>NC_069079.1:75466137-75777060 GCF_025698485.1 Gossypium arboreum | reverse complement strand
AAATTATATCCAGGTTAAGACCCGAAGGCAATTGTGCTAGTGGCTATATCCGGGCTAAGACCGAAGGCATTAAATGCGAGTTATTCTATCCGGGCTAAGACCGAAGGCATTTGTGCACGTGATTATATCCGGTTATATTCGAAGAATCTTGGGCTGGAGGTGAGTGTTGGTTGCTGTAATGAATTCAATTAGTACACTCGAAAAGCCCAAAGGATAAGGTGCGTTATATGTGCATTGGAAAGTCGACATGTTTGAGCAACATTCGCTCAATCGACTAATGAATTTCAGTTATTGAATTGATTGATACTTTGTGAAAGTATATAATGATGAAGTGTGAAGTAAGAATGTGTATTAATGAAATGATGCATTTGGCTATGTGAATGTATTGCTGTAATTAGAGCTGATTATATTCCTTGAGACTTACTAAGCATAAAAAAATGCTTACCCCGTTACTTTGGCTCTCTGTTTTATAGATTTCGCTCGATAGCAATCGGATTCGGGATCAATAAAGTCGAAGTCATCCACACTATCCACGCCTCTATTTTGGTATAAATTTTGGTTGAACTTTGAAATGGCATGTATAGGACTACCCTTGTTGGTTGAATATGTTGTGATGTATATATATGCGGCCATGCGAAAATGGCTCGTAAAAGTGAAGTATCGACTTAGACTAATTGTGGTTTGTATGTATATATTGGTGTCATGATGTGGCTATGGCTTGGAAATGGGAATGTTGGTCATATGATCAGCCATTGGCATGGTTAAAATGATCATATATGAACCTATGTATGGCAAGACTAGTTGGTTCATGGAGACTACCAAATAGGTAAGACCTACCTTAAAACAGATGCTGCCAGCTGCAGTGACGTGAATGTGAAAAATCACCAAAATTCGTAGGAATGGAATTAAATAGTGAATAAGCTATGTAAATGAACCTTGATGAGTCTATTTTCATATGGAAGAAACGAAATGGTCATAGGAGTTACATGTTAAGAGATATTAAAGCTATTGTGAGACAGGGCCAGAACGGTTTCTGGGTTCCCTGTCGCAACTTTAAAAATTTACTATAAATTATCCAAAAAGAATTAGGAGACATACCTTATATGTACAGATTCCATTTTGAGTCTAGTTTCAGTAGAAATAAACGGCACCAGCATTAAAGCCCTGTACAGAGAGATATTCAATTTATACCGCGCGAAGGTCAGAGCAGTCGATCCCTGTAACATGGGTGACTTTAACTAATAAACTGTACCAATTGGCCTGACGAAAAATTCTAGAAATAAATCCATGGATGGATATATGAGTCTAAATTCAGGGAAAATTTACGAAACCAGTTTCTGAGTTTTGAAACTCGAGATATGATTTTTAAGGCGACAGTGATGCAGTTTTCCAGCCTGACTGGAAATGTCAAATGGATGGGCAAAACAAGTGAACTTGGCTTGTTAACCCCTCGTGTCCGACACCGGCGATGGTCTCGGGTTCGGGGTGTTACATTAGCCCTATACAGAATTCAGAATGACGCCCATAGGCCCATAGCAGAGACAGAACAAATATTCCATGTATGCAGAAACCCAACCCATATCCATCCGCATACACCCCCGTACCAACCTTACACCATGTGGGGAGACTACTCGACCCACCCATTCGCTACACGCCACAGAATTTGTAGCAGGGCTGCCAGAACAGATATTGTGATAGAGTCACCAGATACAGATATTGTGGCAGAGCCACCAGAACAGATATTTGTGGCATAGCCACCAGGAACAGATAATTGTGGCATAGCCACCAGAACGCTTCCTCGATCAATATAACCCATATCCCATGCAACAAATATACATGTCATGGCATACCACAAACAGAATCAAAATATCATGCATTTCAGTCAAAATTAACCCTATAGGTATAATGGTAATTTTTATACTTAGGGGTATTTTAGTAAAATTTACTAGTTTAGGGTTTTCATGCATATACGGCCGTTAACATATTAACAGAAAACTTACCGAGCGTTTTTACCGAATTGGGCCCGTTGGCCCATTAACCCGTTTTTGGCCCATTAGGCCCAAATTTACCGTAGTGCATGAAATTGCGCACTCTGCAATCCTACCGCTTGAGATTACCAAGATTAACAAACAAACCATCTCATGAGCGCTCGCACGCTCGCAAGTCCACAAAATGCCGGCTCTTCGGCATTTCTGCTTTTCAACTTTTGCCGATCTAGTCTATGAGTGGGAGCCGTTTACACACCTAGTCTGTAACAATACGTTGGCGAGATCCACACATGATTTGCCTACAATCGAGTTACTAAAACGTCAGTCTACATATCAAAAACAAACTACGTACTAGCCCCCTTACCATATTCGGCCAACATTACCTTAGACCCTAAAGTTCTTACTTTTCTGCCGAAATATGGACTAGATCTAGATGTCCAACCGAGTTAGCCTTCAAGCCCTTCACTGTACGTCCCCCTATCCATGCTAGCACATACAAAACCAAAAGAAAGAGGCAAAAATGCCCTTAGTCCCAACGTTAGCCACCCTTAAGGGGTTTCGACTTTTCCTTAAAACATAAGTAACTAGCAAAAGTTGTTCGAATACTTACCAATCATTGTTCTGCCCACAAGAGTATTCTTATCTATGATATTAATCCTGATCTACCGTAGTTAGAAGAAATAGGTTCAAGTAACCAAAGATTCGGCTTCTTACACCACAGGTATGAAGGTTTCGGCTTTTTAAAGAAAAAGGGAAAGGGGTTCGGCTATAGCAAGATTCGGCCTGTTAGATGTAAGGAAAACCAATGAAGAGAAGAAGAGAAGGAAAGGGATGGTAGATTCGGCCACTTGAGGAATCAATGGAGAAAATAAATTGACGCAAGAGGCAAAAGAGGGGAGAGTATAGGTTCGGCTATGAGTGAAAAAAGAAAAAGAAAAGATGAATGAAAGAGAGGGGGGAAGGGAAATAATATTCGGTTATGGTAAGGGAAAAAAATGGCACATAGACCTAGCCGAATTTGCCTATAGTAAAGACCCTTGGCCGGCCAACTCTTGCTCCTTCAGAGTCCAACATTCGGCCACCACCAAGCTCCTTTATCAGCTCCTAAATTTCAGCCACCACCAATTTAAATCCCATCCAAATTCCTTCCACCATTAGTAGCAGTCCACCGCTTGACTGACTCAAGCCGCTGCTAGGAGAGTTTCGGTAAAACTCTAAGTCTTCCCCACGTGAGCAGCAAAATTGGTCCTTCGTGCGCACAATAGCTCGAACTCCAGACCTCATCCTATCCCTGCACTCCACATCCTGCTACTGGCCACTGCACTAAGCTTTCATTTACACCATAATAGGGTCACAATTAATCTTAATCTATTCCTGTTGAAGCCTCAGTTACTTGCGAAATAAAAAGGAAATTTCACCTGTTATACATCTCGAACCTGCAATCTTCTAAACATACACACATACGCTGCTTGCCACTGCACCGAAGTTCCTTTCATGACATAACCTGCTCACAATTAATTTATAACCCTTACCTTCTCCAGATCTGGCCCGCTTTAAAACAAATAAAACAGAATTCGCCTGTGCAAGGACTTGAACCTGAGCCCTCTCTGCGTGCCCAGCACGCTGCTACCACTTCCCCACGGCACTCCCTGTGTTGGATTATGTTCGCAACTCCTTTTAACCCTTATTTTAACTGCAACCTGAATACTAAAAAAAACAACCATTTGCTCGCGCCGTGCCTTGAACCCAAGCACCTCCCATGCCCTCCTAACGTGCTTAGCCACTGGGCCAGGTGCTTGTTTGTGCTAAAACTCATCCCAAATTATTAATAAGGCTTACTGCCCAGATTCCCTTAAGAGGAAAAATTTAAGAATTTTGCTAAAGTTATGGGCCGAGCCCCGGACTTTTTCCCACAACATAAACCCTTCGTAATTTATTTAATTACTAAGCTAAACATACGAAATAATAATAATTGTAACACCCCGAACCCGAGACCATCGCCGGTGTCGGACACGAGGGGTTAACAAGCCAAGTCCACATATTTTGCCCACCAATTTGACATTTCCAGTCAGGCTGGAAAACTGCATCACCGTCGCCTTAAAAATCATATCTCGAGTTTCAAAACTTGGAAACTGGTTTCGTAAATTTTCCCTGAATTTAGACTCATATATCAATCCATGGACTTATTTCTAGAACTTTTGGTCGGGCCAATTGGTACAGTTTATTAGTTAAAGTCACCCATGTTACAGGGATCGACTACTCTGACCTTCGCGCGTTAAAACTTGAATATCTCTCTGTACAGGGCTTTAATACTGGTTCCGTTTGTTTCTAATGAAACTAGACTCAATATGGAATCTGTACATATAAGGCACGACTCCTAATTATTTCTGGATAATTTATAGTAAATTTTTAAAGTTGCGACAGAGGACCCAGAAACCGTTCTGGCCCTGTCTCACAATAGCTTTAATATCTCTTAACAAGTAACTCCTATGACCGTTTCGTTTCTTCCATATGAAAATAGACTCATCAAGGTTCATTCACATAGCTCATTCACTATTTAATACCATTCCTACAAATTTTGGTGATTTTTCACATTCACGTCACTGCAGCTGGCAGCATCTGTTTTTAAGGTAGGTCTTACCTAGTTTGTAGTCTCCATGAACCAACTAGTCTTGCCATACATAGGTTCACATATGATCATTTTAACCATACCAATGGCTGATCATGTGACCAACATTCCCATTTCAATCCATAATCACATCATGACACCATATATATATATATATATACAAGCGCAAATAGTCTAAGTTAGTACTTCACTTTTACGAGCCATTTTCGCATGGCGAACACATATACATCACAACATATTTAAACCAGCAAGGGGTAGTCCTATACATGCCATTTCAAAGTTCAACCAAAATTTATACCAAAATGGAGGCTTTGATAGTGTGGATAACCGACTTTAATGATCCCAAATCCTGATTGCTATCGAGCACAATCTATAAACAGAGAGCCAAAGCAGCGGGGTAAGCATTTTTATGCTTAGTAAGTCTCAAGGAATAAAATCAGCTTTAATTAAAGCAATACATTCACATGGCCTAATGCATCATTTCATTAATACACATTCACATAATCATTCTTACTTCACACTTCATCATTATATACTTTCACAAGGTATCAACCAATTCAATAGCTGAAATTCGTTAGTCGATCGGCGAATGTTGCTCAAACATGTCGACTTTCAATGCACGTATAAACATACCTTATTCTTTGGGCTTTTCGAGCGTACCAATTGAATTCATTACAGCAACCAACACTCACCTCCAGCCCAAGCTTCTTGAATACAACCGGATATAACCACGTGCACGAATGCCTTGGTCTTAGCCGGATAGAACGACTTCATACGAATGCCTTGGTCTTAGCCGGATGTAGCCGCTAGCACAATTGCCTTGGTCTTAACCGGATATAATTTCAACAATAACGTCTTGGGACTTAGCCGGATATCATTCAATTGCTCATGCACACATACATCAATAATCATTAGACATTCATATTTCATTTTCGTTACTAAGGCTCAAACACAAATATAATCACTAGCATAATCGCCGGGACTTAGCCGGGTATCATTCAAATACTCATACACATAAATCAATAATCAATACACATCCATATTTCATTTCACATAATTCAAGTAGGGTCACTTCTTGAGGACTTACCTCGGATGTTGTCGAGCGGCTTTTACGGCTATTCGATCACTTTTCCTTCCCTTGTCCAATTGTGGCCCTCTAAGCTCTTGAGCTAATTCAAACAAATTTAATTTATTAATACCTCATTATGCTAGCTTATGGCGAATATGACAAGGAGTTTAAATGGTCATATGGCCACCCTTTAGCTTGAGTACACAATGGTCATGCACATTTTATACTACATCAAGCAATTCAATACAATCCATTCAAGCATCAAGGAAAAGCTAAGGCCATCAATCGGCTACTTAAGGCCGAACATACATGTCCAATTTGAGGCCAATTATACACTTAACACCACACAAAAACAGCATGCATTTTACTAGTTAATGCTTTACATATTGTGGCTCCATACTTATAATACATCATCAAGCACTCATATGGCCGATTATACTTAGTCATACTTGCACCAAATCAACAATAAATTCCAAGATTTCCACATCATGGGTATTCTAGGCGAATGTACTTGCAATTTCACAAACATTCTTCAACATTTTCTTCTTTAAACAAACATATTCATCACTTACTTCATAACCAAAACATCATGTGCAAACATATATATACATATATGTGCATGGCAATTCAAGGTGTCCATAGCCATCCAAAACACAAATTTTAACTAACATGCAAGAAGCATGAACCATGCTCATGAATGCATCATGGCGAATACATCACAATCATGCCCTTTCAACTTCAATCATGGTTAAACAAAAAGAAAACTCAAAGTCTTACTCAAGGTGGCTACAAAGAAATTTCAAGAGTAGACAATCCATCATTGCATGCATCATCATCAAGCTTCACACTTAGCATGCAATGGCTTTATCACAATATCAACTTTGACCAAATACCACTTCCATGGCATAACAAGGATTTGAACCATGGCTAACATGAACATCAAGTTGGCAACTAAAACATGCATGAATCTCATGACACAACCTCATACATACCTTAATCTTGGTGCAAGTTTAGCCAAATCTCCTTCTAGATCTCTTCTAAACAAATAAAATGAAGCAAAAATCTCTTCTTCCCCCTTAGTTTTGGCTCAAAGAAAGGATGAACAAATTATTTTCTTTCTTCCTTTGCAACTCACGGCAATGGGGGAGATACCACACTCACACACACATTTTTTTTTTCATTCTTTTCTTACCCATGCTTATTTGTTTATTATTTCTCCCTAATGCCCAACAAAACATGTTTCATGACATGTTTAGCCCATATTCTTGGTCATGGCCGCCACCACCTATAAAAGGGAATTTGACATGCAAGTCCATTGTTTTGCATGCATGCTTTAATTAGTCATCACACATTTCCCTATCCTACTTTCAAAGTTCACTACTAAGTCCTTTCTAGTGAAATTCACCTTTATAACACTAAATCAATCATAAAAAAAATGTCATACATGAGCATACACATATTATAGGCATCCAAATAAATTTTAAATTATTTTTATGCCTCGGTTTTGTGGTCCCGAAACCACATTCCGACTAGGGTCAATTTTGGGCTGTCACAATAATAATATCCAAAATTATTCGGGCCATCTTCTACCCAAACCCAGACTCAAGGCCCAATACTTCCAGGCCCAAAAATTGGGGCGTTACAACTCCACTCCCCTCACAGAAATTTCGTCCTCGAAATTTCAGACTACCAACTAACCGTATTGATCAAGTCAAACCATTATACTTCTGCTGCGCATTCTGATTAAAAATAATTCTTAGTACGACCCAGAACATATAATTACCAAAGTAAAGAAACATTTATCAAGCACGCATACAACTCGTAACACATACTTAAATAGAATAAGCTTGTCAATCCTGAGCTCGATGCTCCTTAGACCCACATCTAAAGCATGCTCCTGTCTTCCTATGGCATTCACCCGAATGACGCCCGTTGCAGTTCTTGCAGGTTGGAAAGTTTGGTCGTGTCTTAACATGTTTCACAGAATGAGGCTTAGTCTTCTGAGAACTAGAATCCTTCCTCTTCTTACACTCCAAGCACCTTGCTTGAAGCGTTTCCCTAATTTCCTTAACCTTGGTCTCAAATAATTCTTCTACCACTTTCCTTACTAACTAGGCCAGTGCCTCAGTCCCAACCTTCGAGTTATCGCTACCCGAAGTTGGCAGACTTCACTTACCCTCAAAATCCATATCAACACTCTACATTATCAGCATGCATAACAATAACTACCAAGATCTCGATTCAAAAATTTTAGTACTTATTCATATGTTTTATGCAGAGATAGTATTTTAAAGTTTCTATTTTCATAGAATCATAGCCTAGCTAAAGTCTCAGTATTCTAGGGTTTTTAGTATTGCCGTAGCTATAATGTCATGATATGGTCTCAGTTCCATTTACAGTAATATATTAATACAGTGTAGTATGAGTAACAGAAATACTTACAGACTTGGTGTCGGGGATTTAGTGTGCCACTTCTTCGGTTATCAAATTTCAAGAACCTAGAGAAACTTAAACCATTTTAAGATTGAACCTTAAAACATGTATACCTTGAAAAATATCTTTGAAGCGAACTTTCCAAAACCGTTTCCAAAATACCCTTCTTGGGCCTAAGTTTAGCAAAATTTTTCAAAAAAGCTTTTCAGACCCGATCCACAGCCGAGTTGTTGTAACCGCAGCTCTGATACCACTAAATGTATTACGACTGAATCCAGCGTGTCACATTGAAGCGTTACTAAAAACTCATGTTTTAGCTAAAGTCTTTTTTAGTATTTAAAGAATAACCTCATTATAGATTAAAGTGAATGGAAGCTATGCACCAGGTACGATGCCAGAAAAGAGGAGGTGAGTCAATTAGACTGCTTAAGTACCTAGCTCTCCATGAATCCAATCCTAGACATGCACACAACCACTGCCGCACTTTAACCGAGTGTTTGTTCATAGAAACTGATTCGTTTAAAACCATTTTAAAAGGTTGTTAATTTTGAAAGCATTTTCATTGCGGAAGCTTCGCCATGTTATCGCAATATTTTGAAATCAAGTAACCTTTTTAAAACGCGCCCTAGAGCTATTCAACTTCAACAATTAAATCAATATCATGCCTAAGCTAACAAAACATACTTAGACAATTAAAAATAAATAAAGCGGCCTTATTACAACTTAAAACCCAAAGCAATTAAAGAAAATAAGTGCTGATCAAAACACAGAAGAAAACCAAATTTGCAGAACATGTGACCACTCTGAATCCCTCACGGCTCCAAGTCCACTATGGTTGGGGATTACCTGCATGGATGGAAACAAGGGGTGAGTTTAGAAAACTCAGTGTGTAAAATAACCCAACAATTGTCCAGATCAGTTCAAACCATAGAAACAGATTAAGTTGGGCCTTAGCGCTATACTGAATTCAGAATGACGCCCATAGGCCCATAGCACAGACAGAACAGATATTCTATGTATGCAGAAACCCAACCCATATCCATCCGCATACACCCCCGTACCAACCTTACACCATGTGGGGAGACTACTCGACCCACCCGTCCACTACACGCCACAGAATTTGCAGTATGGCTGCCATAACAGATATTGTGATAGAGTCACCAGATACAGATATCGTGGTAGAGCCACCAGAACAGATATTTGTGGC
Source organism: Gossypium arboreum (assembly GCF_025698485.1). NCBI lineage: Eukaryota > Viridiplantae > Streptophyta > Magnoliopsida > Malvales > Malvaceae > Gossypium > Gossypium arboreum. Next base: position 75,767,734 of record NC_069079.1, on the reverse strand, counting down.
ATAGCCACCAGAAACAGATAATTGTGGCATAGCCACCAGAACGCTTCCTCGATCAATATAACCCATATCCCATGCAACAGATATACATGTCATGGCATACCACAAACAGAATCAGAATATCATACATTTTAGTTAAATTAATCCTAGGGGTATAATGGTCATTTTGCGCCTAGAGGTATAATGGTAATTTTTATACTAAGGGGTATTTTAGTAAAATTTACTATTTTAGGGTTTTCATGCATATACTGCCATTCACATATTAACAGAAACACTTACCGAGCGTTTTTACCGAATTGGGCCTGTTGGCCCATTAACCCATTTCGGCACATTAAGCCCAAATTTACTGTAGTGCACGAAATTGTGCACTCTGCAATCTTACTGCTTAAGAATACTAGGATTAACAAACAAACCATCTCACGAGCGCTTGCACCCTCGCAACTCCACAAAATGCCGGCTCTTCGGTATTTCGGCTTTTCAGCTTTTGCCAATCTAGTCTATGAGTGGGTGTCGTTTACATACCTGATCTGTAACGATACATTGGTGAGATCCATACATTGCCTGCAATTGAGTTACTAAAACTTCATTCTACATATCAAAAACAAACTACGTACTAGTCCCCTTACCATATTCAGCCAACATTGTCTTAGACCCTAAAGTTCTTACCTTTCTACCTAAATATGGACTAGATCTAGATGTCCAACCGATTTAGCCTTCAAGCCCTTTGCTGTACGTCCCTCTGTCCACGCTAGTGCATACAAAACCAAAAGAAAGAGGCAAAAATGCCCTTAGTCCCAACGCTAGCCACCCTTAAGGGTTTCGACTTTTCTTTAAAACATAAGTAACTAGAAAAAGTTGTTCGAATACTTACCAATCGTTGTTCTGCCCACAAGAGCATTCTTATCTACGATATTAATCCCAATCTACCATAGTTAGAAGAAATAGGTTCAAGTAACCAAAGATTCAGCTTCCTACACCACAGGTGTGAAGGTTTCGACTTTTTAAAGAAAAAGGGAAAGAGGTTCGGCTATAGCAAGATTCAGCCTCCCAGATGTAAGGAAAACAAATGAAGAGAAGAAGAGAAGGAAAGGGATGGTAGATTCGGCCACTTGAGAAATCAATGGAGAAAATAAATTGATGCAAGAGGCAAAAGAGGGGAGAGTATAGGTTCGGCTATAAGAGAAAAAAGAAAAAGAAAAGATGAATGAAAGAGAGGGGAGAAGGGAAATAATATTCGGTTATGGCAAGGGAAAAAAATGGCACATAGACCTAGCCGAATTTGCCTATACTAAAGACCCTTGGCCAGCCAACTCTTGCTCTTCCAGAGTCCAACATTCGGTCACCACCAAGCTCCTTTATCAGCTCCTTAGTTTCAGCCACCACCAATTTAAATCCCATCCAAATTCCTTGCACCATCAGCAGTAGTCCACCGCTTGACCGACTTAAGCAGCTGCTAGGACTGTTTCGGTCAAAATCTAACTCTTCCCCACGTGAGCAGGAAAATTGGTCCTTCGCATGCACAGTAACTCGAACTCCAGCCCTCATCCTGTCCCTGCGCTCCATATCCTACTGCTGGCCACTGCACCAAGCTTTCCTTTACACCATAATAGGGTCACAATTAATCTTAATCTATTCCTTCCGAAGCCTCGGTTACTTGCTAAATAAAAAGTAAATTTCACCTGCTATACATCTCGAACCTGTGACCTTCTAAACACACACACACACATACGCTGCTTTGCACTGCACCGAAGTTCCTTTCATGACATAATCTACTCACAATTAATTTATAACCCCTACTTGCTCGAATTCTGGCCCGCTTTAAAACAAATAAAATTGAATTTGCCCATGCAAGGACTCGAACCTACGCCCTTTCCGCGTTCCCAGCACGCTGCTGCCACTGCGCCACGGCACTCATTGTGTTGGATTATGTTTGCAACTCCTCTTAACCCCTATTTTAAGCTCAACCTGAATACTAAAAAAAACAACCATTTGCGCGCGCCGTGCCTTGAACCCAGGCACCTCCCACGCCCTCCTAGTGTGCTTAGCCACTGGTCCAAGTGCTTGTTTGTGCTAAAACTCATCCCAAATTATTAATAAGGCTTATTGCCCAGATTCCTTTAAGAGGCAAAATTTAAGAATTTTGCTAAAGCTATGGGCCGAGCCCCGGACTTTTTCCCACAACATAAACCCTTCGTAATTTATTTAATTACTAAGCTAAATGTACGAAATAATAATAATATCCAAAATTATTCGGGCCGTCTTCTACCCAAACCCAGACTCAAGGCCCAATACTTCCAGGCCCAAAAATTGGGGCGTTACATGGTTGAGATTGGTTTGACTGCCAATTAATGATACGGTCATATGCTATTTGTTGTGTTTAGGTTGATGCAACTTTGGTTGAGAAATAAGGCTTGGAAAATGGCCTTTTTTTGTCCACAAGGTTAGAGACATGGGCGTGTGTCTCAACCGTGTATGACACATGGCCAGGTGACACGGTCGTGTGTCCCCTGGTACTTATTTAGAAACCAAGTCAGTAGCTTCACACGACCTAGCAGATGGGCATGTGGCTTGGTCGTGTGGCACAAGTCAGTATACCCTCTAGTTTTCACACAGCCTAGCACACGGCCTGGCACACGGGTGTGTGAAGCCATTTCGAAGGGTACACGGGCTGGTCACACGGGTATATGGTTGGCTGTGTTACCCAAGTTAGAGAGTTAGATGGGGTCAGACACGACCATGTGACCCTATTTCGAATGTCCACACGGCTTGTGACACGGGGGTGTGTCCCCTGCACTTTGAAAATATTCTATGTTTTCCTTAAAATTTATTTAGTATTCGATTTAGTCCCGAATCACTTCTATTGCTTGTTTTGGGCCTCAAGAGCTCATGTTAGGGACTATATGATTGTTTTTGAATGACTTCTATTTGGATTTGAGAAATGTATATGAAATGTATGATTATTTAAGAAATAAGTCTGGTAATACTCCGTAACTCTATTTTAGAGATAGATACGGGTTAGGGGTGTGACACTAATGACTTAAACCTTCATACATGTCTATTTCTAAAGAAATCAAACTTTCATGGCAAATACTACATAAGACTAAAAATCGTACAAGCATTCTATCACTCAATATAATATATAAATAACTTAGATAAAATCAGAAATCATGCTTACATTTGATCATACTTATGAACAAAAATTCTTTCTAAACATTCATTTATTTTAGCATACTTCAGTTAAAAGATTTAAACATACATTAAAAATTCATGCGAAATGCCTTATTGAATATTCATGCGAAATGCCTTACCCCCTTTTAAAAAGAAGCAATGTCCTCATTGTAATGTAATGAATGAAAATTGAACACCAGGTAGTGTTCAAGAAAAGAGAGGTGAGTCCTAAAGATTGCTTAAGTACCAAGTATTTCTCAACAATCCAATCCTAGATATGTTCATTCCCGTTCCTATTACAACATCACTTTATTTTTACTATTGAAGAGGCATTAAGCTTATATTATTCATGCTTGATATTTTATTATGCGAAAGCAAAATTCTTACTAAGAAATAAATAAAAAAATTAAAATCTAAAAAGAAATTAGAACTAAAGACAATAAATTCCCCCATTTTATTTATTTGACTTATCCTCCTCGCTTTCCTCCTTTGATGTTTCATCCTCGCTTTAATTCTCATCTTTCTTCCATGACTAGAAGATATTATCTGGGAAGTCAAGAACAAAAGTGTTAAAGATATTTTTAAAAGTATTTCTTATAAAATCATATTTTCAATAAGCCTGTTGTTGGTTATGCATGAATTTCATTATACCATCATAATTGACAATTTCGATTTCTTCACAGTACTTGAAGAAGTGGGCATTGGAATAGTCAACTCAGGATCAACACTTGGTTCAACTAGCTCATCAGCATTTGACTCCTCTCTCGGTTCAAGGACTTTCGATTCCCTTATCAGTTCAAGATCGTTTGGTTCTTCCTCGAATTCTACTTCTTCTGTCTCAGTAACTGAGTTAGCTTCTGTTTCAGATTTGTTTATGACTAATCAGTTTCTAGTTTTGTTGGTCCACTCGGTTTAGTTGGGTTTATCTTATGGACATTTTCCACTAAACTTTCAAGATCATGGGCTTTGATGCAACCTTAAACATACAGGCCCTTCAAGTTTGCTTTTGTTTTAACTTGGGCCATTAAGCCAAATGAAGTGACCAATGATAGAAAGTAAGCACTTCCGGTCTTCTTTCTAGCAAAATCATGGATCTCCTTAAGAATAATGCTCCAAACATTTATAGTCCTTTTTGTCTTAATTGCATATAGTAAAAGTATTCACTCCATCGAGATGGTCAAATTGTATGAGATAGGCATGAAATTATATCGAACAAAGTAAAACCATACCTTAGCCAAGGGCTTTAGATATTTCCTTCAACAAGAATGACTACCATGCTTTCTTATAATCCATTAGGATCCTGGATTTGTCACAACATTAAGCACTTGTTGGAGAAAATCCTAATTTATATTTGTGATCATGGCAAAGTATTTCTCTTCTTCAGCATCAGGTAGTTCAAAAAATCATTAATGGATTTAGAAGTTAGGGGTGCCTTTTTCTTGTGAACATGAACTTCAGTAGCGTTTGGCTTCGTCAAATTAGCATAGAACTCTCGAACTAACTCCTCTTCAAGTAATGATCGTCTATCACAAAAATGATTCCAATTGAGGGCATCAATTGTCTTTCGAATCGACAAAGGAAGAACCATCTTATCATTTCTTTCCAATTTGAAACATTTTTTCGGGATCATAGGTTGATTCTTAAAGATTGAGTCAAACGTTTCTTTCACCTCCTCATCTTGAATCACAATGGGACTTTCGACAGAAGTCTTAGAAGATCTAGTTCATTTGCGAGACATGGTGATTTTTCTCAAAAAATATGTAAAAATTCGGTAATAGAAAGGGAACAAAGTTAGCAATAGATGAAGCAAGGGATTTGTGGCAGCGATCAACTTGCGACAATGATGGGCTTGTGGTGGTGTGGAGCTTGCAACAGCGTTAGGATGCTGCGGCGATAAGAGTGCGATGGCGATACAGTTGCTCCGATAAAAAGCTTGCAACGACAAGACTGGGGTTTTGTTGCAAGAAAAGGTTTTTGGGGAGAAATTTTGGGATCTATGTAGCTGGCTAAGAGGAAAAAGAATGAGTGGCTAGGGTTTAAGGTAATTGATTAAAAGGTTGTGAAAATTATGGTGGTAGAGAAAGGTTTATATACTGGTGAATTAGGGCAAACTTGTAGCAAAATTTTAGCTACTTAAGGTGACTTCGGCTGCAAGTAAATATGGAGGGAAAAAATGGTGGCAATTTTTGGATTTTGGGGAACCCTTATGGACGACAACAATCAGTAAATATGTTCTCTTTGATGTTCAGGCCTTAAGCTCAAACAGTATTTACAAACTAGACTACTTAAAACTAAATAAACTGATTAGTACTTGGTCCAATTTGACCCCTTTATTAAACATAAACAAACTTAAATTAAAATTAAAGACAAATATAAAAATGAAGAAAATAAAATAAAACTAATAATAAAAATTTTAAAATTAATTATAAATTATCTTCTAAAAGATAAATAAAAATACATTAAATTAATTTCGAGAAAAGATTGGAGGGGTTAGAATGGTCCCAATTAAGTTCTAATCTTCTTAAACATAATTAATTAAATGTACTAATTTAATAAAATAATTTCTAACTTTTATTAAAAATTAGGTTAATGAAAAATTAATGGTCTAATAATTTAAACAAGATTTTAATTCGCTCAACTTCACCATCCCAATAGTGCTTGAGACGTTGACCATTCACTTTAGACGTACCTGCATGGTTGTACAATTCTACAGCTCTATATAGATAAATTTTGTGGATGGTATAAGGTCCTTTCCATCAAGACTTAGTTTTATAGGAAATAACCTTAGCCTCGAATTAAACAACACTTTCTGACCTTATTTGAATTCATGACGTTGTATATCACGCCATCTCTTATTTTTTTTTTTTACACATCTTGGCTTTCTCATATGAAAATAACCTCAATTCTTCAAACTCATCAAGTTGTAACATCCTTCTCTCATCGGCTTGCTTAAGATCCAAATTCAATTGCCTCAAAGCCCAGTGAGCTTTATTCTCCAATTCGAGCGGCAAATGACTTGCCTTTCCAAAAACTAATCGATAGGGAGTAATTCCTAACGATGTCTTAAAGGTAGTTTGATAGGCCCATAATGCATCATCGAGCCTTCGAGACCAAACAGTTCTGTTAGGGCATACCAACCTCTCAAGGATACCTTTGATTTCACAGTTCACCCTTTCAACTTGCCCATTTGACTGTGGGTGATAGGCAGTAGCAATATTATGCTTCACATCATACTTGTCAAGCAACCACTTAAGCCACTTATTTATAAAGTGAGATCTTTCATCACTAATTATAGCTCTAGGAGTCCCAAAACGTGTAATTACATGCTTATATAGGAATCACATGACTACCTTAGCATCATTCGTTGGGTATGCCTCGGCTTCAATCCACTTGGATACATAATCCACAGCAACCAAAATATATTTGTTCCCATAAGAGGAAGGAAACGAGCCTAGAAAGTCAATGCCACATACGTCAAAAAGTTCTACCTCTAAAATATTTGTCAATGGCATCTCTTTCCTCCTCGATATGTTTCTAGTTCTTTGGCATCGGTCATATTCACATATGCATAAGCATCTTTAAACACTATAGGCCAAAATAATCCTGGTTGTAAAATATTCATTGTTGTACAGGAACCATCAAAATGTCCCCCACTTGGATATGAATGGAAATGGTACAAAATCTCATCAATCTCACTTCCGGCTACACACTTCCTGATTACATTATCTACACATAGTTTAAACAAGAATGGATCCTCCCAGAAATAATACTGACTATCATAAAGGAATTTCTTCCTTTGATGGTATTTCATTTCTCAAGGAATTATTCCACATGCTAAATAATTCTCAAAATCTGCAAACCAAGGTGTTTCATGGATTCGACTCACCTTGAAGGTATGCTCATCAAGAAAATTCTCATTAATTGGAACAAGTGAAGAAGTTACCTCATTTTGTTCCAACGTCAATAAATGATCGGCAACTTGATTTCCAATGCCCTTTCTATCTTGGATCTCAAAGTTAAATTCTTGGAGTCAAAGTATCTATTGTATTAGCCTTAGTTTAGCATCTTTCTTAGTGAGTAAGTACTTAATAGCCACATGATCGGTAAACACTATAACTTTGGTACCTATAAGATATGAATGGAACTTGTCAAAAGCAAAAACTATATCAAAGAATTCTTTTTAGTTATTGTTTAATTGATTTGGGCTCTTGTCAAAGTTCTGCTTGCATAGTATATAGGGTGAAACGCTTTATTCCTTCTTTGACCCATCATAGCTCCAACAACAAAATCGCTTACATCACATATCAACTCAAAAGGTGTGTTCCAATCAGTTGTAATAATTATTGGGATTGAAATTCAATGATTTTTTAATTTCTTAAAAGCTTCTAAACAAGCTTTGTTAAAATAAAAAATAATATCTATAATAGCTCATTTTCAGTGAAATTGGAATAGTGGTTTTGGGACAACAAATTTTATTGAAAAATTTTATTTTATTAATATTTTAAGCTTTGCAGCATGATAGTAGCATTATATTAAAATTTCGTGAAGAAATTTTATCGTTTGCATGCTTAATTTGATAAAAAAGACTAAATTGCGTAAAGTGCAAAACTTATGTTCTATTAGAAAAAGGTGTTAATTGCTATGAAATTTAATTATGAGTGGCCTTAAATGGTAATTAAACCATTACTTTAAGCAGAGAACAATTATGGACACCATTAATATGTTTAATAAAGGTTATATTAGTAATTTAATAAAAAAATAAATAAACTAAATAAAACAAAAATCATATTACCTTGTCCATCTTCATCTACCCGAATGTCTAAGGAAGGAAACCACCATTTTTGAGCTTCAAACATTCAGCCAATCTATATTCTCATGCATGTAAGTATTTTTCATCTCGTTTTTAATGATTTTTATGTTTTTGGAGTCGTAGCTTAATCTAGCTAGCCCAAGGACTAATTTGCAAAATTGTTAAAATTCTAGGGTTTTACCATGGATATATATTAGATCTTTTTGGTGTTTGATGGATGAAAATGAATGTTTGATGATAGTTAAGCAATTTTTGTAAAGGAATTTTTGATGAATTTTTCATTTAAGGATTTAATTGAAACATAGAAAATGTTCATCGTAAAAATGTGAAATAAATGGAAAATAGGGCTTACTTGGGAGTAAATTAATACTCAGCTAGCATGTGAATTTATATTTTTATGAGCTAAGGACTAAGTTGTAATGAATTCAAAATTTTAGGGGCAAAAGCGAATTTTTCCAAAACATGATTTTTGTATTAAATTGAATAGAATGAAATTTGAATGATCTAAATTTGATTATATAGATTAAGAAAAGCAACGTACGGATTTAGATCTGGGAAAAGAAAAAGTATTGGATTAATCGATTGTATTTCTCCGTTCGTGTTTGAGTTAAGTTCATTAATTTAAATAGCATCGAATTATGTACAATTTAAATGTGTTTATGTTATATATATTGGTATTACGACTCTATAGAAATATCCAATGAAGTTTCAGCGACTTTCGGATCCCGTTTGAACCCTAGGAATATATAGGATACAAATGACATGTCATTAGGCGTTACTGTGTTTTGGGTGCTGGTTTTGTACGTCCTACTAGTGGCTGAGTTTCCAGCATGTGTTGCGGTTACTTGACAACTTGTGTGAGCAGACCCATTCATGGCTCGAAAGAGAGCATGTATATGAGATATGAGATAATATTGGTTTTAACCACATGTTGGCACATAGTGTGCAAGAATCTTGCCTATTCAATATTATTCTAGTGGTTCAAGAAGTATACAAAAGGGAATGAGTAGTATATGATTCGATTCATAATGTCTTGTAAGCATGAGAAAGGTATGAAATGATAGTGGTTAAATATTTTGTGCATGTTCATAATAGTATGAATGTTTGAATGAGAAGTATATGAAAGCCATTTGTTATGTAATGAATTTGATTAAGTTTTGTGCTAATCACTAATGTGAATTGTTGTTGGTGCTTAGGTTTGTGCCAAGATATGTTGGATATATTCATAAATGGTATTAAATCTTTTATAATGAAATGGTAAGCATTGTTTATGATTTACGAACTTACTAAGCATTTTATGCTTACTTTGTGTGTTTTCTCTCATGTTTTGAAATAGCTCGTTTTTAGTCAAATCGGATCAGTGGTTTTGGGACTACAAATATGAAGTCAAAATATTTATTGTATTATTATTTTAATGTTTACAGGATGAAAATATGATTGTGTGAAATTTTCGTTAAGAAATTTTATCATTTGAGTGCTTAATTTGATAAAAAGGACTAAATCGAGTAAAGTGTAAAACTTGTGTTCTATTAGCTAAAGGTGTTTAATGGCTATAGAACCTTAAATTTAAGGTCCTTATATGGTAATTAGACCATTAATTAGATAGTGGATGATAATGGCTTGGCATAATTGAAATAGTGAATTAATAATACGGTTAATTTTGTAATTTGGTAATTAAGGTTAATTAAAAAAAAAAATCGTTTTATCACCTATTATCATCTTCTCCAACCAATTACTAGGGAAAAGGAAGCCATTTTTCTCCTTTGCATTAGGCAAGCTTCCTAGTTCAATTGTAATTCGTTTTTGTCCCGTTTTTAATGATTTCTACGTTTTTGAGATCGTTGTAGCTTAATCTAGCTAGCCCAAGGACTATTTTACAAAACTGTTAAAGATTTTGAATGATGCCATTGATGAATACATGTGTGTTTTGATGTTGGATGATAGATTATAAATGTTGGCTGTGAATTATACAAGTTTTATAAAGTGATTTTTGATAAAAATGCAAATTACGGATTAAATTATGAAATGTGGAAACTTAGAGGTTGAAATGTGAAATAATTGAAAAGTATGGGCTGCTAGGGGTATAATAGTAATTTGACTAGCATGGATTGTGGTTACAATACATGAATTTGTGTTTTTGTGAAATAAGGACTAAATTATAAAATATGTGAAAATTAGGGGCAATTTTGTAAAAAAGTCTTAAAGTGAATTTTGGACGAAATTGAGTAGAGAGATGATTAAATAAGTTAATTTTGATTATATTTAGATCAAGAAAGGTGAAATACGGACTTAGATCGAGGAAAGAACAAAGTTATTGAATAGTTGACTCGTTTCACCATTTTAGCATCTAAGGTAACTTCATATGTGATAAATTTCATTATTGATGTATTTAAAATGTTTTGACATTACATAAACTATGAATACAAGACTTTGGACTTGTTCGACAACGATTCTATAATATTTGACATTTGAAATCCCAGTTGAACTTAGGAATAGATTTGGATACTAGTGACATGTCATTAGGGAATTAATGTGATCATGTGATCCAGGTGCTAGTCCTATACGTCCTACTGGTGGATAAGTATACCAACATGTGTTGTGGATACTTGACAGCTTGTGTGAATAGCACCGTGTAGCTACATCTCGACTAACAACTTGTGTGAGTAGATTCGTTGACAGCTCTAGTATGAGCAGTATATGTGATATGAGAATGAGTTGGTTTTGGGCCATGATGTTGGCACTTAGTGTGCGAGGTTTTCGAGTATCCGATAGTATTTCGAATGGCTCAATGGGTAAAAGAAAGATGTGATTGTGTATGAAACTGATACGACCGTATAAACATAAATCGAAGAAGTTGTGAAGTTCATGTATAAGATTATGATTGAAATATGAAAGGTTTGCTAGTTACATGAATATTGATATGTTCAAATTTATTATTTGTATATTCATGTTAAGATTGAGTTTATTTCATACGAGCTTACTAAGCTATATAGCTTACTTTATTTAATTTTTTGTGTTTGTTTTAGTGACTTTTAAGCTAGCTCGAACTCGGGGATCGTCGGAGATATCATCACACAATCCAACTATCAACTTGGTACTTTTGAGCTTATGCTTTAAGTATGCGGCATGTATAGGAACTTTGGTCATTTTGGTAATGTGTTGGAAGTGAATTTAGACATTTGAATTGGCTTGTAAATGTATATGTTTATACATAGCCATGAGTGATGGATCATTTTGGGTTGTTTTGATATGTTTGAATCATGTATATATATATGGCTTGGATTGTGAGTTCATGAACAGGTATATGATAGTTGTGTGATGCTTAATGGTAATAAGCATTATGTGTATCAAATGGTTGATTTGTGAATATTGGTTTGATTGGAAAATTAGGCTAAATGATGCATATTTGAAAGTGTTTATTTAATTGAATTGTAAATGTGAATTTGGTATGAATGGTGGGACATGTTTTGAGACTAGTGTGTACAGAAAATGGGAGTATTGAATATACATGATTTATGTTTGAATTGGTTGAATTGAAATGGCTATTGATGCTATGTATTGGTGCCTTTGAGTTTGATATAGGTGAGTGCAAGTTTGGATGGAAAAATGGCTTCGTAAATAGCCTATTTTTTCCACACGGATAGAGACACTAGCATCTATCTCAGCTTTATGTGACACACGGTTAGGTTACACAGCCGTATGTCCCCTAGTGTTGAAATAAAAACCAAGTCAATATGCTCCATACGGCCTCACACACGGGTGTGTGACTTGGCCGTGTGGCATAAGTCAGTATACCCTACAGGATTGGCACGGCCTAGCATATGACCTGGCACACAGTCGTGTATGGCCATCTTTAGGGCACACGGGCTAACCACACGGGTGTGTGTGTTAGCCGTGTGACCCAAGTCTGAGAGTTACACGGGGTCAGACACGGGCTAGGACACGACAATGTGCTCCCATTTCGAATGTCCACATGGCCTGAGACACGGGCGTGTCTTTGGTCATGTGAAAGACACGGCTGGGCCACACGGGCGTGTGTCCCCTATTTTTTGAGAAAATTTCTTAAGTGTTCAAAAAGTTTCCAAAGTTATTGGTTAGTCCCAAACAATTTCGAATGTATGTTTAGGGCCTGGTAGGCTCGTATTAGGGAAAAAATAATTGATTATGAATTAATTATATTTGAATTGAATATTTGTATGAGCAATGTATGTTTAGAAGTGTTATAAGTCTGGTAATGCTCCTTAATCCTATTTCGGTGTTGAATACAGGTGAGGAGTGTTACATTTATTGCTAATTAGAGCTACGAATTAGTTTATTCTCGGACTAACGTAGCATGTGTGAGAGTCTAGCTATACATGCCATATATAACCTGTGATAGTGTGATGACTCCTAACAATTTAAAATGTGTTTTCATATAGTAAATGGATCCCGATCGAGTTGTAGCTGATGATGTAGAGAGTAGTGTGCTAGCTCCCGCTCAAGGGATAGCGCCGTTTGATTCTAGACCTGTGTCGAATAGTCACGGGGGAGATGCTAAAGAAGCCTTTTTCCAAATGATGAACGAGTGGTTCACACAATATGTCCGGACAAATCAGGCTGCTCAACAACCTCTACCCCACCTAATCCTCAACTGGTTCCAGTAACTCCTCAAGTTGTGGAACTTCAACAACTGAATAAGCCTCCAGTTGATAAGATTCAAAAACACGAGGCTGAAGAGTTCAGAGCTACAGTTGATTATGATCCAAAGCGAGCTGAATTCTAGCTAGAAAACACTATTCAAGTATTTGATGAACTGTCATGTACTCCAGCTCAATGTTTAAAGTGTGACATTTCCTTATTAAGAGATACAGTGTATCAATGGTGGAATAATTTGGTGTCTGTAGTATCGAGAGAGAGGGTTACCTAGAATTCTTTCAGACTGAATTCCGGAAGAAATATATAAGTCAGCCGTTTCTTGATCAAAAGCATAAAGAGCTTTTAGAATTGAAACAAGGCTGAATGGCTATAACTGAGTATGAAAGAGAATTTGTACGGTTGAGCAAGTATTCTCGGGAATATGTTTCTACTGAAGAAATCATGTGTAAATGGTTTGTTGATGGGTTGAACGAGGATATTAAACTTATAGTTGGAATTCTAAGATTGAAAGAATTTGTTGCTCTAGTTGACAAAGCTTGCAAAGCCAAGGAGCTTAGCAAAGAAAAGAGAGAAGTAGATTCAGAGGCTGGAGACTCTAGAAAAGATCGAATAAGCCATATCAGTCTTAGTCAAAAAAAATATAGAGATCGTTCACTAGACATTCGATTAGAGATCATAGAAAATAATTTTTAAGTCTTAAAACTCAACCTACATCGGTATCCAGTGTTGGCAGTGTGAGAAACTATAGATTTGAATGTCAACAGTGTGGAAGACATCATCCTGGTGAATGTAGAATGCATAATTGGGCTTGTTTCAAATGTGGTTCACAAGATCATTCCATACGTGATTGCCCAGAGTTAGCTGAAAATAATGTTCAAAATGCAATACCGAGTAACATAGCTGAAAATAAGATCATTAAGAAATGTGGAAAATGCGGGTGGTAATCATGGTACTACGAGAGATTCTGCAGTAAGATTTGAGGCCAGAGCACCTGATAGAGCTTACACTATTCGCGCTCATGAAGAAGTGCCATCACTTGATGTTATCACCGGTACATTCTCTTTTTACAATACTAATGTGATTGCTTTAATTGATCCTGGATCGACACATTCGTATATTTGTGAGAATTTAGTGTCTAGTAAGAAATTTCTTGTTGAATTTACTGATTTTATGATTAAAGTATCAAACCCCTTAGGCAAGTATGTTCTAGTTGATAAAGTTTGCAATCCTTTAATGACTCAGGGTTGCTATTTTTTCGCTAATTTAATGCTTTTTCCATTTGATGAGTTCGATGTAATTCTAGCTATGGAAACATCATTGAATTGAAATGTCAGAACAGTAAAATTATTCGAATTGAATCAGATGAATTGAATGAATTGCAAACTGTGATTTCTTCTATGTTAGCTCAGAGATGTGTGTGAAAAGGGTGCGAAGCTTATCTTGCTTATGTTTTAGATACAAAACTATCTAAATCAAAGATTGGACCAATACCTATGATTTGTGAATATCCAGATGTATTTCCAGAAGAATTACTGAGGTTGCCATCGACCAGAAAGGTTGAATTTGCTATTGAATTAGTACCGAGAACTTCACCGATATCTATAGCTCCATATAGAATGGCTCCAAAAAATTGAAAGAGTTGAAATTTCAATTGCAAGAGTTAACGAATAGAGGTTTTGCAGGACCTATGTTTTCACCCTAGGGTGTGCCAATATTGTTTGTAAAGAAGAAAGACAGTCAATGAGAATGTGTATTGACTATCTACAGCTCAATAAGGTTACAATAAAGAATACGTATCCGTTGCTGAGAATAGATGATTTATTTGATCAATTGAAAGGCATAACAGTGTTTTCGAAGATTGATCTACGGTTTGGTTATTATCAGTTGCGAGTGAAAGATGTAGATGTGTCGAAAATTGTTTTCAAAATGAGGTACAAACATTATGAATTCCTTGTTATGCATTTTGGATTAACTAATACTCTTGCCATTTTTATGGATTTGATGAACCAAATTTTTAGACTGTAATTAGACAGATTCATTGTTGTGTTCATTAATGACATTCTAATCTATTCACGAGACTAGTCTGAGCACGCCGAGCACGCCGAGCATTTGAGGATTGTGTTACAAACCTTGAAAGATAAGCAACTATATGCTAAATTCAGTAAATGTGAGTTTTGGCTTAGAGAAGTTAGATTTTTGGGGCACATTGTTTTAGCAGAAGGTATTAGAGTTGATCCGAGCAAAATTTCAGCAGTTGTTGGTTGGAAGCCACCGAGTAATGTATCCGAAGTCAGAAGATTTCTGGGGTTAGCTAGTTATTATCGACGCTTTGTAAAAGGATTTTCGATGATTTCTACGTCGATGATCAGATTGTTACACAAAGATGTGAAGTTTGAGTTGTTAAAGAAATGTCAACAAGGTTTTGATCGATTGAAAGTATTGTTAACTGAAGCACCAGTGTTGGTTCAAGCTGAGTCAAGAAAATAATTTGTGATTTATAGCGATGCGTCATTGAACTATTTGGGTTGTATGCTAATGCAAGAAGGAAAAGTGATAGCTTATGCCTCGAGACAGTTGAAGCAGCATAAAAAGAACTATCCGACACATGATTTAGAGTTGGCTGCTATTGTTTTTGCATTGAAAATTTTTTAACATCATTTGTACAGTGAAAAGTGCCACATCTTTACTGATCACAAAAATTTAAAATATATAATGACTCAGAAAGATTTGAATTTGCGACAACAGAGATGGCTCGAGCTTTTGAAAGATTATGAGTTAGTAATTGATTATCATCTGGGGAAAGAAAATGTTGTCACAGATGCTTTGAGTAAAAAATCTCTATTTTCTTTGAGAGGAATGAATACGAGACTGACTTTATCTGATAATGGTTCGATTCTAGCAAAATTGAAAGCTAAACTGTTTTTTCTTCAACAAATTTGTGAAGCTCAGAAGTATGATATGAAGTTACAAGGTAAAAGAGTGCTATGTAAGTCGAATAGTGATTCAGATTATTAGATCAGAACTAATTATTGTTTAATGTTCCGAAACAGAATATATGAACCAAAGAATTCCGAGCTCATTCAAAAAATTTTGCACGAAGCTCACAGTGGTAGTTTATCTATTCTCCGAAGGAGTACCAAAATGTACAATGATTTGAAAAAATTGTATTGGTGGTCGAGTATGAAATGAGACATTTCTGAGTTTGTATTGAAGTGTTTGATTTGTCAAGTCAAGGCTGAACATTAAGTGCCTCAGGATTACTATAGCCTGTGATGATACCAGAGTGGTAATGTGATAGAGTTACATTGGATTTTGTATCGGGTTTGCCTCTATCTCTGAAAAAGAAAGATGCCATCTGGGTTGTTGTTGATCGACTAATGAAGTGTGCACATTTCATTTCGATACATACAAATTATTCGCTTGATAAATTGGTTGAGTTGTCCGTATTTGAGATTGTTAGATTGCACGGGGTGCTAGTTTCTGTTATTTCGGATAAAGATCTGAGGTTTACATCGTGGTTTTGGAAGAAACTACAGAAATTTTGGTACGAGGTTGAATTTTAGTATACCTTTTCATCCACAAACCGACAATCAGTTCGAGAGAGTAATACAAATTCTTGAAGATATGCTTCGTTGTTTTGTGTATTAGAGTTCAAAGGTAACTGGGACAAATATTTGTCTTTGGTTGAATTTGCCTATAATAACAGTTTTCAATCGAGTATAAAGATGGCACCGTACGAAGCTTTATATGGCCGCAAATGCCGAACTTCATTGTATTGGACTGAGCTGAGTGAGAAAAAGACTCACGGGGTTGATTTTATTCGAGAGACAGAAGAAAAAGTTAAAGTAATTAGCGATAGTTTGAAAACGACTTCAGATCGATAGAAATCATACGTGGATTTGAAACAGAAAGACATTAAATTTCATATCGGTGATAAAGTGTTTCTAAAAGTATCTCCGTAGAAGAAAATTATTCGTTTTGGTTGCAAAGTGTAAACGGAAAAATATATAGGATTTTTCCTATGTAATTTATCACCTATTTACTTAAATTTGTTGTTAAAACTAAGTAACTGTTTAATAAATTAATGAAATATGTGAAAATATGAAATTAGGACATAGAAATCATTAAAATGTGATTTTATGCTTTATTATATAGTTTTCATGCAATAAATGGCTTATTTTATATTAAATTGAACATATTATATTTTTAAGTCATAAAGATGGCCATGCATGATTAAATTAAACAGTAAAATATAAAATTATTAAAATATTATATTTAATAATTCATTTTAAAATATTTCATAAATAATTTGGGTTTTAAATTAATTTATTAAATTGAATAAATTTTATTCTTTAGTCCTCTACCTTGTTGAGTTATGTTGGATTACAAAACTATCCAAATTGGGGACCAAGGCAACCCAAAATTCAGCTGCACATGGCTGTCCATAAACCATTTTTTGGTTTAATTGTACAAGGTCATTGAAGAGTTGAAGAAATTAGAGATTTACCTGAAGATTTGCACTTGACCAAGTCTCAGTCCTGAGTTGTTGTGACACTCAAATTAAGCAAAAATAAGCTCAACTTCCTCAATTTATGGCCAGCCACTAATGGAAGATGCTTCAAAAGATGAAAACTCCTATTTTTAGTAAACTATCCCCCTTTCCTCACCTATAAATAAGACCTCATTCTCGCATTTCTAATCATTCCTCATCATTCATCATTCTCTCCTCTCTAAATTCTCTTAGCATTCTTCTTTTCTCCCCACACCTATCATCATCTCTTCATAAATATTTTAGCATTTGAGCCTCTTAAAGAACCCTTGGTAAACCACCTTGGAGAGCCATTAGCAAAAGAGCGAAGCAAAGGAACGAAGGAGTCTCGTCAGTCAGAGTCTTGGGTGACAGCCACTCTGAATTAGGTTTAGTTTTTCTTTTCTTTAATTTAATTTAAATATGTTTGCTATGTGTTCTTTGTTCTTGTTTACAACAATGTTAGCTTAATTTTATTTAAGCTAGGATGATTGCTTTGATTAAATAATATTTATTAGATTCATGCTTATAATGTTTGTGCCTCAATCGATCATGTTTCCAATTAAAATCAAGTTTGTATTTCGTTCATACGTGATTGGAATGCACCTGAATTAGCTGAGCGATCCTAAACAAACAACGGCTAGTGGACGCATAATTGAAATGTGCATGCTCTGTAATGCCCCAAAAATCCCGAAATCCTGAATTTTCTTTTTTTTTGTTCTGATAAAAAAATATGTTGGGTATATTTGGTTAAGCAGGTAATAGTAGGTTTTAACTAAGGTTTAAGTTCAAACTTAGGGGAAAATAAAATTATGCGTTAATAGTTAAAAGGAACTTCTTGGTAAGTAGTTGGGCTTTTAAATAAAGACAGGGGAAAATGGCATCAAAAAGCCTTGTGGAGGAGTGGCTATGTGACGCCACTTAGGGTGTAAGGAGGTGGCGTTAGTGGCTAGCAAGGGATCCAAGGTTCGAATCCTAGCTTAGTATTTTTAGGAGTTTAATTTTAGTCCATCTAGAAGGTTGGAAGTGGCATGAAGATGGACTCCAAGGGGAGTGTTCAGTAGAGAAATTTGAGGAAAGGATCAAGGGGCTATCAGGGAGAAAAATGAGGAGATGAGAAGTAAGGAGCAAGTGGAGCCGAATTGGGAACTTGGGCTTAAGGAATTCGGCTATAGGGTCTAGAAATAGGTGTCGAGTGGGAGGTTGACAAGCTAATCCCGAATTTCCCTTCACCCTGTTGCCGAAAATCCTCTTCCTTAAAAGTCGAAAACCCTTTGTTTCTCTTTTCTCTTCCCTGTACCGATTTTCATTCTTCCTCTACTTCATTGCTGACTTTTCTTTCTTTTTCCTTGGAGCCGAATAACCCTCTTTTTCGATACAAAATCGTAAAGGGCCAAACACCTCTTTGGCTGAATACCCTTGATGCAACTACTACTCCTTTTACTTCGGTCAAATCTAGTGTAAGTGTTTGTTCTCCCAATCGGTTTGCTAAGAATCTATTACAGTGTTCTTCCCTCACTCTTTCTACTCAACTTTGGTAGGGAATTAGTATCGGATCTCGTGTTTAGCTCTCTACCGAATTGCTCCTTAGGTGTTTTGCGATTTTGGTAAGTATTTCTCTCTTATTGGCTAAGGTTCGCCGAATGGTCTTAATTGAGATAATGAGGTGAATTATGTTGTATGCGAGTTCGCTAGTATTCAGTTTTAATAAGTAAGATTAATGCAGATCTAGGAAGTACGTGATCAAGGAAAAGTTATTAGGGATTGGTGTTCAAGGTAAGGTTAAGGTAAGGTTTCGGTTATTGGTAAAGTTATGTATTAAACACGCGATTAAGCGAAAGGTGATATCGATTTTAGGTTTTGGGCTAAAGATACCTCAACACGCTTTCTTACCAGGTGTGTACTTACACTGCACACACAAGTAGATCGGCATAAGCCGAAATGCCAAAAAGCCGAAAAGCTGAAATGCCGAAAAGTTGAAAGTTTGGCTACAGTAGTCTTGCGAGTGCACGAGAACTCGTAAGGGGGAAACTGATAGGTTTCCTGAGGCCATGGGCGATTCCATGGACTTGGGTTGTGAGTAGGCCAAATGGGTCGAAATAGGCTAAATGGGCCCGATGGGTCGTCGGGCCCATAATAGGCAAAACTTGATAAGTGATGCTATGTGATAGAAAATTTGTGTGTGAGCATGGATATAATGTGATTTGGGCCGGATGGGCCATATAAATGAGATTTGGCCTAACGGGCCATATAAATGTGAATTGGGCCTAATAGGCCATATGAACATGAATTGGGCCAGATGGGCCATATAAATGAGGTTGGGCCTAGTGAGCCATATGCATGTATGCAGGGGTTTTGGGCCTAGTATATGATAACCATATAAAACTTAATTAAATTATTGAGACAGTGGACAAGTCATAGGGTTAAGGTGTGGCAATGGGTATGTGCATGTCTAGGATTAGATTTAGGAAGAGCTTGGGAGTTAAGCGGTCTTAATGACCCACCTCCTCTTTTTTGGAATCCTACCTGGTGTAACGCCCCAAAAATCCAAAAATCCCAAACTTTCTTTGTTTTCGATTTTGATAAAAATTATGTTTTATGTTCCTAGCCATGTGATAATTATAGTAGGTCTTGATTAAGGTTTGAGTTCGACCCTAGAAATAAATGAAATTATAGTTTAATTATTAAAAGAATCAGGGTTGGCAAGTAGTTAGGCTTTTAAATAAAAATAAGGGAAAAATAGCCTAAAAAAGCCTTGTGGAGGAGTGGCTAAGTGATGCCACTTAGGGAGTAGGGAGGTGGTGTTAGTAGCTAGCAAGGAGATCCA
This sequence comes from Gossypium arboreum, assembly GCF_025698485.1. Classification (NCBI taxonomy): domain Eukaryota; kingdom Viridiplantae; phylum Streptophyta; class Magnoliopsida; order Malvales; family Malvaceae; genus Gossypium; species Gossypium arboreum. The sequence goes on along the minus strand of NC_069079.1, from coordinate 75,747,769 downwards.
AGGTTTGAATCCTAGCTTTGTATTTTTAGAAGTTTAATTTTGGCCTTCTAGAAGGATGGAAGTGGCGTGAAAATAGACTCCAAGGGGAGTGTTCAGAAGAGAAAATTAAGGAAAAGATTAAGGGGTTATTAGGGAGAAAAACGAGGAGATAAGAAGGGAGAAGTGATGGTGCCGAATTGGGAATTGGGCATGGAAAATTCAGCTATAAGGGCTATAAATAGGGGCCGCATACAGGGTTGCCAGGCTACTGCCTAAATTCTTCTTCACCTTGTTGCTAGTAACCCCTTTCTCTAAAAGCTGAAAACCCTTTTGTTTTTCTTTCTTTTCTTCCTGCCAATACTTCTCTACACAATTTTCTTTGTTTCACTTAGCCGATTTCTTCTTCTACTCTTCTTCGTTAATCTGAACCAAATAAACCTTATTCACCATACTAAGTTTGAAAAGACGAAAAGTCGAATCTCCCAATGGCTAAATACTCTTTGACCGAATCTAGTGTAAGTGTTGCTCTTCCAATCAGTTTTCTTTGCTAGGTATCGATTATTGTCCCTCACTCTTTCAATCAACTTTGGTAAGGAAATAGTATCGGATCTCTGATCTTAGCTCTCTATCGAATTACTCTTTAGGTATTTACGGTTTTGGTAAGTATTCCTCATCCATTGGATAAGGTTGGCCGAATAGCCATAGTAAGGTAAGGGAACTTGTGTTGGATATGATTCACCTATTATTCTGGCTTTAATAGTTACGATTGGTACAGATCTAGGAGTTGATCGTGGTTGGTGAAGGGGTTGTTATACTTATCGCGCAAGGTAAGGTTAAGGTGAGATTCTAGCTTTTGGTAAAGTATTCGATAAGTATGTAAGATTAATATTTGAGTGATGTTGATTGCAGGTTTGGGCTAAGGAGATCACATCACGCTTGCTTACTAGGTGTGTACATACACTGTACACACATTATGTATCGATAAAAGCCAAAATACCGAAAAGCCGAAAAGTCAAAAGTTTGGCTATGGTAGTCTTGCGAGTGCGTGAGCACTCATAAGGGGGAGACCGATAGGTTGCCTGAGGCCCATGGGCAATTCCGTGGACTTGGGTTGTGATTTGGCCATATGGGCTGAAATGGGCTAAATGGGCCCGATGGGCTGTTAGGCCATAATAGGCAAAAAATTGAATGTTGATGCTATGTGATAGGAACCTGTATGTGAGCATGAATATGAATGTGACTGGGCCTAATAGGCCATATAAATGTAATTTGGGCCTAATGGGCCATATACAGGTGATTTGGGCCTAACAGGCCAATGAATATGATTGGGCTTAATGGGCCAGATACAAGTATGTGAATTTGTTTGGGCTTTGTAAGGGGTTTTGGGCCCAGTATATGATATCCACATAAGACTTAATTAATATATTGTGACTGTGGACAAGTCAAAGGGTTAAGGCGTGTCAATGGGTATATGCATGTCTAGGATTGGATCTAGGGAGAGTTTGGTACTTAAGCGGTCTTAATGACCCACCTCCTCTTATCTGGAATCCTACCTGGTGCATAGTGTTCATTCATCTTAGCTCATGGGACTCGTTAACGGGCATAGATAAGTGAAAACCGTAATTAAAGGAAAATTACCAAAATGCCCCTAAGAGCGAAAATGACCAAAATACCCTTAGGTGTAGAATGTAAGTTTTATGGATGTGACATGCATACATATGATATTCTGCTTAGGTTGCATATGGGTGGGAATTATGGAACAGAGGAAGTATATGAGGATCGCATGGTTGCATGACAATCGTGGATTCACCGACGGCTTTTAAAGCCCAATATGTAAATGAAGGTAGTTCCACAACCGGGCTACCATGGTGTGTGGGCTAGGTGGGTCGATATTTATATCCCTACATGGTGTGACAGGGGACAAAGCTAGTGTGCAGCAGATGGATAATTTGGATGGGATTGCATTGCATGATTGATGAATGATGTTTTTTTTAAATGCTTGTTTTTACCGAGGATTGTATACACTGAGTTTACGAAAACTCACCCCCTCTTTTATTTTATTTTCAGGTGACGCTCTGTAGAAGATTCGTTGTTTGGAGGGACTCTGGGTGGCCAGCTAGCAAGATAAATTGTTTTTAAGCATATAAGTTTTTATTTCATTAAGCATGTTTCAGATCAGATTGTAATAAGGTTTTCATTATGTTTACTTGAATTATTGTTATTATTTTCATTATAATCACACGAAGTTGAACATGGGTTTCCTAAATTATAGTATGCTTTCTACGTTTCTGCAATTAAATTTTTAAATGATAAGTTTTCTTAAATCAAATGTTTCAAACAAAGTTTTCGCAACTGAAAGGTTTTTTTTTTAGTTTCTTTTATTTTAAGAAGGGTTTTCAATGAAGACACGATTTTCGCTAAAACACTTCAATGTGACACACCAGATTCGGCCATAACGTCTGGGCTGGGTTTGGGGTGTTACACTAGTGCATAGTATTCGTTCATCTTAGCTCACGGGATTTGTTAACGGGCCAAGGTAAGTGAAAACCGTAATAAGGAGAAAAATTATCGAAATGCCCCTAAGGGTAAAAATGACCAAAATACCCCTATGTATTGAATGTAAGTTTTATGAATGTGACATACATATCTGCTGCATACGTATAATATTCTGCTTAGGTTGCATATGGGATGGAAAATATGAAACGGAGGAAGTATTTGAGGATCGCATGGTTGCTTGACAATCGTGGATCCACCGACGGCTTTTAAGACCAATAAGTGAATGAGGGTAGTTTCGCAATCGGGCTACCATGGATGTGTATCGATTGGGTGGGTCGATATTTATATCCCCACATGATGTGTCAGGGGACGGAGCTAGTGTGTAGCGGATGGAATATTGGGATGGGATCGTATTATATTGCATTGCATGTTTGATGTATGGTGTTTATTGAATGCTTGTTACTCGTCGAGGGTTGTACACACTGAGTTTGCAAAAAATCACCCCCTTCTTTTATTTTATTTTCAGGTGATGCTTAGTAGAACGTTCAATGTTTGGAGGGACTCTAGGTGGCCAACTAGCAAGACAACATGGACTTGTGTTTTGTTTTTTTTGAAGCATATGAGATTCTATTTTATTAAGTACTTTTCAGTCCAGATTGTAATAAGGCTTCCTTTTTATTATTATTGGGTTATTATTTTTATGCGATGTATGAGAGGTGAAACATGGTTTCTTAAATTATAGCATGTTATTCTATGTTTCTGCAGCTAAATTTTTAAATGATAAGTTTTCTTAAATCAAATGTTTTAAACAAATTTTTCGCAACTGAAAAGAGAGTTTTTCATAAGTTAACTAAGGTTTCATATCTTGAGGAAGGGTTTTCAATGAAAAGAAGGTTTTCGCTAAAACACTTCAATGTGACGCCCCAGATTCGGCCATAAAGTCTAGGCCAGGTTAGGGGTGTTATATTTAGTGGTATCAAAGCCCAGTTACAAAACGCGGGCTGTGAAGTGGACCTTATTACTTGATTTCTTTTTGTGTTTAATATATATATATATTTGATTGAATTATAATGTTTTGGAAAAAGGGAAGTCTTGCTGAGCTGGACACCAAGTCTCCGACGTCGAGCCAAGTAAGTTCTCTTATTCTTAAACTTGTTTAAATTGTTATACAGTAGATAGTTAGAGGGCTACTCTAGATGATTATGTAGAGTGAAACTGAAGCCCGTAGGATCTTGAAACTGTAGAGGATTTTAGAAAATAATCTTCTCTTTAAATACTTTCATAAAACATCGAGTTAATTATTGAAACTAACTAAAACTTCATAAAAATTTTAATCCAGAAAATATGTGAATCGACGATGAGTGCTAGAAGAGGTGCGAGAGGCCATGGCCGACGCCGCGGAAGTGTTAGGGCTGAATCATCAGCGTTAGGCCATATGCCCGATGTTGGAGTAGAAGAGGCTTCGGCTTCACCCGTAGTTGGGACTGGGCCTTATGATCAGGCCACGGGAGTAGATGCATTGTCGCAGGCAATGCTAAGGATCTTAGAGAGGGTCGCTGGGCCCAATAATGGCATGAGAAATCAAGGGTCCATTCCAGAGCGACTTCGATCAAATGTGGCTGAGATCTTTAAGGGCGTGGCTGGTGTGGCTCCTAGCGTGGCTGAATATTGGTTGGAGGCCACGGAAAGGATAATGGAGGTCTTGGACTGTTCACCAGAACAAAAGCTGAAAAGGGTAGTGTCACTGCTTAGGAAAGAAGCTTATCAGTGGTGGTTGAAAGTGAAAGAGGGCACCGAACCAGAGCGGGTCACTTAGGAGTTTTTCAAAGCTACATTCCAAGGGAAGTACGTGGGTGCAAGCTATGTGGATGCAAAAAGGAAGGAGTTCCTGAACTTGACCCAAGGAAACAAATCGGTGGCGGAGTATGAAGTGGAGTTTCTACGCATTAGTAGGATGCAAGAGTACTAGTGGCAACGGGCTATTAGAGTTGCGTTAGGTTTGAAAATAGACTTAAAGATAGCCTCAGGGTACTGATAGCTCTACAAAGGGAGCGAGTTTTCTCAGAGTTGGTGGAGAAGGCAAAGATAGCGGAGGAGGTTAAGCGCACTGAGCACTTAAATCGGGAAAAAGAAAGGGGTAGGAATAAAAAGGAGGCTGAGACTCATGGGGTTGGACAGAGGCCTAGGGCCAGAGCTAGAGTTAATGAGCCAGTTAAAGCAGGGCCCCCTACTGATAATCTTGGGGTGCCACCTTGTGCTGATTGTGGGAGAAACCATAGAGGCGAGTGTTGGAAGAGAATTGGAGCTTGTTTCGCTTATGGGTCTATGGAGCATAGGATCAAGGATTGCCCCTGAATGCTAGGTCGAGTGTCAATAGTGGGTCAAGGTGGTGCTCAGCCACCAAGGGGTGGTCAGCTGCTGCCAAGGGATCGTGGGCAGGCCAGGGGTGGTAACGGTAATGGACGGGGACGTGAAGCACTAGGAAAAAATGCAAGCCATGCTGAGGCGAGACAGCCACCTTTGGTTTATGCTGCTTATATCCGAGAGGACATGTAACACCCCGAACCCGAGACCATCGCCGGTGTCAGACACGAGGGGTTAGCAAGCCAAGTTCACTTGTTTTGCCCATCCATTGGACATTTCCAGTCAGGCTGGAAAAACTGCGTCACTGTCGCCTTAAAAATCATATCTCGAGTTTCAAAACTCGGAAACTGGTTTCGTAAATGTTTCCTGAATTTAGACTCATATATCCATCCATGGATTTATTTCTAGAATTTTTGGTCGGGCCAATTGGTACAGTTTATTAGTTAAAGTCACCCATGTTACAGGGATCGACTGCTCTGACCTTTGCGCGGTATAACTTGAATATCTCTCTGTACAGGGCTTTAATGCTGGTGCCGTTTGTTTCTAATGAAACTAGACTCAAAATGGAATCTGTAAATATAATGTATGTCTCCTAATTCTTTTTGGATAATTTATAGTGAATTTTTAAAGTTGCGACAGGGAACCCAGAAACCATTCTGGCCCTGTCTCACAATAGCTTTAATATCTCTTAACCTGTAACTCCTATGACTATTTCGTTTCTTCCATAAGAAAATAGACTCATCAAGGTTCATTTACATAGCTTATTCACTATTTAATTCCGTTCCTATGAATTTTGGTGACTTTTCACATTCACGCCACTGCAGCTGGCAGCATCTGTTTTTAAGGTAGGGCTTACCTATTTGGTAGTCTCCATGAATCAACTAGTCTTGCCATACATAGGTTCATATATGATCATTTTAACCATGCCAATGGCTGATCATATGACCAACATTCCCATTTCCAAGCCATAGCCACATCATGACACCAAATATATTTATACAAACCACAATTAGTCTAAGTTCATGCTTCCCTTTTCGAGCCATTTTCGCATGGCCGTACATACTTACATTACAACATATTTAACAAACAAGAGGTAGTCCTATACATGCCATCTCAAGTTCAACCAAAAATTTATACCAAAATGGAGGCTTGATAGTGTGGATGACTTTGACTTCAACGATCCCAAATCCAATTGCTTGAGCGAAATCTAAAAAAAACTGAGAGCCAAAGCAACGGGGTAAGCATTTTTATGCTTAGTAAGTCTCAAGGAATATAATCAACTCTAATTACAGCAATACATTCACATAGCCAAATGCATCATTTCATTTATACACATTCTTACTTCACACTTCATCATTATATAATTTCACAAAGTATCAATCAATTCATTAGTCGATTGAGCGAATGTTGCTCAAACATGTCGACTTTCAATGCACATATAACGTACCTTATCCTTTGGGCTTTTCGAGTGTCTGATTGAATTCATTACAGCAACCAACACTCACCTCCAGCCCAAGATTCTTGAATATAACCGGATATAATCACGTGCACAAATGCCTTGGTCTTAGCCGGATAGAATAACTCATACGAATGCCTTGGTCTTAGCCGGATATAGCCACTAGCACAATTGCCTTGGTCTTAACCGGATATAATTTCCAGCATAATTGTCTTGGGGCTTAGCCGGATATCATTCAATTTCTCATGCACACATACATCAATAATCATTGGACATACATATTTCATTTTAGTTACTAAGGCTCAAACACAATTATAATCATTAGCATATTCGCCTTGGGACTTAGCCGGGTGGAATTCAAATACTCATACACACATAATCAATAATCATACACATCCATATTTCATCTCACATAATTCAAGTAAGGTCACTTCTTGAGGACTTACCTCGGATGTTGTCGAACGGCTTTTTCGGCTATTCGATCACCTTTTCCTTCCCTTGTCCAATTGTGGCCCTCTTAGCTCTTGAGCTAATTCAAACAAATTCAATTTATTAAAACCTCATTGTGCTTGCTTATGGCGAATATGACAAGGATTTTAAATGGTCATATGGCCACTCTTTAGCTTGAATACACAATGGTCATGCACATTTTATACTACATCAAGCAATTCAATACAATTTATTTGAGCATCAAGGAAATGCTAAGGCCTTCAATAGGCTACCCAAGGCGAATATTCATGTACATGTTGAGGTCAATTTTGCACTTAATACCTCACAAAAACAGCATGCAATTTACTAATTAATGCTTTGCACATTGTGGCCCAAAACTTATAATATAGCATCAAGCACTTATATGTGTGCTAGGCGAATTGTGCTTGCAATTTCACAAGCATTCTTCCACATTTTCTTCTTTAAACCAATATATTCATCACTTAGTTCATAACCAAACATAATGTGCAATCATATATATGCATATATGAGCATGGCGAATTTTCAAGGTGTCCATAGCCATCCAAAACACAAATTTTAACTAACATGCAAGAAGCATGAATCATGCTCAAGAATGCATCATGGCGAATATGACAATCATGCTCCTTTTCAACTTCAATCATGATAAAACAAAGAGAAAACTCAAAGTCTTACTCAAGAGTAGGCAATCCATCTTTGCATGCATCATCATCAAGCTTCACACTTAGCATGCAATGGCTTTATCACTATAACAACTTTGGCCAAATACCATTTCCATGGCATAACAAAGATTTGAGCCATGGCTAACATGCACATCAAGTTAGCAACCAAAACATGCATGAAACTCCCAACACAACCTCATACATACCTTAATCTTGATGCAAATTTAGCCAAATCACCTTCTAGATCTCTTCTAAACAAAGGAAATGAAGCAAAAATTCCTTCTTCCTCTTAGTATTTTCGGCCAAAAAGGGAGAGAGCAAGCATGAACAAAATTTTTTTTTTTTTTGTTTTTCTCTTCTTGGTTGCACGGCAATGGGGTATGCTACTCTCTCACGCACATTTTTTTTTTTCATTCTTTTCTTACCCATACTTATTTGTTTACTATTTCTCCCTAATGCCCAACAAAACATGTTTCATGACATGTTTAACCCATCTCTCTTTGTCATGGCCGGCCATTACTTGTAAAAAGGGGGAATTTGACATGCAAGTCCATTATTTTGCATGCATGCTTTAATTAGTCATCACCCCTTTCCCTATCGTATTTTCAAAGTTCACTACTAAGTCCTTTCTAGTGGAATTCACCTTTATAACACTAAATCAATCATCAAAAAAATGTCATACATGAATACACACATATTATAGGCATCGAAATAAATTTTAAATTATTGTTATGCCTCGGTTTTGTGGTCCCGAAACCACATTCCGGCTAGGGTCTATTTTGGGCTGTCACAGGACAGGGATGCCCCAGATGTGATAATGGGTATGTTTTTTATATACGAGTTACCTTACATAACATTGATTGATATTGGATGATGAATTCATTTGTTGCATGCATTATGACTGAATCTTTGGGTGATATGTTTAAAATTACTGCAAATGAGATGACTGTGATAAGTCCGTTAGGCCAGTCAGTGGGAGTGAATAAGTTGTTTAGGGAGGTACCCTTAGTAGTTCAAGGGGTTACCTTTTTAGCCAATTTGATGGAGCTATCGTTTAGTGAGTTTGACTAAATCTTAGGTATGGATTTACTGGTGAAGCACCGAGCCATTTGGATTGCGCTGCAAAGTGAACTGTGTTAAGAACGGAGGAGGATAAGGAAGTAGTGATGATTGGTGAATGCTGGAATTATCTGACGAATGTAATTTCAGCATTAAGGGTGGAGAAGTTGGTTTAGAAGGGATGCGAAGCCTATTTGGCTTACATTAGTAATATGGAGGCCAAGAGCCCTACTGTTAAGGAGTTGAGAACGGTTAAGGGATTTCCTGATGTCTTTCCCGAGGAGCTGTCTGGGTTGCCTCCTAGTAGAGAAGTGGAATTTGGAATAGAGTTGTTACCTAGTACGGCTCCGGTATCCATTGCCCCTTATCGAATGGCACCAAAGGAGTTGGTGGAACTTAAGGCACAAATTTAGGAATTGTTGGATCGAGGATTCATCCGACCAAGTGTGTCTCCATGGAAAGCACCGGTGTTATTCGTGAAGAAGAAGGATGGGACGTTCATCACCTTCATATCCACAAAGATTACAGCTGGACATTGCTTTCTATAAACTATTCTTTGGTTTAATTGCACAAGGTCATTGAAAAGTTGAAGAAAATAGAGATTACCTAAAGATTTGCACTTGACCGAGTCTCAGTCCTGAGTAGTTGTGGTACTCAAATTGAGCAAAAATCAAGCAAAATTTAGCTCAACTTCCTCAATTTATGGACGGCCACCCATGAAAGATGATTCAAAGATGAAAACTCCTATTTTTAGTAAACTATCCCCCTCTCCTCACCTATAAATAAGACCTCTTTATCACATTTCTAATCATCCCTCATCATTCATCATTCTCTCCTCTCTAAATTCTCTTAGCATTCTTCTTTTCTCTCTACACCTATCATCATCTTTTCATAAATATTTTAGCATTTGAGCCTCCTAAAGAACCCTTGGTCGGCCACCTTGGAGAGCCATTAGCAAATGAGCGAAACAAAGGAACGAAGGAGCCTTGTCAGTCAGAGTCTTAGGTGACAACCACTTTGAATTAGGGTTAATCTTTCTTTTTGTTTTTAATTTTATTTAAAAATGTTTGCTATGTGTTCTTTGTTCTTGTTTACAACAATGTTAGCTTAATTTTATTTAAGCTAGGATGATTGCTTTTATTAAATAATATTTATTAAATTAATGCTTATAATGTTTGTGCCTCGATCGATCATGTTTTCAAATAAAAACAAGTTTGTATTTCATTCATACATGATTGAAATGCACCTGAATTAGTTGAGCAATCCTAACCAGACGATAGCTAGTGGATGCAGAATTGAAATGTGCATGCTCAATTTAGATCCTAACCCAATTAAATTGCATATTGCATAACAACCCTAACCAGGCTCTGTTATCTACATTGTTTTTAAATTTATGTGATTAAACTATTTCACGTCCCTGTTACCTTGCACGAATACTAAGAAACCCTTAGTAAATAAGGGTCAGTAAAATGCGTATTTACTAAGTAAAGGATTCCAAAAGGACCTAACATGGTTTCCAAACTCATGAAAGATAAAGTTGCCATGGAATGTTTTTCCTAATATTATTAAGCATGTTGATAATAAATTGAGTTTAATTAAAGTAATTTTCCTAGTTTATTTATGTTACAATTGTAGCAAATTGTGTTTAAATTTTGCTAAAATCTATCTCATTCATATAGTTAGCAAACTTAGGATAAATTGCATTAGGGATCATTGCATTTAGTTTCATATACTTAATTTTTCATCACTTTTCAATTATATTGTTTTTATTTATCAAATTGTTAATATACTTTTACAAATTAAGTGACTTAGCACAAATACAATCCCTGTGGAGATGATAACTTGATACTTACTTATTACTTGATAACGACTGTGTACACTTGCAGAAACCTACGCGTTACAAGTTTATGGCCCCGTTGCTGGGATTGTCAACTGTTGCCATAGTCATTTCTTTTGTGAAATTATTTATTTTGAATTTGATTTATTTCTAACATTACTAACTTATTCTTTTTAATTTTTTTGATTTTCTTCTCAGGTTTTTATTAGCATAGATCAGATTATCGATTTACTCCCTATAGAAGCGAACTTTCAGATAAAGAAGACATGAATGAATAGCTCAAAGACAAGTAGAGATGGACCTTGGAAATCAGAATCAAGACCAAGGTAATGAAGTTGATCATGTACAAAATCCCATCCTCATTGCTGATGTACGGATCGATGCATCAGACAATATGCTGTGCCACTTTTTAGTGAGTTAAATCCAGGAATTAGAAGGCCAGATATTGAGGCAACCCAATTTGAATTGAAACCAGTGATGTTTTAAATGCTCCAAATGGTGGGCCAGTTCAGTTGTATGCCCACAGAAGATCCACATCTCCACCTTCGATTATTTATAGAAGTGAGTGATTAATTCAAGATAGCCGGTGTGACTGAAGACGCACTGAGGTTGAAGTTGTTTCCGTACTCATTGCGACCGACATTGTGAAGGTTTTCTGGCAATGACACAGTGTTGAAGAAGACACGTGGGAACCCCAGGAAGCTATGAGAAAATAGTACCCTAACCTATTCACTGGTAAGATTTTCGAGGATGAAAACCTCTAAAGGGGAGAGTTGCAAGAGCCCGTTTTAAGTCAAATTAGAATAGTGGTTTTGGGACCACAAATTCAAAGTCAAAATATTTATTTTATTATTATTTTAATCTTTATGGTGTGAAAATATGATTTTGTGAAATTTCTAAGAAATTTTATCATTTGAGTGTTAATTTGATAAAAAGGACTAAATCGCTTAAAGTGTAAAACTGGTGTTCTATTAGCTAAAGAAGTTTAATGGCTATAGGACCGTAAAGTTAAGGTCTTTATATGGTAATTATACCATTAATTAGATAGTGGATGATAATGGCTTGGCATAATTGAAATATTGAATTAGTAATAAGGTTAATTTTGTAATTTGGTAATTAAGTTAATTGAAATAAAACAAAATCATTTTATCACCTATTGTCATCTTCTCCAACCGATTTCTAGGACAAAGGAAGACATTTTTCTCCTTTGCATTCGGCCAAGCTTCCTAGTTCAATTGTAAGTTCATTTTTATCTCGTTTTTAGTGACTTCTACGTTTTTGGTATCGTTGCAGCTTAATCTAGCTAGCCCAGGGACTATTTTGCAAAATTGTTAAAGATTTTGAATGACGCCATTGATGAATACATGTGTGTTTTGATGTTTGATGATAGATTATGAATGTTGGTTTTGAATTATACAAGTTCTATAAAGTGATTTTTTGGTGTAAACGTAAATTAGGGATTAACTTGTGAAATGTGGAAACTTAGAGGTTGAAATGTGAAATAAATGAAGAGTATGGGTTGCTAGGGGTATAATAGTAATTTGGCTAGCATGGGTTGTGTTTAAATTGCATGAAATTGTGTTTTTGTGAAATAAGGACTAAATTGTAAAAATATGTAAAACATTAGGGGCAATTTTGTAAAAATGCCTTAAAGTGAATTTGGACTAAATTGAATAGAGAGATGATTAAATATGTTAATTTTGATTATATTTAGATCAAGAAAGGTGAAATACAAACATAGATCAGGGAAAGAACAAAGTTATGGAATAGTTGACTCGTTTCACTATTTTAGCTTCCGAGGTAAGTTCGTATGTGATAAATTTTATTGTTGATGTATTTAAAATGTTTTAACATTGCAAAACTATAAATACGAGACTTCAGACTTGTTAGAAAATGATTCTATGATGATTCGGCATTTGAAATCCCGGTTGAACCTTAGGAATAGATTCAGATACTAATAACATGTCATTAGGGGATTAATGTGATTATGTAATCCGGGTGTTGGTCCTATACGTCCTACGGGTGGCTGAGTATACCGGCATGTGTTGTGAATACTTGACAGCTTGTGTGACCAGCACAGTGTAGCTACGTGTCAACTGACAGCTTATGTGAGTAGACCCATTGATAGCTCTAGTGTGAGTAGTATATGTGATTTGAGATTGTGTTGGCTTCGGGCCATGATATTGGCACTTAATGTGTGAGATTTCTGAGTATCTGATAGTATTCTGAATGGCTCAATGGGAAAAAGAAAGACGTAACTGTGTATGAGACTGATACGAGATGGTACAGGTATGTACTTGAACTGTATAAGCTTAAATCGAAGAAGTTGTGAAGTTCATGTATAAGACTATGATTGAAAATATAAAAGGTTCGTTAGTTATATGAATTTCATATTGATATGTTTCAAATTGATGATTTGTATATTCATGTTAAGATTGAGTTTATCTCATACGAGCTTACTCAGCTATATAGCTTACTTTGTTTAATTTTTCGTGTTTTTTTAGTGACTTTAAAGCTAGCTCGAACTTGAGGATCGTCAGAGACATCGTCACATTACCCAACTATCAATTTGCTACTTTTGAGCTTATGTTTTAAGTATATGGCATGTATAGGAACCTAGGTCATTTTGGTAATGTGTTGGAAGTGAATTTAGCCATTTGAATTGGCTTGTAAATGTATATGTTTGTTGTTTGTATACATAGCCATGAGTGATGGTGTAACACCCCGAATTTTGGGCCTAGAAGTTTTAAGTCTTGAGTGGGTGCAGTTAGGAGACTATACATAAATAGTTTGTTGTGCAAGAAAGTGACACAATTGTGTGTCTACTTCAGTGGTTATATGTACTGGGAGTGTCTGAGAAGTCTTGGGTTCAAGCCTGAGCTTTTACAAGATTTTGGTTTTTTCTTGATTAAACCCTGTCTCTAGTCAGTAAACTTTTTAAATAAATATGGATAAAACATGATAGAAAAGAGCCTGCTGTCCCAGGGGATAAGTGGCGTGTTGCTAGTGTCTGAGGTCTGAGGTTCGAATCCTGCTTGTGCGAATAGAGATTATTGTTGCTGGTGGCTATGGGAGGAAGTTGTGTTTGACCGAAACACCAAGAGTTTGAATAAGTTTGAACAGATTTGTTGTTAGCCGAAATTGAGAAGTTGGTGAGAGTTTGAATAGGTGGTTGAGTATAATAAGGTGGAGAGATTTTAGGAGAGGGATAATGTAACACCCCTAACTCGTGACCGACGCCGGTGTCGGACACGAGGGGTTAACGAGACAAATCCTCTTAAAGTACCGACCAATTTGGCATTTCTGGACAGGCTGGAAAACTGCGTCACCGTCGCCTTAAAAATCATATCTCGAGTTCCAAAACTCAGAAACTGGTTTCGTAAATTTTCCCTGAATTTAGACTCATATATCCATCCATGGATTTATTTTTAGAATTTTTGGTTGGGCCAATTGGTACAGTTTATTAGTTAAAGTCACCCATGTTACAGGGATCGACTGCTCTGACCTCCGCGCGTTACAACTTGAATATCTTTCTGTACAGGGCTTTAATACTGGTGCCGTTTGTTTCTAATGAAACTAGACTCAAAATGGAATCTGTACATATAAGGCATGACTCCTAATTCTTTCTGGATAATTTATGGTAAATTTTCAAAGTCACGACAGGGGACCCAGAAATCGTTCTGGCCCTGTCTCACGAGAACTTTAATATCTCCCAGTATACTGCTCATATGGTCGTTTCGTTTCGTCCATATAAAAATAGATTCATCAAGGATCAGTTCCATAATTTACTCACTATTTAATTCTACTTATACTATTTTAGTGATTTTTCAATCTCATCTCACTGCTGCTGTCCGCAACAGTTACTGCAGTAGACTATGCCAATTTCATGAATTTTTCCTTGGCCTTAATCATCCATCATACATGACACAAATTATGGCCACCTTAACAAAATTTGAGTTTCTAAGACTCGTGGCTATAGGTTCTAGCATCCCACTCGACGACCACATAGGCCATTTTCACATGGCTTAAAGTTTACAATCCCACAAATCGACAAAATATAATAGCCTATACATGCCAAATGTTCTTCAACAACAAAAAAAGTAATACCACAAGATTTCAGCCGGTGTGATGACTTCAACGACGGTTCCGAGCACACAACAAGACGAGTCCCAGTGACCTAAAATGGGTGACAAGAAAACACCGAGTGAGTTTACAACTCAGTAAGTCATAAGCATTCGTCAATCCATCGATAAAATTACTACTACATGTACAACAAATGAAACTAGGTACTCGTCCATATCGAATCCATACCATAATACCTCGAACCTTTCGGTCCAATCTCGTACCAATTCATACATCCACATTTCATATTCTACACAACAAGATAATCAAGCATTTTTTACACATTAACTCATTTTCCAGCACAACCATACAATTTCAATCATCACATAGATTTAAGGCTTACCAATTCAACCCCAAGCATGGACGTATTTTCTATTCATCATGAGCTCGAGGTACTTACCCGATCCGCTGTCCGTGATCAACTCGATAATATCGCACACTCAGTGCCAATAGTGATGCAAAAGCATATAATAAGTCCGCACACTTAGTGCTATATAATCAGCTCGCACACATAGTGCTATATAATCAAATTCGCACACTTAGTGCTGTACAAATTTTAAATCGCACACTTAGTGCCAATCTTGTCACCGTGTCCATTTATACCCGCACACTTAGTGCCAAGACCAATACGTTATGCATTTTACTACCTTTATACATTCAACAATGGCATCATTCCATACACATACATTTCCACTTACACATCAATTCATTAAACACAATTGCATATATATATTATGATCATTTAAATCAATGCCAAATATATGCTTTATGACTTACCTTATATTGGATGAAACGATTTCCAATCGACTACTCGATTATCTTTCCTTTGCCTTTGCTTGATTCTCCACCTCTAGCTTCTTGAGCTAAATTTAACAAATAAATTGGTTTTATCATTTGAGCATCGGAAGAGGAATTCAAGATGCCTAGCCAATATATAAATATCTACTCATTAGGCATCAAAGTCGCATATGTACAAAATCATGAATCGAACTCAACACCTTAGTTAGTATTCCTCTTAGCAATTTTCTAAGCCAAGAATAGGCATCAATATGCTTGCCTCTAACCGAATGCATGCACACCAATTTCCCCTCATGTGGCGAATATGCATGCCCATGTTGAGGCCGATTATGCACTTAATACCACACAAAAACAGCATGCATTTTACTAACTAACGCATTACATATTGTAGCTCAATACACATCTCTCATGTACTACATAACCGAAAACATCATCCCAAGCAAATATATACCTTGAAATAGTATATATGTCATACCAATTCATCATGTGCAAACACATATTCAAAGCTCAAATCTTACCTACCATGCAACATGCATGAATCATACTTGTGGATATACCATGACCGAATACATCACAACACCATCATTTTGGTCATGATTAAGCAAAGAACTTAATGTCTCACTCAAAAATACTAAAAAGAAAGTCCAAGAGCCATCAATCCCCCATCACATACACCATTAACAAGCTTCATATTTAACATGCAATGGCATTAACACAAAATCCACCTTGGCCAAATACCATTTCCATGGCATAACAAGGATTTGAACCATGGCTAACATGCACATCAAGTTAGCAACCAAAACAAGCATGAATCTCATGACACAACCTCAAACATACCTTAATCTTGATGCAAGTATAGCCAAATCTCCTTCTAGTTCTCTTCTAAACCAAGCATGAAGCAAAAATCCTCCCTTTTTCCTTAGTATTTTCGGCCAAAGAAGAGAAAAATGGATGAACAAAATTTTCTTTTCTCTTCCACAATGCACGGCAAGGGGGGGTTTCACTCACACACACACATTTTTTTTTCTTTCTTTATTACCCATACTCATTTGTTTATTGTTTCTCCCTAGTGCACCAACAAAACATGTTTCATGACATGTTTAGCCCATGATTCCTTGTCATGGCCGGCCACTTCATGTTAAGGGGAAATTTGACATGCAAATCCTTATTTTTGCATGCATTATCAACTAGTCATCCCACATTTCCCCATCATACTTTCAATGTTTACTACTAGGCCCTTTCTAGTGAAATTCACATTTATAACTCTAAATCGAAACATCAAAATGTCACACATGAATTAACACATATTATAGGCATCAAAATAAATTATAAATTATTTTTATGCCTCGGTTTTATGGTCCCGAAACCACATCCCGACTAGGGTCAATTTTGGGATGTCACAACTCTCCCCACTTAAGAAATTTTCGTCCCGAAAATCTTACCGTAAATAGGCTCGGGTATCGCTCTTTCATAGAGTCCTCAAGTTCCCAAGTGGCTTCTTCAATTCCGTGTTTATGCCATAACACCTTCACTAACGGGATTTTCTTATTGCGTAACTCCTTTACTTCACGCATCATAATGCGAACGGTTCCTCTTCATAGCTCAAATTAGGTGAATCTCAATCTCGGATGGAGCAATTACGTGCGATGGATCGACACAGATCGTCAAGCATCGAGACATGAAAACGTTAGAATCCTTTCGAGCTCGGGGGCAAAATTAATCGATATGCGATCGCCCAACTCGTTCGGATACTTCATATGGCCCGATAAACCTCGGACTCAATTTGCCCTTACGACCAAATCTAAGCACCTTCTTCCAAGGTGAAACTTTGAGAAAGACCTTGTCTCCAACCCGATATTCAATATCTTTTCTTTTCAAATCCGCATACGACTTTTGGCGATCCAAGCGACTTTCAAACTTTCACGAATTACTCGAACTTTTGCTCGGCATCCTTAACCAAATCAACCTCAAGAATTTACCTTCACTAAGTTCAGTCCGAATAATGGGGTACGGCATTTACGATCGTATAAAGCCTCGTAAAGCGCCATCTTAATGCTTGATTGAAAGCTATTGTTGTAGGCGAATTCAATCAAAGGTAAATACCGTTCCCATGAACCACTAAACTCAAGGATGCAACATCTCAACATATCCTCGAGTATTTGAATTATCCGTTCGGATTGACCATCGGTTTGGGGATGAAAAGCGGTGCTAAAATGCAGCTTGGTACCCAAAGCATCTTGCAATTTCTTCCAAAATCGCGACGTAAATCTTGGGTCTCTATCCGACCACGATAGAAATAGGCACCCGTGTAATCTCACAATCGAGAAACGTACAATTCCGCTAATTTGTCCATTGAAAAATCCGTGCGCACGGGGATAAAGTGAGCCGACTTAGTTAGTCTATCGACAACGACCCAAATCGCATCCTTCTTACTCACGACAATGGCGGTCGGATACAAAGTCCATTGTGACTCGATCCCATTTCCATTCGGGTATCATGATCGGTCAAGTAATCCCGATGGCACTTGATGTTCCGCTTTCACTTGTTGACATATCGACACCTTGAAACAAATTCGAAATGTCTCGTTTCATACCGGCCACCAAAATTGGCGTTTGGTCATTGTACATTTTAGTACTACCGGGTGGATTGACATTCGACTACAATGGGCTTCATTTAGAATTATCGAAATAAGTTCAATTCTTTGGAACACAGACGACTTCGAACCTCAAACAATCGTCATCATCAATTTGAAACTCGATTCCTTGTTCGAACACACTCACCCGCTTTTGCAAGCAACTCCTCATCAACTTTTCGAGCTTCCGAATTTGATGAGCCAACAATGGTTTGGCCTTCAATTCGCTACTAACACATTGTCGGGTAGAATAGACAAGTGTACATTCATCGTCATAAAGCAAATAGTGATTTCGGCTTAAGGCATCCGCAACCACATTAGCCCTTCCGGTGATAATCAATGACGAGCTCATAATCCTTTAACAACTCGAGCCATCGCCTTTGTCGCAGTTCAAGTCTCTTTGGGTCATCAAATATTTGAGACTTTTGTGATCCGAATACACATGGCACTTCTCACCAAATAAGTAATGTCGCCATATCTTTAAAGGCGAATACGATGGCGACCAATTCGAGATCATGGGTCGGATAATTTTTCTCATGTGGCTTTAGTTGCCTCGACGCATAGGCCACAACTCGCCCTTCTTGCATCAATACGCAACCCAACCCAAGTAGGGATGCGTCACTATAAATGACAAACTCTTTGCCCGATTCGGGTTGCACTAGAATTGGGGCTTCATCAAATAAGCTTTCAGTTGATCGAAACTTTTCGACATTTCTCCGTCCATTCAAACTTAACATCCTTTTGGAGTAGCTTTGTCATTGGCGTGGCTATTGTCGAGAAACCTTTACAAATCGTCGGTAATAACCGCAAGCCCCAAAAGCTCCTAACTTCGGTAACATTCCTTGGTGGTTTCCAATCGACTATGGCGAATTTTGTTGGGTCCACCGACACCGATCACGGACACCACGTGCCCCAAAAAGCTAACCTCTTTCAACCAAAATTCACATTTATGAACTTTGCGTATAATCGCTTATCTCGTAAGATTTGCAACACTAGCCTCGGTGTTCAAGATGCTCGGTTTCATCTCTCGAATAGACCGAATGTCATCGATAAATACAACTACGAACCGATCCAAGTATGGCCTGAAAATTCTATTCATTAAATCCATAAACACCGTGAGGGCATTAGTGAGCCCAAACGGCATCACCAAGAATTCGTAGTGACCATACCTCGTTCTAAAAGCGGTTTTGGGTATGTCCGATTCTCGGACCCTCAACCGATAGTACCCGACCTCAAATCTATCTTTGAAAACACCGAGGCTCCCTTTAATTGATCAAACAAATCGTCAATTCGTGGCAATGGATATTTATTCTTTATCGTCACTTTATTGAGTTGACGATAGTCGATGCACAACCTCATGGTTCCGTCCTTCTTCTTCACAAACAATACAAAGCGCCCCATGGAGAAAAACTCGGTCGAGCGAAACCTCTATCCGCCGGTTCTTGCAATTGAACCTTCAATTCCTTTAATTCCGTTAATGCCATACGACACGGGGCTATTGAAATCGGCGTAGTACCGGTACAACCGATGCGAATTCCACTTCTCGAACCGGTGGCAATCCCAGTAACTCCTCGGAAAAACATCCGAATACTCACAAACCACTGGTACCGATTCGAGTTTCCTTTCCGTCTCTTTACTTCCAAACACATACGCAAGGTATGTTTCACCCCTTTTCACGCACCTCGAGCGGTCATAGAAGATATCATCATTGGCGCTCTTTTAAATCGAAGAGACTCGACTCGGACTACCTCATTATTTGTACTCCTCAAATCAATGGTTTTCCTTTGCGATCCACCATCGCATCATGTACGGTCACCAATCCATACCAAGAATAACATCGAATTCATTAAATGGTAAAAGCATCGATCGGTAGAAAACAGATTCTCGAATTATTAGGGGCATCTCTTGCACACTTTATCAACGAGTACGTATTGACCCAAAGGGTTTGACACTGAATTACGAACTCATGAGACTCAACAGTAGAGTCTTCTTGGATGCTAAAGTTTCACATACATATGAATGAGTAGAGCGGGGTCAATCAATGCAATCACACTAGTATCAAAGAGAGTAAAAGTACCGGTGATAACGTCGGGGAGGATGCCTCCTCTCGTGCGCTGGATGGCATATGCTCTAGCAGGAGCTCGGGTCTCGGATCGAACACCGTATCGGTGGCTCCCCTCGACACCGCCCTACCTCCGAAACCCTCGGGGTCTACCTCTAGTCGTCGCCCCACTAGATCTCGCACCTTGCATCTTATTCTTCTCATCTAGCTCGTGCAATCCCTAATGAAGTGGTCCTTGAACCGCATCCATAACAGCCCTATTAACAGACTTACCCCAACATTCACCTAGGTGTCGTCTTCCACATTGGGGCATTCAGGTCTCTCTTGACGATTATTGCCCACACTAGCTATCAAGTAGCTCGGAGTCCGTCGCTGGTCGGGTTCTAATGGAAATTCCCGATCGTCCTCGACTTCTTGGTGTCCTCCCCGAACCTCTTTGTAGCCGAGAACGGAGCTTTACTCGTCGATCTTTTACGGTAATCTCTTGCTTCAAATTCAGCCTTCTTCTTCTCCTTCCCAAGTTCTTCCGCCTTGCGTGCTCGTTCGACTAGTGTCACGAACTCCTTTATCTCCAAAATTCCCACTAGTAACTTTAACTCTTCATTCAATCCTTCTTCAAATCTTTTGCACATCGCAACCTCATCAGCCACACACTCCCGAGCATACCGACTAAGTCTTACGAACTCATGTTCAGATTCAGATCTGATCATCCGCCTTGCTTGAGTTCCAAGAATTCCTTACGCTTCGATCGATGAACCGTTGACTAATGTATTTCTTTCAAATTGGATTGGAAGAAATCCCAAGTAACTCGTTCATTTGGGACTATGGAAATTAAAGTCCTCCACCAATAGTAAGTCGAGTCTCGCAACAAGGATATAGCACACTTAAGACATTCGTCGGTGTGCATGATATTCATCTAACACTCTAATGGTGTTATCGAGCGAACTTCGGCCTTTTTTCGGCATCATCAAGAACTATGGCCTTGAACTCCTCGCCCCACGCTTCCTAATCAAGTCCACGGTGGTTTACTCACCTCACGGGATCGATGAATCGGAGGCATTGCGGGCTCTTGGGGTGGAGTGTTTAAATTCGGGAATGGTTGGACAGCGGGTTGGTTCGGGCATATTTGCGCGACCCACTCATTCATCATAGTGAAGAAGGCTTGTTTCGCCCTTCATTTTGATTATTCGCGGATGACCGAGGCTCAACAGCGGTGTCCCTTGCGCAGAGCAGCCGCTACACTTTCAACGTCATCCGCCAAGGGTCTCTCTACCCGGGTTCCATCGCTAATTAAAACAAAAATTTCAACCGTCAAGTCATCACATTATTAAGCACTATCAATTTGGCATGTATAGCTAGACTCACACGCGCTATGGTAGTCCTAGAACCGACTAAACCATAGCTCTGATACCAATAAAATTGTAACACCCTAACTCGTGACCGACGCCGTGTCGGACACGAGGGTTAACGAGACAAATCCTCTTAAAGTACCGACCAATTTGGCATTTCTGGACAGGCTGGAAAACTGCGTCACCGTCGCCTTAAAAATCATATCTCGAGTTCCAAAACTCAGAAACTGGTTTCGTAAATTTTCCTGAATTTAGACTCATATATCCATCCATGGATTTATTTTTAGAATTTTGGTTGGGCCAATTGGTACAGTTTATTAGTTAAAGTCACCCATGTTACAGGGATCGACTGCTCTGACCTCCGCGCGTTACAACTTGAATATCTTTCTGTACAGGGCTTTAATACTGGTGCCGTTTGTTTCTAATGAAACTAGACTCAAAATGAAATCTGTACATATAAGGCATGACTCCTAATTCTTTCTGGATAATTTATGGTAAATTTTCAAAGTCACGACAGGGGACCCAGAAATCGTTCTGGCCCTGTCTCACGAGAACTTTAATATCTCCCAGTATACTGCTCATATGGTCGTTTCGTTTCGTCCATATAAAAATAGATTCATCAAGGATCAGTTCCATAATTTACTCACTATTTAATTCTACTTATACTATTTTTAGTGATTTTTCAATCTCATCTCACTGCTGCTGTCCGCAACAGTTACTGCAGTAGACTATGCCAATTTCATGAATTTTTCCTTGGCCTTAATCATCCATCATACATGACACAAATTATGGCCACCTTAACAAAATTTGAGTTTCTAAGACTCGTGGCTATAGGTTCTAGCATCCCACTCGACGACCACATAGGCCATTTTCACATGGCTTAAAGTTTACAATCCCACAAATCGACAAAATATAATAGCCTATACATGCCAAATGTTCTTCAACAACAAAAAAAGTAATACCACAAGATTTCAGCGGTGTGATGACTTCAACGACGGTTCCGAGCACACAACAAAGACGAGTCCCAGTGACCTAAAATGGGTGACAAGAAAACACCGAGTGAGTTTACAACTCAGTAAGTCATAAGCATTCGTCAATCCATCGATAAAATTACTACTACATGTACAACAAATGAAACTAGGTACTCGTCCATATCGAATCCATACCATAATACCTCGAACCTTTCGGTCCAATCTCGTACCAATTCATACATCCACATTTCATATTCTACACAACAAGATAATCAAGCATTTTTACACATTAACTCATTTTCCAGCACAACCATACAATTTCAATCATCACATAGATTTAAGGCTTACCAATTCAACCCCAAGCATGGACGTATTTTCTATTCATCATGAGCTCGAGGTACTTACCCGATCCGCTGTCCGTGATCAACTCGATAATATCGCACACTCAAGTGCCAATAGTGATGCAAAAGCATATAATAAGTCCGCACACTTAGTGCTATATAATCAGCTCGCACACATAGTGCTATATAATCAAATTCGCACACTTAGTGCTGTACAAATTTTAAATCCGACACTTAGTGCCAATCTTGTCACCGTGTCCATTTATACCCGCACACTTAGTGCCAAGACCAATACGTTATGCATTTTACTACCTTTATACATTCAACAATGGCATCATTCCATACACATACATTTCCACTTACACATCAATTCATTAAACACAATTGCATATATATATTATGATCATTTAAATCAATGCCAAATATATGCTTTATGACTTACCTTATATTGGATGAAACGATTTCCAATCGACTACTCGATTATCTTTCCTTTGCCTTTGCTTGATTCTCCACCTCTAGCTTCTTGAGCTAAATTTAACAAATAAATTGGTTTTATCATTTGAGCATCGGAAGAGGAATTCAAGATGCCTAGCCAATATATAAATATCTACTCATTAGGCATCAAAGTCGCATATGTACAAAATCATGAATCGAACTCAACACCTTAGTTAGTATTCCTCTTAGCGAATTTTCTAAGCCAAGAATAGGCATCAATATGCTTGCCTCTAACCGAATGCATGCACACCAATTTCCCTCATGTGGCCGAATATGCATGCCCATGTTGAGGCCGATTATGCACTTAATACCACACAAAACAGCATGCATTTTACTAACTAACGCATTACATATTGTAGCTCAATACACATCTCTCATGTACTACATAACCGAAAACATCATCCCAAGCAAATATATACCTTGAAATAGTATATATGTCATACCAATTCATCATGTGCAAACACATATTCAAAGCTCAAATCTTACCTACCATGCAACATGCATGAATCATACTTGTGGATATACCATGACCGAATACATCACAACACCATCATTTTGGTCATGATTAAGCAAAGAACTTAATGTCTCACTCAAAAATACTAAAAGAAAGTCCAAGAGCCATCAATCCCCATCACATACACCATTAACAAGCTTCATATTTAACATGCAATGGCATTAACACAAAATCCACCTTGGCCAAATACCATTTCCATGGCATAACAAGGATTTGAACCATGGCTAACATGCACATCAAGTTAGCAACCAAAACAAGCATGAATCTCATGACACAACCTCAAACATACCTTAATCTTGATGCAAGTATAGCCAAATCTCCTTCTAGTTCTCTTCTAAACCAAGCATGAAGCAAAAATCCTCCCTTTTTCCTTAGTATTTTCGGCCAAAGAAGAGAAAATGGATGAACAAAATTTTTCTTTTCTCTTCCACAATGCACGGCAAGGGGGGTTTCACACACACACACATTTTTTTTTTTCTTTCTTTATTACCCATACTCATTTGTTTATTGTTTCTCCCTAGTGCACCAACAAAACATGTTTCATGACATGTTTAGCCCATGATTCCTTGTCATGGCGGCCACTTCATGTTAAGGGGAAATTTGACATGCAAATCCTTATTTTTGCATGCATTATCAACTAGTCATCCCACATTTCCCCATCATACTTTCAATGTTTACTACTAGGCCCTTTCTAGTGAAATTCACATTTATAACTCTAAATCGAAACATCAAAAATGTCACACATGAATTAACACATATTATAGGCATCAAAATAAATTATAAATTATTTTTATGCCTCAGTTTTGTGGTCCCGAAACCACATCCCGACTAGGGTCAATTTTGGGATGTCACAGATAAGGGGAGGAAAAAGGGGAGTTTGAGGTTTAGTGGAGTTGTGCCGAATTTGGGGAGTTATGGATAGGGACTTTCGGCTGAGTGACTTTGCCCTAAGACTTTCGGTTTTGGCTATTATTTTGGGGTTCTTTTATCTCTATTTTCTCTCGGGTTTGTGCAATTTGGGGTCTTTCCTTTTTCTTCTAAAGCCGAGCCAAGCTATTGGGAAGTGCCTATTTGGTCTTAGTTACCTGCGATTTTACTGCTTTCACCTAATCTTTTGTCCACAGTTTTTCTTCTCTCTCACATCTTTTCTCAAATGGCTTTCCTTTTGGTTGAATACCTATTGCTTCCCTATCTCCCTAACCAATTCGGTTTAGCTTGGGGTGATTGAGTTTTTTGTTTCTTCTTTCTGTCTCTTCAGCGCAACTTAACCTTTGTTGGCCGAACATTGCTTTTGCATTGACCCTCTGTGAATTGATTCTTTCTCTTATTCTTATCTGTCGACCTTGGTGGTAAGTACTATTTATTTGATGTTGTTTTGTTCATTCCTTCCCTCTTCTACCGTATCTATGGTTCTCATTTAACACTGTGGTTTTGCTAAATGTTGCTTAGGGGATTTGATCGCTATAGTAAAGGGATTAGGCCGATTGTTCTCTACCAACAAGTGATCCTTTCACTCATGGTAAGCACTTAAAGTTCTCAATTTCTCTATGTTGGGTATAGATTTTTATGAATTGGATAACTGTTCTGTGTGAAGGTTAAAGCATTGGGGAGATTGTGTTGGTTTTGGTTTAAGAAGGGCTTTTGCGATTGTTCGATTGGTAAGTAGTGATGAATAGGATTAACTATCTCTAACGTTATAGTTGGATTAACCGTGTATATGAACTAATGATGGGGTTGTTGTTATCATAGGTGTTTTGGTCTCGAAAACGTTCCAAGTACAAATCCATAACACGTATGTAATCACACTGCTATTACCATAAATCGGCAAAAGGCAGAAGTATACGACTATTGACACTACACAAACGTGCGGTCGCTCGTGTGGTGAGTTGAATGCCCAAAATGTAGGCGTTCAATCGTTGAGGCCACCATGGGCGATTTCATGGGCTTAGGCCGATTTTGGCCATGTTGGGCCAAAATGGCCGTGTGGGCCCCACGGGCTTGTGGGCCCACACAGGTAAACTACACGGACGTGTGGTGATTATTGGGCCAGGCTGTGTATTTCACACAGCTAAGGCCATTTCTGGGCTATATAGGCCATACTAGTGTGTGGGCCCACATGGGCCGGCAATATGGGTTGTGGGCCCATTATCACCAATTGACTGTTAAGGTTGCACGGGTTGCCCAAGACGACTGTGGACCTACTGTTGGGCTGGTAAGTGTACTTGGACCCTTATTTTTGTAAATGACTGATATACCCCTATGTGATGTATGACTGTTTGAGCATGCCATTTTTACTGTATATACATTTATATTATGTAGCATTGTATAGGGTGGGATATATGATATTGGAGGAAGTTATTGAAAGGCTATAAGCCTATTACTGGCAGCTCTGCTACAAATACTGTTATAGCCCCGCAACCGGTGCTACTTGGTGTGTAGGGATGGGTGGGTTGATTTTATTCCCACATGGTATGTAGGGTTGGTACGGAGATGGCGTGTAAAGGCTGGATTGGGTAGGATTTTCTGATTGCATACTGTACTAATTCTGTAATGGGCTTAGGCCCCAATGGGCTCAGTCCCACACTATTTTTGATTCTGAAATGGGCTAATACCCTAACTGAAATTGAAAGGGCTTAGGCCCAAATTGTGTTCGCTCTGATTGTTTGCTTATATGGGATTACACACTGAATTATTGTAAACTCACCCCTTTTTTTAATTTGTACAGGTAATCCTTAGGCGGATTGGTGCTGCGAGGGACTCGAAGGTGGCCACACAACAGCTTCCGCTTCCATATTTATCTTTTAAATTATAAGTCGTTTAATTTGAGTATTTTTATGTAATAAGGCCTCTCTGGAATTTATTTTAATTTGGGGATTTATATTTGTTTTGCTTTAATACTGTTGGCAATAGGAAAAACACGCGAGTTTTCAAAAAGATAAATGATTTTAAAAAAATACCACGATTACGTAAACAGTTTTAAGAGCTACTGCAAGAAAACAAATTTTACAAGTAAATGCTAGAACGCAATTGTTTTAAAAAAGCTTCCACTACGAACGAGATTATGGAAATTAATAACGTTTTAAAGAAAATACTTTGATGGTGACTCAAGTTTTAAATCAGCCTTTAGATCACACAAAGGAGCATAATCTAGATTGGGCTTTGCAAACGATATCTTCCTTTTCGAAAAATGCTTCAATGTGACATCGCCAAAGTCGGCCATAACGTCCAGGCCGGGCTTGGAGTATTACATTTAGTGGTATCAAAGCAAAGTTACAAAACTCAATTGTTGTGACAACCCGAATTAGGGCCTAATCGGAATAGTGGTTTCGTGACCACAAATCCGAGATAGAAATAATTGTTTTATAATTATTTTGGGGTTTATGATATGATTGCATGATTGTGTGAAAATTTCGTGATGAAATTCTATGCCTAAAGTGCTTAAATTGAAAGTAGGGATTAAATCGAATAAGTTGCAAAATTTGCATCCCGAAGTTTTAGTATGAAATTGTTTTGGAATATTAATTAGGAGGTCTTAAATAGCAATTTGACCAATTTTAAGTTCATGGACAAAATTAGGACATGGAAGGAATTTTTGAAAGTTTAGTAAGGAGGGCATTTTGGTCATTTGGATATTAAATGAAATAAAATGGGAAAAATAACACAAA
This sequence comes from Gossypium arboreum, assembly GCF_025698485.1. NCBI lineage: Eukaryota > Viridiplantae > Streptophyta > Magnoliopsida > Malvales > Malvaceae > Gossypium > Gossypium arboreum. The sequence goes on along the minus strand of NC_069079.1, from coordinate 75,720,499 downwards.
ATTGATCATCATCCTCCTTAGTTGCTGTCTAATTCTCCTCTCTCCATAGCTAGGGTTTCTTCAATTTTCAAGCTCCATAGTAAGTGATTCCAAGCCCGCTTTTAATGTTCTTTACGTTTTGGAATCCGGAAGCTCGATTAAGCTTATGCTAGTAATAATTTAACCTAGGGTTCACATTTGGAAAAATACCCATAGGTGAAATTTGTGTATTTTGATGTTTTATGATAGAATATGAGGTTTTAAATTATGTTAAATAACTTGTGCTACTCGGTTTTAAGTGAAAGCGAGTAAAAGCAAGATAATCGGTAAAAATACCTATTGTTCATAACTATATGATAGAGTGAGAATTTGATGTTGTTGTAGAAGAGAAAATGTTCAGCATATCATAAAATATAAGAATAAGGGCTGAAATTAAATTCCGAGCCTAGGGGCAAAATTGTAATTTTGAAAAGTTAGGGGCAAAATGTAATTTTTTCATGATGTGATTTTTGGATTGAAATAAATAGTATGAGTATTAAATGAGCTAAATGTGTTATTATAGATCAAGAAAGGCGTGAATTGATCTCTAAGCAGGGAAGGAAAAGTTTTGGACTAAATTGCAAAATTTCCACATTTTGCACCAAGGTAAGTTTGTATGTAAATATTACAATAATTTCATGTACATTCTTATATTTCAGCCTATTATATAAATATACTAGCTGATGTTAAAATATAAATCGACTATTGGAAGAATGGAAATAAATATAGAGAGAGATCCGGTTGAACATTGAGAGATCGAATGAAATAGAGGGAGCGTGACTAGGTCACATGTATGATGCTGAGTGCACATCATGTGTACAAGGAAGCTACGAGACACCTGTAGTAGCTAGGTCACATGTGTGATACGAGATGTATCCCATGCAGACAAGAGAGCTACGTGAAAGATAAATGTAGCTAGGTCGCATGCGTGATTCCAAGTGAAGGACACCATGTAGACAAGAGAGCTACGTGAAAGATAAATGTAGCTAGGTCGCATGCGTGATTCCAAGTGAAGGACACCATGTAGACAAGAGAGCTACGAGACAAATCGGTTGGGTCGCATGAGTGGTACTAAGTGTTCACCATGTGTACAAGAGAGCCGAACTAAACGAAGTATGATGGTGGGGTGTGTCTTGAAACCATTAAATATCGAGGATTGATCCGAATTGTTCAACGGGATGGTTTTGTGGTGATATTGTGGTTTGGACCTACACTTATGGTGAATGAAATGTGGTGAAAATGATTTGTGGTATATACATATATAAGATAAAATGAGGTTAGCATAAAGAATGTGTGAAAGAGTGAAATTAGCATTAAAACTGTTTTTAGATGGTAGCAGTGACGTGATTTTGAAAAATCACCAAAAATAGGAGGAATATAATTAGAGGTTGAATGAGATGTGAAATTAAAGTTTAATGAGTCTACTTTCATATAAAAGAAACAGAGCAAGCAAAGGAATTCTATATTTTGAGATATTTACAATTGTATGTGACTTGCTCAGGATGAATACATGATCCCCTGTTCCAACTTTGAAAAATCATTAAAAATTGTACAAAGCAAATTAAGAAATATAGTTTACATGCCTAAATTCCTTATTGAGACTAGTTTTAAATGAAACAGACTTCAGGGTTGTTTGAATTGTGTACTGAGAGAAATTCAATTTGTAGTGAACAGAGGTCAGATCAGTCGAGCTGTGTAACAGGGGGAAACTTTAACTAATAAACTGTACTAATCGGCTGAGCCAAAAATTATAGAAAAACATTAGCAAAAAGATTTATGAGTCTAGATTCAGGGAAATTTTACGGATTTGAATTTCGAGTTTTGTAACTCGAGTTATGATTTATTTAGTGAATATGACGCAGCAGAGACAGCTTAAACAAAGTGGAATGAATAGTGAAGTTAAAGTAGATATACTTGAATTGTTGTGTAAACATGTTAGATTTTTTTTTAATTAGTATTTACATACTTACTTACTAAGCTATAAGCTTACTTTGTTTCTCTCTTTTGTCTTATAGTGTTCTTGACTTGCTCGGGAGTTAAGGATCGTGAAGATCTACCCGCACTATCATACTTTAGGGTATTTGAACTAAACGTTTTGAATTATGGCATGTATAGTAGGCTTAATTATTTTGTTACGTGTCATATTTGTCTAGGTTTAAAATATTAGTTACAGTACTCGACCGGCTAATTTGTACAAGCCATTAAAGTTGGCTAATATTGTTCAAGACATATATTATACGATGCACTATCAAATTGGATGACATATTTATATTTCGGTTATGTTTAATGGTATGTGCTATGTTCTGGTAATACCTTGTATCCTGTTCCGGCGATGGTAACGGGTAAGGGGTGTTACATTTAGTGGTATCAGAGCTATGGTTTAGTCGGTTCTCGGACTAATAAAGTGTGTGTAAAAGTCTAGCTATACATGCCATAAAAATATTGTGATAGTGTGGTGACTCGATTATTCTAAAGCGTGTTTTGTTTTAATATAGTAATGGATCCTGCAGGCTGCGGTGATGATCTTGCTAGTAATGTGCCGGCTCCCGCACAAGGGACCGCTACTTTGTGGAAAGTAGACACGAGACATTGAGACAAGGAGATGAGGCTGGGATGCCTTTCTCCAAATGATGAACAATTGGTATCTTGAATTTATTCGAGCAAATCCAAATGCTCAACCTCCTCCACCCCTCCTATACCTCGGGCGATTCTCAGTCTGCTCAAGGTATAGATTTGGTAAGAATGAACAAGCCTCCGGTTGACAAGATTCAAAACAAGGGCCAAGAGTTTAGAGCAAAGGTCGATGATGATCCCGAGAAAGCGGAATTCGCTTGAAAATTCTACCGTGTATTTGATGAGCTCTCATGTACACCGAGGAATGCTTAAAGTGTCTTGTATCACTTTTGAGAGATTGACTTACCACCGGTGGAAGACTTTGGTTGCAGTGGTGCCAAAAGAAAAAGTTACTTGGGATTTCTTCCAGAAGAATTTAGAAAGAAATACATAAGTCGCGATTTATTGATCAAAAACGGAAGGAGTTCCTTGAATTGAAGCGAGGGAAAATGTGCGTAGCGAGTATGAACGCGAATTTGTAAGACTCGCAAGTATGCCCAGAATGTGTGTCCACCGAGGCCATTATGTGTAGAAGATTTGAAGATGGGCTGAATGAGGACATTAAAGTGCTTGTAGGAATTTTGGAGTTGAAAGAATTTGTAGTATTGGTTGATCGAGCTCTTAAAGTCAAGAATTGAACAAAGAAAGAAGAAAAGTCGCTATTGAGGCCCGAGATGTCGAAAAAGACAGATAAGCAAGCCATTTCAATCTTAACCTAAGAGGTCCAAAGAGACAAACCCTCGAATGACGGTTTCAATTGGGGATTCACACAGAGATCGTGGTAGAGCATATTCGAGGTCTAAAGCTCAAGCTACTTTTGGCAAGTGTGGGTAATGTGCGACCTAGAAAGCCCGAGTGTCGACAATGTGGCGAGCAACATTATGGTGAGTGTTGGGGACCGAGCGAGCTTGTTTCAAAAGTGTTCTCGCGAGCATTTTATTAGAGATTGTCCGGAGAAAGTTAAAGAAGAAAGATTTGAGTGCTAGATGAATACCACCGCTAGTAGAGGTAGAGCACCGAGAAATCTTGGAGGTGGGACTAGTAGTAAAACTATGATGAAAGATTTAACGGCAAGATCGGAAGCTAGAGCACTGCTAGAGCTTATGCTATACGTGTCGAGAAGATGCATCATCTCCGATGTTATTATTGGTACATTTTCTCTCTATGATACTATTGTTATTGCATTGATTGATCCGGGTCCACTCATTCCTATATTTGCATGAATTTAGTATCCAATAAAAGTTGACTGTTGAATTTCTTGAGTTTACTATTAAAGTGTCGAACCCTTAGGCCAATATGTGCTAGTTGACAAGGTTTGCAAGAATTGCCCATTAATGATTCAAGGTCACTGCTTTTCCGGCCAACTTGATGTTGTTACCATTTGGTGAGTTTGACGTTATCTTGGGAATGGGTGGTTAACATTGTATGATGCTAAGGTAGATTGTAAACAAAAGACACTAGAGTTGAAATGTGAAAATGGAGAAATTTCGTGGGTTGAAACAGATGAATCAAATAAATTGCCTATGGTGATTTCGCACATGTCCGCACGTAAATACATGAGAAAAGGGTGTGAAGCTTATCCGGCTTATGTAATGAATATTGAGTTGCCTCAACTGAAATTTGAATCGATCTCGATAGTCTGTGAGTTTCGGATGTATTTCCGAGGAATTGCCCAGGTTGCCTCCGAACAGAGAGATAGATTTTGCCATTGATTTGTTGCTTGCATCGCACCGATCTCGATTGCTCCATATAGAATGGCTCATGAATTAAAAGAATTGAAGGCTCGATTGCAGGGAGTTAATGGACAAGGGATTTGTGAGACCGAGTTTCTCTCCCGGGTGCTCTGTATTATTCAGTAAAGAAGAAGGATGGTTCAATGAGACTTTGCATTGATTACCGTCGACTTAATAAGGTGACTATAAAGAACAAGTACCGTTCGAGGATTGATGATTTATTCGATCGGTTAAAGGGGGCCACAAGTGTTTTCAAAGATTGATTTGAGGTCCGGTTACTACCAAATGAGAGTTAAGGAGTCGGATGCCGAAAACCGCTTTTAGGACAAGGTATGGACATTATGAGTTTCTTGTGATGCCTTTCGACTTAACAAATGCTCCACTATATTTATGGACTTAATGAATCGGATCTTGACCATATTTGGATAAGTTTGTAGTAGTGTTTATAGATGACATTTTAATTTATTCTCGAGATGAGTCGAACATGCGAACACTTGAGAACTATATTGCGATCTTGAAAGAAAAGAAACTGTTTGCCAAGTTTAGTAAAAGTGAGTTACGGCTTCGTGAAGTCGGATTTTTGGGGCATATAGTCTCGGTGATGGTATTGGTGGATCCAAGCAAGATTTCTGCGATCGTTGATTGGAAACCGCCAAGAATGTATCCGAGGTTAGAAGCTTTTTAGGCTTAGCGGTATTATAGACGTTTTGTTGAAGGATTTTCGATGATTGCCTCTCCTATGACTAAGTTGTTGCAAAAGAATGTTAAGTTTGAATGGATGATAAATGTCAACAAAGTTTTGAAAAATTGAAAGCACGATTGATGAAGCACCAATTTTAGTACAGCCCGAGTCGGAAAGGAGTTCGTAATTTATAGTGATGCATCATTGATGGCCTTGGATGTGTGTTGATGCAAGAGGGTAAAGTGGTAGCTTATGCTTGAGACAGTTAAAACCGCATGAGAAGAACTATCCTACACATGATTTGGAACCGGCATTGTTTTTTGCCTTGAAGATTTGGCGACATTATTTGTACGGTGAAAAATGCGAATTTTTACGATCACAAAAGTTTGAAGTACTTGATGAATCAAAAGGATCTGAATCTGCGACGGCAAGATGGCTTGAATTATTAAAGGATTATGATTTAGTGATTGATTATCATCCGGAAAAGCAAATGTAGTTCTTGGCGCCTTGAGCGAAAATTTCTTTTTACTTTGAGAGCCATGAACACGGGGTTAGCATTGTCGATGATGGGTCAATCTTAGCAGAGATGAGAGCTAAACCGTTATTTCTCCGATTGATTTGTGATGCTCAAAAGAATGATAGTGAGTTGCGGATCAAGAGAACTCAATGCGAATCAAAGTTACGACTCATTTTCGAGTTGGACCGGATGAGTATTTGATGTTTCGAGACAGGATATGTGTCGAAAAATGATAAATTGATTCGAAAATATTACATGAGGCGCACAATGGTGTTTATCGTTCATCCTGGTAGCACAAAAATGTATAATGATTTAAAGAAGTGTATTGGTGGCGGTATGAAAAGGGACATTTTGAATTTGTAACCAAGTGTTTGATCTGTCAACAAGTAAAAGTTGAACATCAAGTGCCTTGTGGATTACTTCAACCGATAATGGTGCTGAGTGGAAATGGGACAAGATTACCATGGATTTTGTAACCGGTTTGCCTTTAACTCCTAAAAAGAAGGATCTTTGTTTGGGTAGTGGTTGATAGATTAACAAAGTCAGCCCACTTTATACCAAGACGCACCGATTACTCACTTGATAAATTAGCGAATTATATATTGCTGAAATTGTGAAGTTGCACGGAGTACCTATGTCTATAATATCGATAGAGATCCAAGATTTACCTCGAGATTTTGGAAAAAGGTACAAGAAGCTTTGGGTACAAAATTGAACTTTAGTACCGCATTTCATCCACAAACAGATGGTCAAGCGGAAAGAGTAATCCGGTACTCGAAGATATGCTTAGATCTTGTGTTTTAGAATTTGGAGGTAGTTGGGAGAAATATCTATCTTTGATTGAGTTTGCCTACAATAACAGTTATCAATCAAGTATACAAATGGCACCGTCTGAAGCCTTGTATGGTCGTAAGTGTCGAACTCCTTTATATTGGACCGAGCTTAGTGAGAAGCAGATTCATGGAGTTGATCTAGTTAAAAAACCGAAGAGAAAATAAAAGTAATTCGGATTGCTTGAAAGTCGCTTCAGATCGACAAAAGTCATATCAGATTTAAAAAGAAAAGAGATTGAATTTCGGTGGGTGATAAAGTGTTCTTGAAGGTGTCACCATGGAAAAGATTCGAGATTTAGTCGAAAAGGCAAGTTGAGTCCGCGTTTTATTGGGCCGTCATGAGATTCTTGAGAGAATTGGACAGATGGCATATCGGTTGGCCTTACCGCAGAGAGTTAGAAAGAATTCATAACTTGTTTCATGTATCAATGTTATGACGTTATCGTTCGATCCTTCACATGTGATTTCCCAACGAAATTGAGATTCGATCGGATATGACCTATGAGGAGAAACCAATAAAGATTTTGGCTCGAGAGGTTAAGCAGTTAAGAAATAAAAGTATAGCTTTAGTGAAAGTATTGTGGCACGGACATGGGATAGAAGAGGCTACGTGGGAACCCGAGGAAGCTATGAGGAAGCAGTACCCAAACCTCTTTCTCAAGTAAGATTTTGGGACGAAAATCTCAAAAGGGGGAGAATTGTGACAACCCGAATTAGGGCCTAATCGAATAGTGGTTTCGTGACCACAAATCCGAGATAGAAATAATTGTTTTATAATTATTTTGGGGTTTATGATATGATTGCATGATTGTGTGAAAATTTCGTGATGAAATTCTATGCCTAAAGTGCTTAAATTGAAAGTAGGGATTAAATCGAATAAGTTGCAAAATTTGCATCCCGAAGTTTTAGTATGAAATTGTTTTGGAATATTAATTAGGAGGTCTTAAATAGCAATTTGACCAATTTTAAGTTCATGGACAAAATTAGGACATGGAAGGAATTTTTGAAAGTTTAGTAAGGAGGGCATTTTGGTCATTTGGATATTAAATGAAATAAAATGGGAAAAATAACACAAAATTGATCATCATCCTCCTTAGTTGCTGCGAATTCTCCTCTCTCCATAGCTAGGGTTTCTTCAATTTTCAAGCTCTATAGTAAGTGATTCCAAGCCCGCTTTTAATGTTCTTTACGTTTTGGAATCCGGAAGCTCGATTAAGCTTATGCTAGTAATAATTTAACCTAGGGTTCACATTTGGAAAAATACCCATAGGTGAAATTTGTGTATTTTGATGTTTTATGATAGAATATGAGGTTTTAAATTATGTTAAATAACTTGTGCTACTCGGTTTTAAGTGAAAAGCGAGTAAAAGCAGCATAATCGGTAAAAATACCTATTGTTCATAACTATATGATAGAGTGAGAATTTGATGTTGTTGTAGAAGAGAAAATGTTCAGCATATCATAAAATATAAGAATAAGGGCTGAAATTAAATTCCGAGCCTAGGGGCAAAATTGTAATTTTGAAAAGTTAGGGGGCAAAAATGTAATTTTTCCATGATGTGATTTTTGGATTGAAATAAATAGTATGAGTATTAAATGAGCTAAATGTGTTATTATAGATCAAGAAAGACGCGGAATTGATCTCGAACGGGGGAAGGAAAAAGTTTTGGACTAAATTGCAAAATTTCCACATTTTGCACCAAGGTAAGTTTGTATGTAAATATTACAATAATTTCATGTACATTCTTATATTTCAGCCTATTATATAAATATACTAGCTGATGTTAAAATATAAATCGACTATTGGAAGAATGGAAATAAATATAGAGAGAGATCCGGTTGAACATTGGAGAGATCGAATGAAATAGAGGGCGTAGCTAGGTCACATGTATGATGCTGAGTGCACATCATGTGTACAAGGAAGCTACGAGACACCCTGTAGTAGCTAGGTCACATGTGTGATACGAGATGTATCCCATGTAGACAAGAGAGCTACGTGAAAGATAAATGTAGCTAGGTGCATGCGTGATTCCAAGTGAAGGACACCATGTAGACAAGAGAGCTACGTGAAAGATAAATGTAGCTAGGTCGCATGCGTGATTCCAAGTGAAGGACACCATGTAGACAAGAGAGCTACGAGACAAATCGGTTGGGTCGCATGAGTGGTACTAAGTGTTCACCATGTGTACAAGAGAGCCGAACTAAAGCGAAGTATGATGGTGGGGTGTGTCTTGAAACCATTAAATATCGAGGATTGATCCGAATTGTTCAACGGGATGGTTTTGTGGTGATATTGTGGTTTGGACCTACACTTATGGTGAATGAAATGTGGTGAAAATGATTTGTGGTATATACATATATAAGATAAAATGAGGTTAGCATAAAGAATGTGTGAAAGAGTGAAATTAGCATTAAAACTGTTTTTAGATGGTAGCAGTGACGTGATTTTGAAAAATCACCAAAAATAGGAGGAATATAATTAGAGGTTGAATGAGATGTGAAATTAAAGTTTAATGAGTCTACTTTCATATAAAAGAAACAGAGCAAGCAAAGGAATTCTATATTTTGAGATATTTACAATTGTGTGTGACTTGCTCAGGATGAATACGTGATCCCCTGTTCCAACTTTGAAAAATCATTAAAAATTGTACAAAGCAAATTAAGAAATATAGTTTACATGCCTAAATTCCTTATTGAGACTAGTTTTAAATGAAACAGACTTCAGGGTTGTTTGAATTGTGTACTGAGAGAAATTCAATTTGTAGTGAACAGAGGTCAGATCAGTCGAGCTGTGTAACAGGGGGAAAATTAACTAATAAACTGTACTAATCGGCTGAACCAAAAATTATAGAAAAAAATTAGAAAAAAGCTTTATGAGTCTAGATTCAGGGAAATTTTACGGATTTGAATTTCGAGTTTTGTAACTCGAGTTATGATTTATTTAGTGAATATGACGCAGCAGAGACAGCTTAAACAAAGTGGAATGAATAGTGAAGTTAAAGTAGATATACTTGAATTGTTGTGTAAACATGTTAGATTTTTTTTTAATTAGTATTTACATACTTACTTACTAAGCTATAAGCTTACTTTGTTTCTCTCTTTTGTCTTATAGTGTTCTTCGCTTGCTCGGGAGTTAAGGATCGTGAAGATCTACCCGCACTATCATACTTTAGGGTATTTGAACTAAACGTTTTGAATTATGGCATGTATAGTAGGCTTAATTATTTTGTTACGTGTCATATTTGTCTAGGTTTAAAATATTAGTTCTGATTACTCGACCAGCTAATTTGTACAAGCCATTAAAGTTGGCTAATATTGTTCAAGACATATATTATACGATGCACTATCAAATTGGATGACATATTTATATTTCGGTTATGTTTAATGGTATGTGCTATGTTCGGTAATACCTTGTATCTGTTAAATGATGATTTGGTAAGGGTGTTACAATTGTGGTTTGGGTTTCTTTAAAACTTAAAATTTTGAAAATGACTGTTTAAATTATTTGAAATACTTGAAATGTTTTACTGAATGTGTGGTACACCGAGTCTCCGGCACCGATTCTATAAGTTGTCTGAAACTTCTGTATGTTTAAATACTATTGTAGGTAGTAGACTTACTGAAATATTCTGTTTAGGGTAAACTGAAACTGTAGTGAAACTACGATCTGTGAAAACAAAACACTGAACAACTGATACTGTTTTTCTTAAAATATCTGTTAATAAACACTGGAACTATAAGGTGATGCATAAAACTGTTAAGAAAGATAAAACACGATTGGATAATGAGCACTAGAGGTACTCGTGGTAGAGGCCACGGAGGTCTTCAAGCTTGGTCTTCGTCTTCTGGACACTAGCCAAATGAGGAAGTAAGAGAGATACTAACATCACCTATGACTGAGACTGGGTCTTACGATTGTGCAGCTAGGGACTATACACTGTCCCAGGCTATGTTACGAATTCTGGAGAGGGTCACTAGACCCAATATTGGTACTGTGGGCCGTGGGTCGGTTACGAAACGACTCTGGTCCAATGGGGCTGATATTTTTAGGGGTATCGCTAAAGTTACCCCTAATGTGGCTGAATATTGGATTGAGGCCACAGGGAGGATCATGGATGACCTCGACTGCACCCCCGAGCAGAAACAAAAAGCTTCAATGTTATTGTTACGAGACAAAGCCTATTAGTGGTGGCTTACAGTTAAAGAGGGTACCCAACCTGACTGGTCGACCTGGGAATTATTCAAGACTGCATTCCAAGGAGAATATGTGGGCGCTAGTTATGTGGAAGCCCGGAGGAGAGAGTTTTTGAATTTGACTCAGGGGGACAAATCTATGGCTGAATACAAAGCTAAATTTTTGCGGCTTAGCCACTATGCGCATGGGATGGTGGCAACTAAACGAGCGTGCATTCGTTTCGAAGATGGCCTTAAAGATAGTCTACGGGTTTTGATAGCTCCATAGAGGGAGCAAGATTTTGCTGCTTTAGTGGATAAGGCGAAGATCGCTGAGGATGTGAAGAGCGTTGAGCGCCAAAACTATAAAAGGAAACGGGTAGGAACAAGAGGGATTCAGAGCCCTCAAATCAATCTCTGAGGCCTAAGAAAAAGCCAAGGGTTGATGCGTCGGTCAGAGTTGAGGCCCTTGTTGCTGTTAATGGACCGCAGCCCTGTGCAAATTGTGGGAGGCGCCATCAAGGTGAGTGCTAGAGAAGGATTGGGGCATGTTTTAGGTGCGGATCTTTAGAGCACTGTATCAGAGATTGTCCACAAAAGCCCAATCAAATGCAAGCTACTGGAATGGATACTGTTCAGCTACTGAGAGGTGTTCAGTAGCCGCCGAGAGGCCGTGGTCGTGGAACAGAAGGCAGAGATGCTAGTTATACTGAGGTAATGCAGCCAGCACTGGTTTATGTTACATGTCACCGAGAGAACGGAGATGCCCCAAATATTGATATGGGTACGTTCTTTATCCATAATGCACCTTATGCTGCACTGACTGATTTTGGATCTATGTATCCCTATATGTATAACATGTACTGTACCTGAGACCTCAGGTTTAATAGATGAAAGCACCGCGACTGAGGTTATAGAGTCCTCTATTGACAGATTTACGTTTGGAGGACTAAGAAGTTATCTTCTTGGCGGATTTGATGGAACTCCCTTTTCGAGTATTGGACCTAATATTGGGCATGGACTGTTGGTTAAGTGACAAGTGAATTTGGATTATGCTAACACTCAGGTTAAATGTTGTAGTGTTTTGGAATTAGAGTGCGCAGCAAGAGCGTAGTGGGGTGGTCTGTATATGCGACTGATCTGATAGTTGGAAATTTTGGGGACAAATTTCTTTAAGGAGGGGTGAATTGTAACGCCTCGAATTTTAGGACTAGAAGTTTTAAGTCTTGAGTGGGTGTAGTTAGGAGACTATACATAAACAGTTAGTTGTGCAAGAAAGTGACACAACTGTGTGTCTGCTTCAGTGGTTATGTGTTCTGGGAGTGTCTGAGAAGTCTTTGGTTCAAGCCTAAGCTTTTGCAAAATTTTGGTTTTTTTTATTAAACCCTGTCTCTAGTAAGTAGACTTCTTAAATAAACATGGATAAAACATGACAGAAAAAGCCTGCTGGCCCAAGGGATACGTGGCGTGTTGCTAGTGTCTGAGGTCTGAGGTTTGAATCCCTACTTGTGCGAATGGAGATTATTTTTGCTGGTGGCCATGGGAGGAAGTTGTGTTTGATCGAAACACCAAGAGTTTGAATAAGTTTGAACAAATTTGTTGTTAGCCAAAATTGAGAATTTGGTGAGAGTTTTAATAGCCAGTTGAGTATAATAAGGTGGAGAGATTTTAGGAGAGGGATAAGGGAAGGAAAAAGGGGAGTTTGAGGTTTAGTGGAGTTGTGCCAAATTTGGGGAGTTATGGATAGGGACTTTCGGCTGAGTGACTTTTCCCTAAGACTTTCGGTTTTGGCTACTCTTTTGGGGTTCTTTTCTCTATATTTTCTCTAGGTAAAATTGAGAATTTGGTGAGAGTTTTAATAGCCAGTTGAGTATAATAAGGTGGAGAGATTTTAGGAGAGGGATAAGGGAAAAAAAAAGGGGAGTTTGAGGTTTAGTGGAGTTGTGCCAAATTTGGGGAGTTATGGATAGGGACTTTCGGCTCAGTGACTTTTCCTTAAGACTTTCGGTTTTGGCTACTCTTTTGGGGTTCTTTTCTCTATATTTTCTCTCAGCAAAATTGAGAATTTAGTGAGAGTTTTAATAGCCAGTTGAGTATAATAAGGTGGAGAGATTTTAGGAGAGGGATAAGGGAAGGAAAAAGGGGAGTTTGAGGTTTAGTGGAGTTGTGCTGAATTTGGGGAGTTATGGATAGGGACTTTCGGCTGAGTGACTTTTCCCTAAGACTTTCGATTTTGGCTACTCTTTTGGGGTCCTTTTCTCTATATTTTCTCTCGGGTTTGTACAATTTGGGGTCCTTTCTTTTACTTCTAAAGCCGAGCTGAGCTATTGGGAAGTGCCTATTTGGTCTTAGTTGCCTACGATTTTACCGCTTCTCACATCTTTTCTCAAATGGCTTTCCTTTTGGCCAAATACCTATTGCTTCCGTATCTATCTGACCAATTCAGTTTTAGCCTGAGGTGATCAAGTTTTCCGTTTCTTCTTTCCTTCTCTTCAGTGCAACTTAACCCTTGTTGGTCGAACATTACTTTTTCATTGACCCTTGTGAACGGATTCTTTCTCTTATTCTTTTCTATCGACCTTGGTGGTAAGTGTAACGCCCCAAAAATCCCAAAATCCAAAAATATCGAAATCTTGAATTTTTCTTTTTGTGCTTAATAATTCCGGTTAAGTGCTAAATACATAAAGGTAGGTCTTGGTCAAGGTTTGAGTTCGAATTAAGGGGTAGAAGAAATTATAAGTTAATTATTAAAAGAATTAAGGTTGGCAAGTAGTTGGGCTTTTAAATAAAGATAAGGGGAAATAGCAGCAAAGAGCCTAGTAGAGGATTGGCTAAGTGACGCCACTTAGAGTATGGGTGTGACAGCCCAAAATTGACCCTAGTCGGAATGTGGTTTCAGGACCACAAAACCGAGGCATAAAAATAATTAAAAATTTATTTTGATACCTATAATATGTGTGTGCTCATGTATGACATTTTATGATGATTGATTTAGTGTTATAAAGGTGAATTTCACTAGAAAGGACTTGTGTGAGAAAACTTAGAAATGAGATAGGCAAATGTTGAAGTGGCCTATTGATGCACACTAGGAAATGTTGTCCTTGCATGTCAAATTCCCAAATTTGACTATAATGGCCGGCCAAGGTGGGTATGATGGGCAAGGAAAACATGTTTCCAACATGTTTGGCTAGTGAGTTATGTAGGAAGTATTATAATAAAAATAAGCATAAAAAATGAAAAGAAAAGAGAAAGATGAGCTTGGATGCCCTTGTTGCCGTGAGTAGAGGAAAGAGAGGAGAAATTTTGTTCATCCATTTTCACTTCTTGGCCGAAAATACTAAGGAAAAGGGGAGGATTTTTGCTTCATGCTTGGTTTAGAAGAGATCTAGAAGGAGATTTGGCTAAATTGCATCAAGATTAAGGTATGTATGAGGTTGTGTTGGGAGTTTCATGCATGTTTTGGTTGCTAACTTGATGTGCATGTTAGCCATGGCTCAAATCTTTGTTATGCCATGGAAATGGTATTTGGCCAAAGTTGTTATGGTGATAAAGCCATTGCATGCTAAGTGTGAAGCTTGATGATGATGCATGCAATGATGGATTGTCTACTCTTGAGTAAGATTTTGAGTTTTCTTTTTGTTTAATCATGATTGAAGTTGAAAAGGGGCATGATTGTCATATTCGGCCATGATGCATTCATGAGCATGGTTCATGCTTCTTGCATGTTAGTTAAAATTTGTGTTTTGGATGGCTATGGACACCTTGAAATTTGGCCATGCTCATATATGTATATATATGTTTGCACATGATGTTTTGGTTATGAAGTAAGTGATGAATATGTTTGTTTAAAGAAGAAGATGTTGAAGAATAATTGTGAAATTGTAAGCACATTGGCCTAGCACACATATGAGTGCTTGATGCTATATTATAAGTTTTGAGCTACAATATGCAAAGCATTAACTAGTAAAATGCATGCTGTTTTGTGTGGTATTAAGTGCATAATTGGCCTCAACATGGACATGTATATTCGGCCTTAGGTAGCCTATTGATGGCCTTAGCTTTTCCTTGATGCTCGAATGAATTGTATTGAATTGCTTGATGTAGTATAAAATGTGCATGACCATTGTGTATTCAAGCTAAAGAGTGGCCATATGACCATTTAAACTCCTTGTCATATTCGCCATAAGCTAGCACAATGAGGTTTTAATAAATTTAATTTGTTTGAATTAGCTCAAGAGCTAAGAGGGCCACAATTGGACAAGGGAAGGAAAAAGTGATCGAATAGTAGTAAAAGCCGTTCGACAACATCCGAGGTAAGTCCTCAAGAAGTGATCTTACTTGAATTATGTGGAATGAAATATGGATGTATTGATTATTGATTTATGTGTGTATGAGTATTGAATGATACCGGGCTAAGTCCCAAGGCGATTATGCTAGTGATTATAATTGTGTTTGAGCCTTAGTAACGAAAATGAAATATGTATGTCCAATGATTATTGATGTATGTGTGCATGAGAAATTGAATGATATCCGGGCTAAGCCCCGAAGACAATTATGCTGGAAATTATATCCGAGTTAAGACCCGAAGGCAATTGTGCTAGTGGCTACATCCGGGCTAAGACCCGAAGGCATTCGTGCGAGTCATTCTATCCGGGCTAAGACCCGAAGGCATTTGTGCACGTAGTTATATCCGGTTATATTCCGAAGAATCTTGGGCTGGAGATGAGTGTTGGTTGCTGTAAGAAATTCAATTAGTACGCTCGAAAAGCCCATAGAATAAGGTACGTTTATATGTGCATTGGAAAGTCGACCTGTTTGAGCAACATTCGCTCAATCGACTAACGAATTTCAGCTATTGAATTGATCGATACTTTGTGAAAGTATATAATGATGAAGTGTGAAGTAAGAATGACTATGTGAATGTGTATTAATGGAATGATGCATTTGGTTATGTGAATGTATTGCTTTAATTAAAGCTGATTATATTCCTTGAGACTTACTAAGCATAAAATGCTTACCCGTTGCTTTGGCTCTCTGTTTTATAGATTTCGCTCGATAGCAATCGGATTCGGGATCAATAAAGTCGAAGTCATCCACACTATCAACGCCTCTATTTTGGTATAAATTTTTGGTTGAACTTTGAAATGGCATGTATAGGACTACCCCTTGTTGGTTTAAAAATGTGGTGATGTATATGTATACTGCCATGCGAAAATGGCTCGTAAAAAGGAAGCATGAACTTAGACTATTTGTGGTTTGTATGTATATATATGGTGTCATGATGTGATTATGGATTGGAAATGGGAATGTTGGTCACATGATCAGCCATTGGTATGGTTAAAATGATCATATATGAACCTATGTATGGCAAGACTAGTTGGTTCATGGAGACTACAAAATAGGTAAGACCTACCTTAAAAACAGATGCTGCCAGCTGCAGTGACGTGAATGTGAAAAATCACCAAAATTTGTAGGAATGGTATTAATTAGTGAATAAGCTATGTAAATGAACCTTGATGAGTCTATTTTCATATGGAAGAAACGAAATGGTCATAGGAGTTACATGTTAAGAGATATTAAAGCTATTGTGAGACAGGGCCAGAACGGTTTCTGGGTCCCCTGTCGCAACTTCAAAAATTTACTATAAATTATCCAGAAAGAATTAGGCGTCATGCCTTATATTTACAGATTCCATTTTGAGTCTAGTTTCATTAGAAACAAACGGAACCAGTATTAAAGCCCTGTAAAGATAGATATTCAAGTTATAACGCGCGAAGGTCAGAGCAGTCGATCCCTGTAACATGGGTGACTTTAACTAATAAAATGTACCAATTGGCCCGACCAAAAATTCTAGAAATAAATCCATGGATGGATATATGAGTCTAAATTCAGGGAAAATTTACAAAACCAGTTTCCGAGTTTTGAAACTCGAGATATGATTTTTAAGGCGACGGTGACGCAGTTTTCCAGCCTGACTGGAAAAGTGGAAATTGGTGGGCAAAATATGTGAACTTGGCTTGTTAACCCATCGTGTCCGACACCGGCAATGGTCTCGGGTTCGGGGTGTTACAATGGGGAGGTGGCGTTAATAGCTAGCAAGGAGGTCCAAGGTTGGAATCCTAGCTTAGTGTTTTTAGAAGTTTAATTTTGACCTTTTAGAAGGATGGAAGTGGCGTGAATGTGGACTCCAAGGGAAGTGTTCAGGAGAGAAATTTAAGGAAAGGATCAAGGGGTTATCAGGGAGAAAAACAAAGGGATGAGAAGGGAGAAGTGATAGAGCCGAATGGGGAATTGGGCATGGGAAAATTCAGCTATAAGGCTTATAAATAGGTGTCGAATGCTAGGGTATGAAGCTAATGACCGAATTTCCTTCACCCTGTTACCAGAAACTATTTTCTCTAAAAACTGAAAACCCTCTGCCTTTCTTTTATTTTTCTCCTTCCTTGTGCCGAATTCTATTATTCCTCTACCTCATTGCTGAATTTTCTTCCTTTTTTCCTGGAGTCGAATAACGCTCTTTTTCCATACAAAATTGTAAAGGGCCGAAACTCTTTGGCCGAATACCCTTGGTGCAATCACTACTCCTTCTACTTCGGTCAAATCTAGTGTAAGTGTTGTTCTCCCAATCGGTTTCTTTGCTAAGTATTGAATATTGTCCCTCACTCTTTCTAATCAACTGTAATAGCCCGATTTTTCACCCTAGTCGGAACGGTGGTTTCGGGACCACGAATCCTAGTCAGAAAAATATTTAAAAATTATTTTCTATGTTTGCTATGTGTGAAATTATGAGTGTTAAATTTTCATAATTTAATTGTTCGATTTGAATGCTTGATTATTAAAGAGGGGTCAAATTGCATCAAGTGATTATTTGTATGCTATTTAATTGAGTATTAAAATTAGCATGTCTTTTAAAGAAAGGGGTTTAAAATGCAATTATGCCAAGAATAAGTTTAGTGGACGGTGATGGATCATTTTATATGATATTTTATATATTATAAAGTATATTATTTAATTATAATATGAATGAATCTATAATAGAAAAACAAAAGAAAGAAATATTCCTTTTGCATGTTCTTCCTATATTGCCTAAATAAAAGAGTAAGAAAAAGAGAAAAGCTTTCTCACTTTCAGTCAAGGAAAGCCAAAATCCAAGGTTAGTTTTAGTTTAGATTTTGATAAAAAGTATATTTTTGAGCTTGTAGTGAAGATATGTACATAGCCATGTGTTAATTTTGAAATAAATTCATATTATGGTATTCAGCTATGGAGAAATTTCTTGAGTTAGGTGGTGTTGATGTTAGAAAATGAAAGTTATATGCTAGATTTTTTTTAAAGTTGTAATAAGATTTCTATGTGATTTTGTGTATAAGGGACGAATTTGTAAAATTTTTGAATAGAGAGGAACTAGATTTTAAATTGAATAAAATGTAAGGGTTTGAATAGGTTTAGTGAATATTCGGCTCTTGTGAATTTGGATGAGATTGAGTGTATTTTATGATATATGCACTTTGGATTATTTTGTACAATTGTAAAATGTGAAGGGCAAATTAGAAATTTGCTTAATTCTGTAGTTGAGATTAAATTGAGTGAAATTCAATTTAATGAGTTCAATTTGGAATTAATTAGATCAAGAACAAAAATGACCGGGATCAGATCGGGGAAAAATGAAATTAATCGAATAGTCGTGAAACATAGTTCCCTGATATACGAAGTAAGTTTTTAAGCAATTAAGTCGAATTGGATTTATTTATAAATGATATACATGAATTTAATGAAAGAATATATATTATTGATAGAACCGAATGTGACATTGATTAAGGAGACAAATAGGTTAATATGTATTTATGTGGTTGATGTTTAAGCTTTGTATGTATATATATAAATGAGTAGCAAGTTTGAGAGATGCACTAAACGTGAAAATTTGATACTAAGCACTAAGTGTGTGAAATCGGTCATTGAGCACTAAGTGTGCATGTTGGTTTTAAGTACTAAGTGTGCAAATTGGATTTCCGAGCACTAAGTGTGCGAAATCGGTTATTGAGCACTAAGTGCGCGAGAAAATTTTTAAGCTCAAAGATTGAGTTCGGTAAGTCTCAAAACTATGAGGTGTTTATATTTGAAAGTAAATATATGTGTTTAATTGTGCATTAAATTAAATGCTAAATGTAAATCGTCTATTTCGAATTTTGTGTAAGATGTATATTTTGAATAGCTTTGTGTTTGAAATTGTTGATATCACATGAGAATGGAATTTCATATTAGATTCGGCCGGGAGTTTGGGAACAAGAAATGCTTTGTGGTTGTAAGTTGGTATTGATGAATCCTTGTCAATAATATTTGAAATTATTATTAAGAGTTTGATCGATAGACTTATTAAAATTGCTTATAACTTACTAAGCTGTTAAAGCTTACATGGTGTGTTTTTGTTTGCTCTTTGTGTTTTAGATTCTTGGTGATCGTTATGTGCTCGGGGATCGTCAGTGAATATCGTCACACTATCATTAATCTTTTGGTACTTTTGAAAATCGAACTTAAAGTTTATGGCATGTATAAGCTAATATACCTTTTGAATTCATTATGGTTGAGATGTATATAAATGCCATGTGAAAATATCTAACTTGATACATAAGTCTATATTATCTTGATTGTGTTTTTGTGCTTGTAATGTTTGAATATGAAAAAGGTGAAGTTGATTGTGGTTTGAACGTTTGGTTGATATTTTAGTGTATAGTAGATGATTCAGCTATGCTATGTATTAGGTGTAAAACATGCATGTTGTAATCGGTTGATATTAGATAATGTGATTTTGTTATAATATACATAGGTGATTTTTTCACACGACCGTTTGGTATGAATTTTGATTGGCTTAAAAATCTATCTTTATGGGAAATATTATGTATGCCTTTTTAATATTTTAAGTTATATATATTTTAATAGTGGTGCATTCAGCTAGGTTGCTTAGTTAATTAGATTTGGTTAAATGGCCGAATATATGTATATCTAGTTATATGTTAAACAAGTTAACTAAGTTGCAATCGTGGAAGTAGATTGGATGTATTCGGTTCTTGGGTAATGAAATTTAGAAATGTTTTGTCATTTGGAGGTTGTATATAGTTTGCCATGCATATATGATATTTTCAGTAAGTGTATTGTATGATATGTCCTGATTTTAAATAATTACCATTTGAATATTACTTATGCTGTTAAAACAAGGATGATATATGTGTTATTAGTAATTCGATTTTATTACTCATGTCACAGTTTAGTGGTTAAAAAGACTCATTATTATGCATGTGAATTGTTCAAAAATTACGAGTAGGTCTCGTAATGCTTTGTAATCCACACCGGCGACGGATACGGGTTAGGGGTGTTACATTTGATTGGTATCAGAGCTACGGTTTAGTCGATTCTCTGACTAAGGTAGCGTGTGTGAGTCTAGATATACATGCCATAATTTTTTTTATGATAGTGTGATGACTTCTGATGTTTAAGAATGTTCTTTTCATATAATAAATGGATCCTAATCCCGATCGAGCCGTAGCGGATGACGTTGAGAGTGTAGCGCTTGTTTCCGCATGAAGGACAGCGCCGGTCGATTATCGGCTAAATGCGAGTAATCCTGATGATGGGGCTAAACAAGCCTTTTATAGTATGATGAACGAATGGTTTACTCAATATATCCGAACAAATTTAGTTGTTCAACAACCCCCGAACCTGAATAACCCACCTCCAGTGCTTGTGGTACCACCGACTGCTGATCCTGTGAGATTAAGTAGGCCCCCGATAGATAAAATAAGAAAACACGAGGCCCAAGAATTTTGGGCCATAGATGATGACGATGCTGAAAAAGCTAAAATTTAGCTCGATAATACTATTCAAGCATTTGAAGAACTATCATGTACTCCCGATGAATGTTTGAAATGTGTTGTCCTTGCTACATGACTCTGCTTACTATTGATGGAACACTCTGGTTTCGGTTGTACCGAAAGAACAAGTCACCTGGGATTTCTTTCAAACTGAGTTTTGCAAGAAATATATCAGTCATAGATTTATTGACCAAAAATGTAAAGAGTTTCTCGAGCTTAAATAGGGTCGTATGACTGTTACTGAGTACGAGCAGAAATTTGTAAGACTCAGTTGTTATGCTCGGGAGTGTGTTTCGACTGAAGCGGTTATGTGTAAAAGGTTCGAAGAAGGATTGAGGGAAGACATAAATTGCTCGTAGGTATTCTTGAAATAAAAGAATTCGTGGTACTTGTTGAGCGAGCTTGCAAAGCCGAAGAACTTGGAAAAGAAAAAAGAAAAGCAGAGTTCAAAGCTAGAGATTTCCATAAAAGATCAGCGGGTAAAACTTCTCTTTCGACCTCAAAGAAGTTCAGAGATGATACTAGTCGGTCAAAGACAACAACTGGGTTTTCTGTTCAAGAGCGACCACCGGTGGGTTCACGAGCCACCTCGATGGCTAGTGTTGGCAATACTCGACCAAATAAACGTGAGTGTCAACAGTGTAATAGATGACATATTGATGAATGTTGGGGTAAATTCAACAATCGAGTTTGCTACAAGTGTGGGTCGCAGGATCATTTTATTCGAGACTGCCCAGAGTTAGCTAAGAAAGAGAGTGCTCAGAGTGTGAGATCGAGTGGAGCTGCAGCTAGAGGCAGACCACCCCGAAATGCGAGAGGCAGAAGCGGTATTCAGAAAGGTACTTTAGACACAGCCGTTCGATCTGAAGCTCGTGCACCTGCTAGAGCTTATGCTATTCGAGCTAGAGAAGAGACTTCATCCCCGGATGTCATCACTAGTATATTCACTCTCTATGACACTAGTGTAATTGCTTTAATTGATCCTGGTTCAACCCATTCGTATGTGTGTGAAACTTTAGTATCCAGTAAGATTTTTCCTGTTGAGTCTACTGAATTTGTTATTTGGGTATCGACCCCCTAGGCCGATGTGTCTTGGTTGATAAAGTATGTAAGAGCTGCCCCCTGATGATTCGAGATTCATACTTCCCGGCTAATTTGTTGCTATTGTCATTTGACAAGTTTGATATAATTTTGGGTATGGATTGGTTAACCATGCATGATGCGATGGTAAATTGCAAAAGAAAGACTATTGATCTATAGTGTGAGAATAATGAGATTATTCGGATTGAATACACTAATTTGAATGGTTTACCGTCAGTGATATCATCAATATTGGCTCAGAAGTATGTGAGGAAAGGTTGCGAAGCTTACTTTGTATATGTTCTAGAAAATCAAGTGAATGAAAAGAAGATTGAATTCGTACCAGTTGTGTGCAAGTATCCAAATGTGTTTCCTGATGAATTACCGGGTTTACCACCTGTTAGAGAGGTAGAGTTTAGTATTGAATTAGTACCAGGTACGACTCCGATTTCGATAGCTTCGTACCATATGGTGCCTACTGAATTAAAAGAATTGAAAGCACAGCTGCAAGAATTGACTGATAGAGGTTTTGCACGCCTGAGCTCCTCTCCCTAGGGTGCACCAGTTCTATTTGTAAAGAAAAAGGACAAAACGATGAGAATGTGTATTGATTACCGTCAGCTTAACAAAGTGACCATCAAGAACAAATATCCATTGCCTCGAATTGACAATTTGTTCGATCAGTTAAAAGGGGTTTCTGTGTTTTCAAAAATAGATTTACATCAGGTTACTACCAGTTACGAGTTAGAGGCTCTGATGTACCTAAAACAGCATTTCGGACTAGATACGGATACTATGAGTTCTTGGTGATGCCGTTCTGACTTACTAACGCACCTGTTGTTTTCATGGATTTAATAAACTGAATTTTCAAATAATTTTTAGATCGGTTTGTGGTTGTGATTATAGATGATATATTGATTTACTCTCGTGATGAATCTGAGCATGCTGAGCACTTGAAATTGGTATTACAGACTTTATGAGATAATCATCTCTATGCAAAGTTTAGCAAATGTGAGTTCTGGTTGCGGGAGGTTAGTTTCTTAGGGCACGTAGATTCAGCGTCAGGTATTCGAGTCGATCCGAGTAAGATTTCAGCTATACTCGATTGGAAACCTCCTGGAACGTTACTGAAGTTCGAAGTTTTCTGGGACTTGTCGGATACTATAGGCGATTTGTGAAAGGTTTTTCGACGATTGCAACTCCGTTGACAAAGTTACTTCAAAAGGATGTTAGATTTGAGTGGACAGAAAGATGTCAGAGAAGTTTCGATCAGTTGAAAACTTTGTTGACTGAAGCTCCTGTGCTTGTTCAACCAGAGTCAGGTGAAGTGTTCGTTATTTTTAGTAATGCCTCTTTGAATGGGTTGGGCTGTGTTCTGATGCGGGAAGGCAAAGTTGTAGCTTATGCCTCGAGACAGTTAAAGTTGCATGAGAAGAATTATCTGACTCATGATCTTGAATTGGCCGCTATTGTGTTCGCTTTGAACATTTGGTGCCACTATTTGTTCGGTGAGAAATGTCGTATCTACTCTGATCACAAAAGTCTCAAATATTTGATTACTCAAAAAGATTTGAACTTAAGGCAATGACGATGGTTAGAACTGCTAAAAGACTATGAACTTGTGATTGATTATCATCCGGGAAAGGCTAATGTAGTTGCTGACGCTTTGAGTCAAAAAGCATTATTTGCGTTGCGTGCTATGAATGCACATATGTTTATAGATAATGATGGTGCGATAGTAACTGAGTTAAGAGCAAGACAGTCATTTATTCAGCAGATTTGTGAAGCCCAGAGTACAGATGAGGATTTGAAAGCAAAGCAGATTCAATGTGATTCGAAGAATAATTCAGAATTTCAAATTGATGCTGATGGGTGTTTACAGTTCAGAAATTGAATTTGTGTACCGAAGAATTCTGAGCTAATTCAAATGATTTGTAGTGAAGCACATGATAGTAGATTATTTATTCGCCCGGGTAGCACGAAGATGTTTAATGATTTGAAACAGTACTATTGCTGGCGTGGTATGAAAAGAGACATCTCGAACTTTGTGTCGAAATGCTTAGTATGTTAGTAAGTAAAAGCTGAGCATCAGGTACCATCGGGATTGCTTTAGCCAATTTTGATACCCTAGTGGAAATGGGATCGAGTCACAATGGATTTTGTATCTAGATTACCGTTAACACCAAGCAAGAAAGATACAATTTGTGTAATTGTTGATAGATTGACGAAATCGGCCCACTTCATTCCTGTCCGTTAAGATTACTCACTCAATAAGCTAGCCGAATTGTACATATCACAAATTGTGCGATTACACGGAGTACCTATTTCTATAGTCTCGGATAGAGATCCGAGGTTTACATCTCAGTTTTGGAAGAAACTGCAAGATACTTTAGGTACTAAACTGCATTTCATTACTGCTTTTCACCCCCAAACGGATGGCCAGTTCGAGCGGATCATCCAAATACTCGAGGATATATTGAGATGTTGTGTTCTCGAGTTTGAGGGTATGTGGGAAAGATACTTGTCCTTGATTGAATTTGCATACAACAATAGTTTTCAATCAAGCATCAAAATGGCACCTTACGAAGATTTGTATGGTCGTAAATCTCGTACACCTTTGTATTGGACCGAGCTAAGTGACAGCAAGATACACGGGGTTGATTTAATCAAAGAGGCTGACCAGAAAGTAAAAGTGATTCGAGAAAGTTTGAAAGCAGCGTCTGACCGTCAAAAATCATATGCGGACTTGAAACGTAAAGATATAGAATATCAGGTTGGTGACCACGTGTTTTTGAAAGTTTCGCCGTGGAAGAAGATACTCAGATTTGGTCGCAAAGGCAAGTTGAGTCCGAGATTTATTGGATTGTTTAAGATTACTGAGCGTATCGGACCAGTTGCTTATCGATTAATGTTACCACCTGAGTTGGAAAAGATTTACATTGTTTTCCATGTTTCGATGCTTTGACGATATAGATCCAATCCTTCACATGTGATTTGCCCTTCTGAGATTGAGATTCAGCCCGATTTAACTTATGAAGAAGAACCGATTCATATCCTGGACCGTGAAGTAAAAGAGTTGAGAAATAAGAAAATTTCATTGGTAAAAGTGCTTTGGCATAAGCACGGAGTCAAGGAACCAACTTGGGAGCTTAAAAATTTGATCAAAGACCGTTACCCAAACCTTTTTATCGGTAAGATTTTCGGGGATGAAAATCATTACGGGGGGAGAGTTGTAACAGCCCGATTTTTCACCCTAGTCAGAACGGTGGTTTCGGGACCACGAATTCGAGTCAGAAAAATGTTTAAAAATTATTTTCTGTGTTTGCTATGTGTGAAATTATGAGTGTTAAATTTTCATAATTTAATTGTTCGGTTTGAATGCTTGATTATTAAAAAGGGGTCAAATTGCATCAAGTGATTATAAATATGCTATTTAATTAAGTATTAAAATTAGCATGTCTTTTAAAAAAAAGGGGTTTAAAATGCAATTATGCCATGAAGAAGTTTAATGGACGGTGATGGATCATTTTATATGATATTTTATATATTATAAAGTATATTAGTTAATTATAATATGAATGAATTTATAATACAAAAACAAAAGAAAGCAATATTCCTTTTGCATGTTCTTCCTATATTGTCGAAATTAAAGAGTAAGAAAAACAGAAAAGCTTTCTCACTTTCGGTCAAGGAAAGCCAAAATCCAAGGTTAGTTTTAGTTTAGATTTTGATAAAAAGTATATTTTTGATCTTGTATTAAAGATATGTACATAGCCATGTGTTAATTTTGAAATTAATTCATATTATGGTATTCAGCTATGGAGAAATTTCTTTAGTTAGGTGGTGTTGATGTTAGAAAATGAAAGTTATATGCTAGATTTTTTTTAAAGTTGTAATAAGATTTCTATGTGATTTTGTGTATAAAGGACGAAGTTGTAAAATTTTTGAATAGAGAGGGACTAGATTTTAAATTAAAAAAAATGTAAGGGTTTCAATAGGTTTAGTGAATATTCGGTTCTTGTGAATTGGGATGAAATTGAGTGTATTTTATGATATATGCACTTTCGATTATTTTGTACAATTGTAAAATGTGAAGGGCAAATTAGAAATTTGCTTAATTGTGTAGTTGAGATTAAATTGAGTGAAATTCAATTTAATGAGTTCAATTTGGAATTAATTAGATCAAGAACAAAAATGACCGGGATCAGATCGGGGAAAAACGAAATTAATCGAATAATCGTGAAACGTAGTTCCCCGATATACGAGGTAAGTTTTTAAGTAATTAAGTCGAATTGGATTTATTTATAAATGATATACATGAATTTAATGGAAGTATATATATATTATTGATAGAACTGAATGTGACATTGATTAAGGAGACAAATAGGTTAATATGTATTTATGTGGTTGATGTTTAAGCTTTGTATGTATATATATATAAATGAGTAGCAAGTTTGAGAGATGCACTAAACGTGCAAATTTGATACTGAGCACTAAGTGTGCGAAATCGGTCATTGAGCACTAAGTGTGCACGTTGGTTTTAAGCACTAAGTCTGCAAAATGGATTTCCGAGCACTAAGTGCGCGAGAAAATTTTTAAGCTCAAAGATTGAGTTCGGTAAGTCTCAAATTTATGAGGTGTTTATATTTGAAAGTAAATATATGTGTTTAATTGTGGATTAAATGAAATGCTAAATGTAAATCGTCTATTTCGAAGTTTGTGTGAGATGTATATTTTGAATAGCTTTGTGTTTGAAATTGTTGATATCACATGAGAATGGAATTTCATATTAGATTCGGCCGGAAGTTTGGGAACAAGAAATGCTTCGTGGTTGTAAGTTGGTATTGATGAATCCTTGTCTATAATATTTGAAATTATTATTAAGAGTTTGATCGATAGACTTATTAAAATTGCTTTTAACTTACTAAGCTGTTAAAGCTTACATGGTGTGTTTTTGTTTGCTCTTTGTGTTTTAGATTCTTGGTGATCGTTACGTGCTCGGGTATCTTCAGTGAATATCGTCACACTATCATTAATCTTTTGGTACTTTTGAAAAATCGAACTTAAAGTTTATGGCATGTATAAGCTAAGATACCTTTTGAATTCATTATGGTTGAGATGTATATAAATGTCATGCGAAAATGGCTAACTTGATACATAAGTCTATATTATCTTGATTCTGTTTTTGTGCTTGTAATGTTTGAATATGAAAAAGGTGAAGTTGATTGTGGTTTGAACATTTAGTTGATATTTTAGTGTGTAGTAGATGATTCGGCTATGCTATGTATTAGGTGTAAAACATGCATGTTGTAATCGGTTGATATTAGATAATGTGATTTTGCTATAATATACATAGGTGATTTTTTCACACGACCGTTTGGTATGAATTTTGATTGGCTTAAAGATCTAGCTTTATGGGAAATATTATGTATGCCTTTTTAATATTTTAAGTTATATATATTTTAATAGTGGTGCATTCGGCTAGGTTGCTTAATTAATTAGATTTGGTTAAATGGCCGAATATATGTATATCTAGTTATATGTTAAACAAGTTAACTAAGTTGTAATTGTGGAAGTAGATTGGATGTATTCGGTTCTTGGGTAATGAAATTTAGAAATGTTTTGTCATTTGGAGGTTGTATATAGTTTCCCATGCATATATGATATTTTCAGTGAGTGCATTGTATGATATGTCTTGATTTTAAATAATTACCATTTGAATACTACTTATGCTGTTAAAACAAGGATGATATATGTGTTATTTGTAAATCGATTTTGTTACTCATGTCACAGTTGAGTGGTTAAAAAGACTCATTATTATGCATGTGAATTGTTCAAAAATTACAAGCAGGTCTCGTAATGCTTTGTAACCCACTCCAGCGACAGATACGGGTCAGGGGTGTTACATCAACTGTGGTTGGCAATTAGTTTCGGATCTCAGATCTTAGCTCATTGTCAAATTACCCCTTAGGTGTTGTGGTTTTGGTAAGTATTCCTCATCCATTGGCTAAGGTTGGCCGAATAACCATAGTAAGGTAAGGGGACTTGTGTTGGATACGAGTCACCTATTATTCTGGTTTTAAAAGTTACGATTGGTACAGATCTAGGAGTTGATCGTGGTTAGTGAAGGGGTTGTTATACTTATCGCACAAGGTAAGGTTAAGGTAAGACTTCGGCTTTTGGTTGGAATTGCATTTTTGATCAGTAATGCCTCATAACCTTAATTCGGCGACGGATACGGGTTAGGGTGTTACAAAAAAGCTACTTCCCAAAAGCACGACTTGGCTTCAGAAACAAAAGAAAAGACCCTAGTTGCAAAAACCCGAGAGAAAGAAGGGAGAAAAGACCCCAAAAGAGTAGCCAAAACCAAAAATCCTAACGAAGAACTACTTAGCTGAAAGTCCCTATGCACAACACCAAAATTCGGTACAACTTGACTCAAACTCAAACTCCACTTTTTCCTCCCCTTTATCCCTCTTCTAAAATCTCTCCACCTTATTCTACTCAACCACCTATTCAAACTCCTACCAACTCCTCAATTTCGGTCAACCTAGGATACCTCCCTCACACTTGCGGCAAAAACAAAATACTCCTTCCACCCTGCCAATTCTCGAACCTCAAACCTCTAAGAAACACCCACATGCCATTTACCACTAGACTAGCAACCTCCTTGTGACAAACTTTACCCACAACAATTTAAAAGACTACTAACTACAGGCAAGGGTTATACTTGAAAATACCAAAGTTTTAGCAATTGCCCATGCTTGAACTCAGGACCTCTCCAACACTCCTCAGGACACTCGACCACTAAAACAAGCATACATTGATGCAACACAACATACAAAATAAACACTTCAAGTTTGGGGGCATTCCACAAAATTGATCATTTCTTTTGGCCAACCAAATGCACATCATAATGGCACATTTGCATCACATATCATATAACAAAATCAAACCATAAGTTCAAACAAAAACTAGCCATATCACATGGCACGATATATACATTACAAAATATATCCAAATATTTCTAGCCTATACATGCCATATTCTTATATTCATAATGTCGAAAGGTACCAAAATAAGGTTCGATAGTGTGGTGATGATCCTCAACAATCCCCGAGCTTCCGGTTGCTTTGATATCTATAAAACAGTTGCGAAACACACAAAGTAAGCTTTCAAAAGCTTAGTAAGCCATATACAAATAAACTTAACATTCAAAACATGAAAGCATGATCAAATTACATATACTCCATGGCCAAATACTATCTCAAACCACATAATTCATATACATTTAACATATTCCCAATTCATTTACACATATAGCATATTTTCTCATACTTATAACATATATCATCACTTGTACATATACTTACCTTTTATTCTCAAAAATAGTATACATTTCAAACGTGCCTGAATTAGTTAGACACCACATATAATCATTCATTTCTTAAAATGCCCGTTGAACCATTTGGAATCATAAGGATACGCGGATAGCTCGTACAAAGCCAACGTCCCAGACGTAGTCTTACATGTAATCAAATATAGATGCCACTATCCCAGACAAGGTCTTACACGAAATCAAATATGATGCCAACGTCCCAGACGTGGTCTTACACATAAATCATAAGTCGATACTAGCGTCCCAGACGTGGTCTTACACAATAACACATATCGGATCCAATGTCATGACATATGTATCCTAACTATTCCTAAGGTTCTTACGGGGCTTTTCGAACGTCAGAACTTTGTCGATACTTTCTCGGATGTCTCATTTTTCTCAACTCATATATTCATTCATCATAGTTCAATAGCATATAATCGATAGTAATTCAATTCATAACACATTTATTTGTATATAGACTTACCTCGTACGGGTATGAACAGAAGTAGACGGCTATTCGACGACTTTCGACTTTCCCCGATCTAATTTCGTTTTCTTTAGTTCTTGTTCTATATAAATTCAAATTTAACTCTTTTTATTCACCAAATCATTCAAATCAATCCACAAACACACATTTAGGGCATTTTACAATTTAGCCCTCATATTTTCATGTTTTGACAATTTAGTCCCTAGTCACAAAAATTACAAAATACACAAAATTTACATATACTTATGCTTAGCTGAATATTCATAGCACTCATACAAGTCCACATATTTTATTTAATTTACATTTTAGTCCCTCAATTTACAAATTTCGCAATTTAGCCCAAATTACTCAAGTTTATCAAAAATTCAAAGACAAAACTTAGTAATCTAACACATCTTTAATATACTATCATCAAACTTCATAAAGCTCCTATTTTCATCAATGGCATAACTTAAAATCACCAAAAAAATAAAAAATTGAGACATGGGCTTGATAGTATACAAAGCAATGATTATAAAAACGTAGAAATTATCAAAAACAAAATAAAATCCATACCTTAATCACCAAATCAATGTGCCAAACCCTAAAACTCTTTTTCTTTCTCTTTTATTTGGTCTTTTTCGGCAAATATGAGTAAAAATGAAGCATAATTCATATTTTATTTAATTTAATTAACATAATATACTAAATCCCAATTTTGCTCTTTTATTAAACCATTTAAAAAACACCATTATATTAAAGCCATAATTGTCCACTCTTGCTTTTAATGGTATAATTACATCATAAAAACCTCTCCTTAATAAGACAAATCAATTAAGCACTTTAACAAATAGCAGACAACTTTTACATTTTATGCGATTAGATCCTTTTATCAAATTAAGCACACAAATGATCAAATTTTCATACAAAACTTTCCCACATGTAAATTCACATATTATAAGCATAAAAAATAATATTTAAATATTTTTGACTCAAATTTGTGGTCCCAAAACCACTATTCTGACTAGGGTCTAAACTGGACTGTTGCACTCACATAACAATGCCGATGCCATATCCTAGTTATGGTTTTACACTGGCTAAGAAAACAATGCCAATTCGATATCCAGATATGGTCTTACACGGTTACACATATTGCCATGTCCAACCATGGTCTTTACCGTCAATTCATAACATGTTTAATTAAGTGATTTTTTCGTAAAAATGTATATTAAAGATTAAATTGTGAAATTTGAAAATTTAGGGCTCAAAACATGAAATAAATGAAAGAATTGGGCTGCTAAGGACCTTAGTAAAATTCGACTATGGTTGGGTGTGGTGAAATTTTGAAAATTTTGTGTTTTGTGAAATAGGGACTAAATTGTGAAAAATGTGAAATGTTTGGGGAAAAAGTGTAATTTGACCATTTATGTGTTTATGGATGAACTTGAATGAATATATGATTAAACAAGTCAAATTTGTATTAATTTAGATCAAGAAAAGAGGAAATCAAATTTGGATCAGGGGAAATCAAAAGTTGTCGATTAGTTGTTCCGGTCCGTTCGTCTCCGTACGAGGTAAGTTCATAAGTGAATAAATGATGTTAAATTGAATGTATTTATTATGTACATAGCCGAATTGAAATTTATGTATGTAAAACTATATTTCCGAATTGAATTTAGCATGGAATGATTTATTACGAGCATGAATTGATTGAATTATGATGTCTGAAAGCCCCGTACGAACCATAGGAATAGTTAGGATACATATGTCATGACATAGGACTTCGATATGTGATTTTGTGTTAGACTGTCTGGGAAATTGGCATCGATTTGAGATTTACGTGTAAGACCTTGTTTGGGACAGTGGCATCGATAGTTGATTACATTAAGACCACGTCTGGGACGTTGGCATTGTACAAGCTTTTCGAGCTATCCAAGTATCCTTATTAATTCTGAATGGTTCAGCGAGCAATGTTGAGATAAGATCAAATGTGAAATTGAGCTAGATGGTTCAGGTACTTGCAAAGTTAAATGTTCATGAAAATAAGGTAAGTATAGTACTTGAGATGATGATATAAACTATGCATATTTAAAGAGTGATTTATATGTATATGATATTGTTCATATTCGGCCTAGTTGAAATTACAATGTTAATGTTCATTTAATAATTTTATTTTCTTCTGACTTACTAAGCTATTTAAGCTTACTATGTGTGTGCTCGTTAGTTGTTTTACAGATTTTGGAAGCTAGTTATGAGCTCGGGCATCATTAAGGAACTTCGCCACATTATTGATCGCTTTTTCGGTATTTTATAAGTTTGAACTTTGAACCTATGGCATGTATAGGCTAGATAATATGTTTGATCTTGAAGTATGTATATATTTAGCCATGCGAAAATGGCTTGATTATAATGCTAATGGTTGTGTAAATTTGGTCATGTATTTTAGCAATGAGATAAATGATGGATGCTTGCTGAGTTATAGTATGTAATATATTAGTTAAGTAATATGCATGTCATATATGTGTGGTGTGCTTGGTATATGCTTACGGTTTAAAGTAATGATATGTATGGCTTATGATTGTTCATTGTGGTAAGCTTGACATATTGGTATGTTTTGCATTTGTTGATTTTTATGATTAGGCTCAAACAAAGTAAACATGGTTGATGGATATATATTTCAATTGTGGCTTAATATTGGCTTATTTGGAATGTAAGATTTGTATTATGAATTAGTTCAAGTTAGTAAGCTTAATACAAAGCATATATGTTTGTGATGTTTGTTATATGATTCGGTAAAGGGGTAATGATAAGCATAATGTATATTCGGCCATGATACTAATTTATTTTAGAAGTGTGTTTAAGGCATATTTTATGTGATGGAATGGTATGTTATTGTGCATATATTTGATGATTGAAATTATGAACCATTTGGATAGTTAAAAATGTTAAGTTAATATTTATAATCGACTAGTCATAAGTAAAATAAGTGTACATGCCAATGATATGATCATGTGTAGTTGGTTATTTAGATTCAGCTTGTGATGGCTAATAATGATCATGATTTGTAACGGCAAAGTTAGCTTAATATTGAATGGTAAATTTTTTTTTGTGCTACTTTTAAACCTAAATTTGATAGCCGAAATAGGTGAGAAGAGAATTGGTTATGTGAGTGCAATTTATGCATGACAATTAGCATGCGAATGGGGTGTACTATGGTTTGTATTTTGTGCTCATATAATGCTTCATAGTGATAGGCTAAAATGCGCATTATATATGTTACATTAAAGTTATGTTCGGCTATATGATAATGATACTAAGGTTGCATATGTGTTTAGACAATAATTGGTGAGTAATAGTTTGTTTGGTTTTTAACATGCGCACATGCAGAGTTAAGGAAATGATATGTTTGATATTTGTCAAATTAAATAGATATATTGGCATGTGTTCAATATATGTTTGACTGTGTTAATGTATGCACATAGAATTTTTCATGTATTAAGCTATGATATAATTTGAATATTTGAATGCTATAAACGAGGTGTACATATGATTCTATAATTGAGTTTATATTACTTTTATCATGAATAGTAATGAATGACTCTCCTAAGCTGTGTATTGTTCGGTAATGCCTCGTAATACTAATCTAGTGACGGATATGGGTTAAGGGTGTTACATTTTATTGGTATCAGTGCTACGGTTTAGTCTACTCTAGGACTAACGTAGCACGTGTGAGTCTAGCTATACATGCCACATTCTTATACTGCGATAGTGTAATGACTTTTGACAATTGAAAATGTGTTTTTGTATAGTAAATGGATATCGATTGAGTTGTAACTGATGATGCTCGCTCCCATTCAAGGGATAGCACTGGCTGATTCTGGGTCGATTTTGAGTAACCAAGAGTAAGATAAACAAACCTTCTTCCAAATGATGAACAAGTGGTTCATGGAGTTCGTACAAAGGAATCCAACTACTCAACAACCTCCACCCCTACCTAATCCTCCTCAAATACCTATAATACCTCAAGTTATTGATCCGATGATATTAAATAAGCCCCCGGTTGATAAAATTAGAAAATACGGGGTTGAAGAATTTAGAGCCACTGTTGATGACGATGCTGAGCGAGCTAAATTCTGGCTTGATAATACTATCCGTGTGTTTGATGAGCTATCCTGTACCCCTGATGAGTGTATTTGCTTCGAGATTCTGCATATCACTGGTGGAATACACTAGTATCGGTGGTTCTGAAAGAACAGGTTACCTGGGAGTTCTTTCAGACTAAATTCTAAAAGAAATATATTAGGTAGAGATTTATAGATCAAAGACAAAAAGAATCCCTTAAGTTAAAACAGGGTCACATGACAGTCATAGAATACGAATGAGAATTTGTGAGACTCAGCAGATATCCTCAGGAATATGTATCAATTAAAGCAATAATGTGTAAAAGATTTGAAGACGAGTTGAATGAAGACATTAAACTGCTAGTCGGTATTCTAGAAATAAAAGAGTTTGTGGTACTAGTCAAGTGAGCATGCAAAGCTGAAGAGATCGGGAAAGAGAAGAGAAAAGCTAATTTTTAATCTAGAGATTGACAAAAGAGATCATTGAGTAGGTCGTTTCAATTGGCATCAAAGAAATTCTAAGATGATTTTATCTGTTCAAAGGCTACTATGGGTTATTCTAGATGGGATCGAGATAGACCACCTGTGAGTTCAAAAGCCACCTCGATTGCTAATGTTGGTAACATTCGGCCAAACCGACCTGAGTACAGACATTGTGGTAAACGACATCCTAGCAACTGTAGATTAAATGATCGGGCCTGTCTTAAATGTGGATCGATGAATCACTTCATTCATGAATGCCCTGAGTTAGTTGAACGAAACACAGTGTAGAATACGGGACCGAGTAATATGTCAGATCGAGGTAGACCACCCAAAAATATGGCTAATGTGATTAGTAGTTAGAGGGGAACTAAAGAAACAACTGTTAGATCTGAGGCTCGCGCACCTGCCAGAGCTTATGCTATTCGCGCTCGCGAAGACGCTTTATCCCCAGAAGTTATTACCGGCACTTTCACTCTCTATGATACTAATGTTGTTGCATTGATTGATCTTGGATCGACTCATTCTTATGTATGTGAGACTTCAGTATCCAGTAAGACTTTGCCTATAGAGTCTACTGAGTTTGTAATTAGAGTATCGAATCCCTTAGGCTGGTGTGTCTTGGTTGATAAAGTATGCAAGAATCGCCCATTGATGATTCGAAATTCATGTTTTTCGGTTGATTTGATGTTGTTGCCATTCAACGAGTTTGATATAATTCTGGGTATGGATTGGCTAACGTTTCATGATACTGTTCTGAACTGCAAACGGAAGATTATTGATTTGTGATGCCAGAATGGTGAGATAATTTGGATTGAGTCTAATGATCTGAATTGTTTACCGGTAGTGATTTCTTTGATGCTAGCTCAGAAATATGTGAGAAAGGGTAGTGAAGCTTACTTTGCTTATGTACTCGACCCTAAAGTGACTGAAAAGAAGATTGAATCTGTATCAATTGTGTGCGAGTATCTAGATGTGTTTCCTGAAGAGTTATTGGGTTTGCCACTGATTCGAGAGGTCGAGTTTGGTATTGAGTTAGTACCAGGAGAACTCTGATATCGATAGCTCCGTATAGAGTGACATCGACCGAATTAAAAGAATTGCATGCTCAGTTGCAAGAATTGACAGATAGAGGCTTCGCACGACCGAGTTTTTCTCCATGGGGTGCACCAGTTTTGTTTGTGAAAAAGAAAGACAGAACTATGAGAATGTGCATTGATTACAGACAGCTCAATTAAGTAACTATAAAAAGTAAATATCCTATGCCACGAACTGATGATTTTTTCGATCAGTTGGAAAGGGATACAGTGTTTTCAAAGATTGATTTGAGATCTGGTTATTATCAGCTACGGGTAAAAGACTCCGATGTGCCAAAAACTGCTTTTTGAATGAGGTACAAACATTATGAGTTTCTGGTTATGCCTTCTGGACTTACAAATGTACCTGCTACTTTTTCTATCTAATGAATCGTATCTTCAAATAGTATTTGGATCGACTTGTGGTTGTGTTTATAGATAACATCTTAATATATTCCCACAATGAATTTGAGCATGCTGAACATCTGAGAATACTGCTACAAATTTTGTGTGATAAGCAGTTGTATACGAAGTTCATTAAATGTGAATTCTAGTTACAAGAAGTTGGTTTTCTAGGACATGTTGTATCAGCATCGGGTATTAGAGTTGATCCAAGCAAAATTTCTGCAATTTTAGATTGGAAGCCTCCGAGAAATGTTTTTGAAGTCCAAAGTTTTCTAGGACTGTAATATCCTGATTTTGGGCCTAGTCGGAATAGTGGTTTCGTGACCACAAAATCTGAGATAGAAATAATTATTTTATGATTATTTTAAGGTCTATGATATGATTGCATGATTGTGTGAAAATTTCGTGAAGAAATTTTATGCATAAAGTGCTTAATTTGAAATTTGGGACTAAATTGAATAAATTGCAAAACTTGTGTTCTAGAAGTATTTTGCATAAAATTGAATTAGATTATTAATTAGAGGTCCTTAAAGAGTAATTTTACCAATTTCTAAGTCTATGGACAAAATTGGACATGGATGGAATTTTGGAAAGTTTAGTAGTAAGGGCATTTTGGTCATTTAGGGTAAAATGAATTAAAATACAAAATTAAAGCCAATTTTGCTCATCTTCAACCCCATGGCCGAATATAGCAAGGAGAAACCATGGCTAGGGTTTTCAAGCTTCCAAGCTCGATTGTAAGTCCGTTCTAGCCTCGTTTTTAATGATTTTTACGTTTTGGAGTCCCTTAGCTCGATTTAGCTTATGCTAGCAATAATTTAACCTAGGGTTTATATTTGGAAAAATACCCATAGGTGAAATTTGTGTATTTTAGTGTTTTATGATAGAATATGAGGTTTTAAATTATGTTAGACAACTTGTGCTACTCGGTTTTAAGTGAAAAGCGAGCAAAAGGGCTTAATCGGTAAAAATACCTAATAGTCATAAGTACATGTTAGAGTGAGAATTTGATGTTGCCATAGAAGGAAAAATGATCAGCATGTCATAAAACATAAGAAAATAGGCTGAATTTTAATTTACGAGCTTTGGGGCAAAAGTGTAAATATGCAAAAGTTTAGGGGCAAAATTGTAATTTTTCCAAAATATGATTTTGGGTCAATTTGAATAATGTGAGTCCTAATTAGACTATATTTTAAATGATAGAGCAAGGAAAACTGAAATTGGGCTAAAATGGGGAAAATACCAAGTTGTGGACGAAATAGTAAAATAGCCATTTTCGCATACGAGGTAAGTTCATATGTAAATGTTGGTAACATAGTTATTATTTTAAATTTTTAATGTTTTTAAATGATATGATAATTATTATGAAATATTATACTTGTGATAATTGTTTGATAATATGTCAAATTATGTGATATACTTGGAAAATGTGAAATACTACCGAGTATGTCGGTATCGGCATTCCGTAGAAGATGGTTGAGACACATGATTGGGAAAAAGGTCCGTTGAGCCTTAGGAATGGATTAGGATACAAGTGACATGTCTTTGGGATATTTGGGCATCCGAACTCGTTGAGTTGAGTCCGAGTTCACTTATGGATGCGAGCGTCCGAACTCGTTGAGTTGAGTCCGAGTTCGTGAGATGTAACTAGGCATCCGAACTCGTTGAGTTGAGTCCGAGTTCACTTATGGATCGAACGCTGAGCTCGTTGAGTTGAGTCCGAGTTCACTTATGGGCGGGTTAGATGGTAGCTTGGCTACATATGTGGCACTTATGTGCAAGTTATCCATGTATCCGAATTATATTCGATGTGTTCAACGGGTAAAGTTCTACTCAAATGGAGGAATACTCAAGATGAAAGGGACGTATTGGTAAGTGTTGTGAAATGGATACTTTGAACAGGTATGTACTTAACCCTCGGGTTGAAAACTCGATATAACAACAATATGGTAAGATGATAAATGAAAAGGTGATATGAATGTCTTGGTGATGATTATGCAAATGATGTTTTATGTTTGCTTATATGGTTATGTTACTTGCTATTTGCATGTGAGCTTACTAAGCATTTATGCTTACTCCTCCTTTTCATTCCTTGTAGTGTTGACAAGCTAGCTCGAAATCGGAAGCGGTTGGAGGCACGCTCACACTATCCGTATACCATTTTGGCATAATGGCTTGTATATTTTGAGTATGGCATGTATAGCATTATAATCATTTTGTATATATGGTCTTATGATATGGTTATTGAGTGGTATGGAAATAGAAATGCTTGGTAATGATTAGCCATTGGAATGGCTAATCATGATCATATTTGGTATTATGTATGTCAAATTGCTAGCTAATCCATGGAAACCATGAAATAGGTAAAATTTACCATAAAATAGATTCAGACAACAGCAGTGACGTGAGTTTGAAAAATCACTAAAAATAGTAGAAATGGAATTAAATAATGAATAAGTTATGGAATCGAAGCTTGATGAGTCTATTTTCATATGGAATAAGCGAAACAGGTATATGAGCTATATTTTATGAGATGTTTAAATTTTTGTGAAACAGGGCCAGAGCGATTTCTGGATCCCCTGTTCTGAATTTGGAAATTCACCATAAATTTTACAAAGATAATTAGAAATCACACTTTATATGTACAGATTCCTTATTGAGTCTAGTTTTATTAGAGACAAACGGCATAGTCATTGAAGCTCTGTACAGGGAGATATCTGATTCGTAATACACAGAGGTCAGAGTGGTTGAACCCTGAAACAGGGGAGACTTTAACTAATAAACTGTACTAATTGGCCCAACCAAAAATTCTAGAAAAAAATTAGTAGATATATATATGAGTCTAGTTTCAGGAAAAATTTACGGAATTTGATTTTGAGTTTCGTAACTCGAGATATGATTTTTAAAGCGACTATGATGCAGTTAGCCAGCTTGTCTGGAAATTTTAAAATGAATTGTATGAGCTGTTTAATTAATGAATTAAGTCCGTTAACACCTCGTGTTCGACTCTGGCAACGGTATCGGGTATGGGGTGTTACAAGGAATCTCCGGTTATTACAGATGGTTCATAAAAGGTTTCTCTATGATTGCAACCCCGATGACGAGACTACTTCAAAAAGATGTTAAGTTCGAGTGGTCAGAAAAGTGCTAGAAAAGTTTTGATCAGTTGAAATCTTTGTTGACAGAAGCTCCAGTGCTAGTTCAGCCAGAGCAAAGTAAAGAATTTATAATCTATAGTAATGTGTCTTTGAATGGTTTGGGCTGCGTTTTGATGCAGGAAGGCAAAGTTATCGCTTATGCCTCGAGACAGTTAAAGCCGCACAAAAAGAATTACCCGACGCAATCTGGAATTGGCAGCTATTGTGTTTGCATTGAAGATTTGGT
This sequence comes from Gossypium arboreum, assembly GCF_025698485.1. Lineage (NCBI taxonomy): Eukaryota > Viridiplantae > Streptophyta > Magnoliopsida > Malvales > Malvaceae > Gossypium > Gossypium arboreum. The sequence goes on along the minus strand of NC_069079.1, from coordinate 75,681,671 downwards.
GCCACTATCTGTTCGGTGAGAAATGTCATGTCTATTTTGATCACAAAAGCTTAAAATATTTGATGACTCAGAAAGATCTTAATCTACGACAACGAAGATGGTTAGAATTGTTAAAAGATTATGAGCTAATGATTGACTAACATCCGAGAAATGCCAATGTTGTTGCTGATGCTTTAAGTCGAAAATCTTTGTTTACTCTTCTTGCGATGAATACACATTTGGCTCTATCTAATGATGGCTCGATTGTAGTAGAGTTGAAAGCGAGACCATTATTTATGCAGCAGATTTGCGAAGCTCAGAAAGTTGATAATGAATTGTTAGTAAAACGGGCTCAATGTGATTTGAATACTGATTCGGACTTTTGAATTGATGCTGAGGGTTGTTTCAGGTTCAAAGATCAAATTCGTGTTTTGAGAAATTCAAAGTTGATTCAAATGATTTTAAATGAAGCTCACAGTAGCCGGTTATTGGTTCACATGGAAAGTACAAAAATGTACAACGATTTGAAACAGTTTTACTCGTGGCCTGGTATGAAGTAAGATATCTCTGAATTTGTTTCGAAATGTTTAATCTGTCAGAAAGTCAAAGCTAAGCATCAAGTACCGTCTGAATTACTAGAGCCAATTATGATTCCTGAGTGGAAATGGGACAGAATCATGATGGATTTTGTATCGGGTTTACCTTTGTCACTGAGTAAGAAAGATGCAATCTAGATAGTTCTTGATAGACTAACTAAATTGGCTCATTTCATTCCAGTGCGCACAGATTATTCACTTGATAAGCTTGTTGAATTGTACATTTCTCAGGTTCTGAAATTGTACAGAGTACCTATTTCTATTATTTCAGATAGAGATCCGAGATTCACATTGCGGTTTTGGAAGAAATTGCAAGATGCATTAGGTACGAAGCTACATTTTAGTATTGCTTTTCATCCACAGTGAGATGGTCAATTCGAGCGGATTATTTAGATACTCAAGGATATGTTGAGATGTTGCATTCTTGAGTTTGAAGGTACATAGGAACGATACTTGCCATTGATTGAATTTGTGTATAATAATAGTTTTCAATCAAGTATAAAAATGGCATATTACGAAGCTTTATACGGACACAAATGTCGAACACCTTTATATTGGACTGAGCACAGTGAGAATAAGATATAAGGGGTCGATTTGATCAAAGAGACTGAATAGAAAGTAAAAGTGATTCGAAATAGTTTGAAAGCAGTGTTAGATCGTCAAAAATCATATGCAGACTTAAGACGAAAAGATATTGAATTTTAGATCAAGGATAAAGTGTTTTTGTAACACCTCGCACCAGGCCTAGCCGTTATGGCTAAATCTGGCATGTCACATCGAAGTGTTATTACGGAAATTTTAATAAGTTAAGTTCTTTGCTTTTACCAAATCATCGTGTCAAAATGTTTTACCAGTTTAATTGCCTTTGATATGCTAAACTGTTCAAAATTTGCAGAAGCTTTTAAACCTTGAAGTTGAAACACGTGTTTTTAAAAACAATTATTATTTTAGAAACACGATTTCTCAAAACTAGCAGTTTTAAGTGAATATGTATAAAAGCCCAATTAAAAATTAATCCATAAATGGCCTTATTACAAAAACATAAACTTAAAACGAAACTTTAAGTAGGAATAAAACCAAATGTAAAATAATTGCAGTCGTGTGGCCACCTCCGAGTACCTCGTAGCACCAAACAGCCTATAGCTGGGGATTACCTGCACAGTTAAAGAGAAATAGTGAGTTTACAAAAACTCAGTGTGTAATCCCCTATCAATTGATCAATATACAACATGCAATAATAGTCTAGGCCTGAGCCCTATTTAGAAACAGTTCAAAGTGGGCCTTAGCCTAATACAGTAACAAAACAGTACAGTAATACAACCCATCCCAATCCAGCCAACACACCACTTCGTACCACCAACACACCATGTGGGGACAAAGTCGACCCACCTAGCCAACACACCAATATCGCTGACAAAAGCGCGGTAATAATATCACGGCAGAGTGCCGATATGAACGCAACAAAAGCGCCAAGATTTGTATATGTGGCAAAGCCACTAGTAACAGTACACTTCCTCCTTAACAGGATTCCAACCCTATGTAAAATTTCATGTCATAAATCATACGTGTATGCAAAATGTCATGCCCAGTACAGTCAAATCATAGCACAAATCAGCCATTTACCTTCAAGGGGTAAAATAGTCATTTTACCCTATAGCGGTATTTTGGTCATTTTACCTACCTTGGGGTCTAGGTACTCTTCTTGATTTATCATAAGGTATACAGTCGCCTCGACCGAATGATCCTAATAGTGTAAATGGGCCCAAGGCCCATTATGCAGCCCAAGTGGGCCTACACGCTCGTGTGGCCTATTTAGCCCAGATTCAGCCATGGCTATGTGAACCACACAACCTAGCCCAGTATTTTCCACGTATCGTGGATTTCATCCGTGTGGAGCCCACGAGCCCACGAGCCTATTTGGCCCACATGATCCATTTCAGCCTAACATGGCCCAAAACAGCCTAAACCTATGAGAATGCCAATGGTGGCCTCTACAATCTTATGCCCATGATTCGTGGGCTTGGTTTACCATACGAGCGATTGTACGCTCGTGTGGCCTTAAACGTTATACCTTCGGCTTTTTAGCTTTTCAGCTTTTTGATATTTCGCCTTTTGCCGTTTTATAGTTAAAACGGGTGTGATTACACACGTGTTATGGATTTGAAGTTGAAACGCTTCCGAGATCAAACACCTATGATAACAACAACCCCATCATTAGTCTCAAACACTCGTTAATTCATCAACATAATAGTGTAAATGCTTTAATCAAGTTGCTACTTACCAATCAACAATCGCAACCTACTCTGGCCCCAAACCATGTATTCTTTCCAATTCTATAACCTTCACAAGAACCGTTAACCGATTCATAAGAATCTACAATGCTTCATGAATATATACTATGCTTAAAGCACCTACCACGAATCCAAAAGATCCCTTGCAGGAGAAAAGCAATTGGCGTACACCTTGGTTAAGAAAAATGAGCCCCTAACAACATTGGAACAAAAAAGAAGATGTTAGACAAACTTATCCCGAAGGCAAACAAAGAGAATATAGCCTTTCAGCCTAAGAGATAGAAGAATCGAGCCTACAAAAATAAGCCAACCAAATTTCATCTTGAGTAACTACTTACCAATGAATTAAAAAGATTTCGGCAGAACCCTGGCAAGAAACGGTTAAGGAAGAAGAGAAGAAGGTGTTTAGGCCATAACAAATTCAGCCAACACAAGAAAAATAAAATTTTTGAGAGAGGAAGAAAAGAAGTAATCGACCACAAACAAGTCTAAAACCGAAAAAGGGGTTTGTGAAAGAAAGAACAGGTAATATTAAGCTCAGGTATGAACACAAGAGAAGACGATTGAAGAAAATCGAATGAGGGAGAGAAGCCTATCAATAGAATTTGGCTGTCAACAAGCAAGACTACTGAAGAGTCAAAACAAAGAGCAAAAAGGGTAGTAGCTATCGAACCAAAAGGAGAGCAAAATTTCAGCCACTCAGTAAAATGAATCCTGAAAAACACACAGAATCAAAACTTTTAAGGGACAACTACCTTAGCCAAAACTCCTATGCACACACTCCACTTTCAGCACAACTCCACTCCACCTCAAAATCCCATTTTTCCTCCCCTTAATCCTCTCCGAAAATCTCTCCACCTTATCCTACTCAACCGTCCATTCAAACTCCTATGACCAATTCAACCCCAGAGTCTCAATTCAATTCTACTACCTACATAGCAAAATTAGCAAAATAATTACTCCATTACGTAACCCAGGACTCGAACTCAAGTCCCCCAGTAGAAGCAACACGCCACCTTGCCACTAGACCACACACTCTCTTTGTGTCATAAAACAAGCACTATTATTTATAAGGCCTATATGATAGTGTCCAGATTCATTTAAGAACATCACTAAAAATTTTACAAAAGCCAAGACTTGAACCCAGGCTTCTCAAACACTCCCAAACCCACTCAAATCACTAAGCCAATAATTCCAACATGTCATTTGTGCCAAATAATACAAAATTAAAAACTATATATTTTTGGGGTGTTACAGTTTTTGAAAGTCTCGCCATGGAAAAAAATACTCTGATTCGATCGAAAAGGAAAATGAGTCCAAGATTCATTGGGTCGTATGAGATTATTGAGCGTATCGGGTTGGTTGCTTACAACTTGTTATTTCTGTAACACCCCTTACCCATATCCGTCGCCGGAACAGGGTACGAGGTATTAACAAATTATAGTATATATTATTAAATAAAACCCATCAAAAATATGGCGTGCAATTTGATCATGGATCAGTATAACATATGCCATTAACAATACAAACCAATTTCAAAGGCTTCGTACAAAATGATTAGTTTGATACTATAAGTAGTAATTTAGACCTAGACAATTATGACACGTAACAAAATAACTAAGTCTGCTATACATGCCATATTTCAAAATGTTGAGTTCAGATACCAAGAGTATTGATAATGCGGGCGGATCTTCTACGATCTCTAACTCCTCTGCTAGCTGGATGACACTATAAGACAAAGGAGAGAAAAGAAAGTATGTAACACCCCGTACCCGAGACCGTTGCCGGAGTCGGACACGAGGTGCTAACCGACTTAATTCATTTACTCTCACAGTCCAATTAAAAAAATTTTTTTTTTCAGACGACTGGCTAACTGCGTCACTGTCACCATAAAAATCATAACTTGAGTTCCACATCTCAAAAATCAGATTCGTAATTTTTCCCCGAAACTAGACTCATATATCCATCTACAGATTTTTTTCTAGAATTTTTGGTCAGGCCAATTAGTACAGTTTATTAGTTAAAGCCTCCCCTGTTAAAGGGTGCGACTACACTGACCTTCATGCGTTACGATTTGGATATCTCCCTGTACAGGGCTTCAATACTGATGCCGTTTGTTTCTATAGAAACTATACTCAAAGAGGAAGCTATACATATATGGAATGACTCCTAATTATCTCTGATTAATTTACAATGAATTTCAAAAGTCGGAACAGAGAATCCAGAAACCGTTCTGGCCCTGTTTCACGAAAACCTAAATATCTCTTAACATACAACTCATATGACCGTTTCGTTTCTTCCATATGAAAGTAGATTCATAAAGGTTAATTTACATAATTTATTCGCTATTTAATTCCATTCCTACTATTTTTAGAGATTTTTCACATCCACATCACTGCTGCTGCCAGCATTTATTTTTAAGGTAAACTTTACCTATTTCATGATCCTCCATGGATCAACTAGAGTTTGTCATACATATACCAAAAATGATCATGAATAACCATTCCCATGACTAACCGTTACCAACATTTCCATACCTCTTGATGGACGACATACAAAATGATTACAATGCTATGATCAAGGTATACTTAAAGCCATTTTCGCATGGCTTATATACATTAACCAGAATATCCCCGCTACTAGTCTATTCTATACATGCCATAAGATATTCCAAAACATAGCAGTACCAAACAGTGGATAGTGATAGTGTGACTAGTTGCTGACGATCCCCGAGCCTGTAGCTTCCAATTGAGATCTATAAAACAGAGGAAACAAAGTACACGGAGTAAGCATTACAATGCTTAGTAAGTTTCAAGCAGTGTCGTGCAGATAACAATCAAGTTATAACATAGTTGTTCGTATTTTTATTTCACTCTTCCTTCGGGCATACCACCCCTTTATCCAAATATGCACATCTCATCATAATCATAGGAATAGTCTCATAGATTGCTCTCGTATACATCACATAACTACCTTATGGTTTGGTTTAAATCAAGCTCACATATAAACTTGGAGTACATACCTGTTTGACCTTTCGCATTGCGTATTTTTATAAGCAATTCTTGTAAAAGAAGTCTTACCGGTCATAATCTCCACACGTAGTCATCGGGTCTTACCGGTCATAATCCCACGTAGTCATCGGGTCTCGCCCGGTCATAATCTCCACACGTAGTCATCGGGTCTCGCCCGGAACATATTCCAAGTTTCATGTACATTTAATCACATGTTACAACATTCACATTAGCCATTCAGCTTTACCACATATGCATATCACACATATATTTTACATTGGCCATTAGGCCTCATCACATATACATACACTTTCACATTCACCACATCGGCCATTAGGCCTCATCACATATACATACACTTTCACGTTCACCACATCGGCCATTAGGCCTCATCACATATACATACACTTTCACGTTCAGCACATCGGCCATTAGGCCTCATCACATATACATACACTTTCACATTCATCACATCGGCCATTAGGCCTTATCACACATATATGTATATCATACATATTTCATATTTTTCTTGTACATCAATTTCAGCAATAGCTTATAAGCAACTCAAATAGTTTCATCAAAGTTTACAACAAAATCACATATTTACTACAAGCAGTTTTTCTGACCAACAGTCATTAAGTTGTTTATAACTGGAGCTACAAAACTCAAAATCAATTGGCGTTAATTTTCCCCGAATGTAGACTCATGTATCTTTCACCCATAAAATTTTCAGAATTTTAGGTTTGGCCAATCAATACCAGATTTTTCTTAAAGTTTCCCTGTTTCACTGTTTGACTAATCCTGACACTCTTCCGCTACGAATCGAATTTTTCATTGTACAGAATTCATAATGTGTTCTATTTGATTCCATTTGAAACTAGACTCATTAAGGAGTCTAAGCATATAAATCTTATCTTATAACCATTTTTGTACAAATTATAATGATTTTCCAAAAACAAATCAGGGAATTTCGGAGTCAATCCGACACTGTCTTGCACAACTTTAAATATCTCTTTATAGGAAATTTCTTTGCTTCCACAGTCTCTTTTATAAGAAACTAGACCAACTAAGCTTTGATTACATATTTTAATCAGCCTATAATTCCACACCGACAATTTATAGTGATTTTCTAAAATCACATTACTGCTACTGTCCAAGCAAATTATCACAATTTGCTCTTAAATTTCCAAGTCCAAACACTTATGAACTTACCATTTGGGTTTAAGACATATCATGGCCACATCATATCTTATTAAATCAACTCATTATGTCCTATTATGATTGAATTTACTCAACGTTTAATCACTTAAAACTTACAAAGGAATCAAACTCATATACTTAATAACTTACCTCGGGAATTGCGAACGGTTACAAATCGACTATTCGGTTAGGTAGCTTGTTCTCTTTTCCGAATTAGACTCCCTAAGCTCTTGAGCTTGCATAAACAAATTTAATCTATTACCAATCAATTATACAAACTCATGGCGAATATAACAAGAAGACTACTAGATTCTACTAGCCACTCATTGCTCTATTATTAACCTTACTTAATTATAAACGCATTCGCAATTTGATAATTAAGTTCATTTCATGGTATCATAACTCAACATTTATCAATATATCATTAACAAAATATGCTCATGTCAAATTCACTCCCAATCACATCTCAAAATTCAGCAAGCTTAGAACTCATTTAATAATTAAATTCGGTAGCTTAACCACTTTGCTAACTACTTATGCATATAAGACTAATTTTTCATACTCGTCAACTTGAACCTAAAACAATAGCCGAATGCTCACGTACATATTATCTATTATTTCCATCACATAAATCATGCCATAAAACACTTTTAAAACAACTCACCATCATAGCCAAATATACATTTAATGAACATTACTCCTTTACCAAAGCGACTAATAAGCATCACAAATACAAAACATATCAATATGTCAAACTCATTACCTCACCTATTTAGTCAAGCGAATAATAGAATCACTCACACTTAATCCATCCCATTATCTAATTTTTTCTCCAAAATGAACTAACCATAATACCGATTGTATATTATACCTAGCATTTCTCATTACCAAATCACAAAACCAAACACCACAAGCATATTTACCATAAAACATATCTCCAAAATAGTTGAAAACACAAACAATAAACACAAACATTGGCATTATGCTCAAATCACCATAAGAAATCTCAACTTTCTTGACATTACCAAGAGTGCATCCACAATTTAACTTAGCATATTATAAATCCAAATCAACAAATTCAAAGCTTACCTCCTAATAGCTAAAGATGAAGGCCGAATTGCTCTAGGTAAGTTTTCCCTTCCTTTTCATCTTTGTTTCGGTTAGAGAGTGGCATGAGAAGAAGATGAGCACCATCCTCCTTCTTCTATTTGGCCAAGTTGATCAACAAAGAAAGAACTTTTTTTTTCTCCTCTTTCACTACTCACGGCAATGGGGAGTAAGGGGGAGACAACTTTGGTTTCTCCTCCCACTCACCTCATGTTTTTTTTTCATTCATAATTCATTCTTTTATTTTCTAAACTCATAGTGCTAATAAAAGAAATCATATTATCATCAATGACCCATCCATGTCCGGCCACTACTCATTAATAATGGATATTTGACATGCAAGGACAACATTTTCTAAGATGCATCAATAGGCCACTTTAACATTTGCCTAGCACATTTCTAAATTTTCTCACACAAATCCTATTTAGCAAAATTCACTTACAATTAACAAAATTCAAACATGAAATTTTCACACATGCCTATATACATATAATAAGCATCAAATATAATGGTTAATTATTTTTATGACTCGGTTTTGTGGTCCCGAAACCACTTTCCGACTGGGGTCACTTTAGGGGTGTCACAAAGTAAGCTTATAGCTTAGTAAGTAAGTATATAAATAACAAATAAGGAATCTAATATGTTTACAACATAACTCAATTATATCATATTTTTAATTTTACAGTTTACTCCAATTTGATCAAGCTGTCCCTCCTGCGTCATGATCACTAAATAAATCATAACTCGAGTTATGAAACTCGAAATTCAAATCCGTAAAATTTCCCTAAATCTAGACTCAGAAAAATTCTTACCAATTTTTTTTCTAGAATTTTTGATTCAGCCAATTAGTACAGTTTATTAGTTAAAATTTCCCCTGTTACACAGCTCAACTGATCTGACCTCTGTTCACTACGAATTGAATTTCTCTCAGTACAAAATTCAAATAAACATGAAACCTCTTTCATTTAAAACTAGACTCAATAAGGAATTTAGGAATATGAACTATATTTCTTAATTTGTTTCGTACAAGTTTTAATGATTTTTCAAATTTGGAACAGGGGATCACATAGTCATCCTGAGCAAGTCACACACAATTGTAAATATCTAAAAATATAGAATTCCTTTGCTTTCTCTGTTTCTTTAATATGAAAATAGACTCATTAAGATTTAATTTCACATCTCATTCTACCTCTAATTAAATTCCTTCTATTTTTGATTAATTTTCAAAATCACATCACTGCTACTGTCCAAAACAGTTTTAATGCTAATTTCACTCTTTCACACATTCTTTATACTAACCTCATTTTAACTTACATATATATATACCACAAATCATTTTCACCACATTTCATACATCACAAGTGTAGGTCCATGACTACAACGTCACCACAAAACCATCCCGTTGAACAATTCGGATTAATCCTTGATACTTGATGGTTTCAGCACACAGCCCCACCATCATATTTCATTTAATTCGGCTCTCTTGTACACATGGTGAACACTTAGTACCACTCATGCGACCTAGCCGATTTGTCTCGTAGCTCTCTTGTCTACATGGTGTCCTTCACTTGGAATCACGCATGTGACCTAGCTACATTTATCTCTCACGTAGCTCTCTTGTCTACATGGGATACATCCCGTATCACACATGTGACCTAGCTACTACATAGTATCTCGTAGCTTTCTTGTACACATGATGTGCACTCGGCACCATACATGTGACCTAGCTACGCTCCCTCTATTTTATTCGATCTTTCCGAATGTTCAACCGGGATCTCTCTCTCTATTACTTATTTCCATTCTTCCAATAGTCGATTTATACTTCAACATCAGCTAGTATATATATATAATAGGCTGAAATATAAGAATGTAAATGAAATTAATGTATTATTTACATACAAACTTACCTCGGTGCAAAATATGGGAATTTTGCAATTTAGTCCAAAACTTTCTCCTTCCCCCGTTCGAGGTTGATTCCACGCCTTTCTTGATCTATAACAACATATTTAGCTCATTTAACACTCGAACTATTTATTTTAATCCAAAAATCACATTATACAAAAATTATATTTTTGCCCCTTAACTTTTACAAAATTATGATTTTGCCCCAAGGCTTGGAAATTTAATTTCAGCCCTTATTCTTATGTTTAATGACCTACTGATAATTTTTCTCTTCTATGGCAACATCAAATTCTCACTCTAACACATAGTTATGAACAATAGGTATTTTTATCGATTATGTCGTTTTGCTCGTTTTCGTTAAAAATCGCTTAGAAAAGATCATTCTCCTAACTTCAAACATTCATATTCTACCATCAAACAACAAAATACATGCCTATCATTCATGGGTGAATTTTTAAACATAAACCCTAACTCGAAATAATGGTAGAAATAAGTAAACCGAGCTACGAGGATTTCAAAAATGTGAAGAACATTAAAAACGGGGCTTGAAATCACTTACTATGAAGCTTGAAAGTTAAAGAAACCCTAGCTATGGAGGAGATCAATTTTCAGCAGCAACTAATGAAGATTATAACCAATTTTGTGTTATTTTTCCCATTTTATTTCATTTAATATACAAATGACCAAAATGCCCTTACTACTAAACTTTCAAAAAAATTCCCTCCATGTCCAACTTTTGTCCATAACTTAAGAATGGGTCAAATTGCTATTTAAGACCTCCTAGTTAATATCCCAAAGCAATTTCATACTAAAAACTTCTAAAACACGAGTTTTACAATTTATTCAATTTAGTCCCTAATCTCAACTTAAGCGCGCAATGCACAGAATTTCATCACGAAATTTTCACGAAATCATGAAATCATATCATAAACCCTAAAATAATTATAAAACAATTATTTCTATCTCAGATTTGTGGTCACGAAACCACTATTCTGATTAGGCCCTAATTCGGGTTATCACAATTCTCCCCCCTTTAGAGATTTTCGTCCCCGAAAATCTTACCGGTAAAGAGGTTCGGGTACTGTTTCCTCATAGCTTCCTACGGTTCCCACGTAGCCTCTTCTATCCCATGTCTGTGCCACAATACTTTCACTAAGGCTATACTTTTATTTCTTAATTGTTTAATTTCTCGAGCCAAAATCTTTATTGGTTCCTCTTCATAGGTCATATCTGGTTGAATCTCAATTTCTGTTGGAGAAATCACATGTGAAGGATCAGAACGATAACGTCACAACATTGATACATGAAACACGTTATGAATTCTTTCTAACTCTGCCAGTAAGGCCAACCGATATGCCACTGGTCCAATCCTCTCAGAAATCTCGTACGGCCCAATAAAACGCGGACTCAACTTGCCTTTTCGGCTAAATCTCAGAATCTTTTTCCATGGTGACACCTTCAAGAACACTTTATCACCCACCTGAAATTCAATCTCTTTTCTTTTTAAATCTGATATGACTTTTGTCGATCTGAAGCGACTTTCAAGCAATCCCGAATTACTTTTATTTTCTCTTCAGTTTCTTTAACTAGATCAACTCCGTGAATCTATTTCTCACTAAGTTCGGTCCAATATAAAGGAGTCCAACACTTACGACCATATAAGGCTTCGTACGATGCCATTTGTATACTTGACTGATAACTATTATTGTAGGCAAATTCAATCAAAGATAGATATTTCTCCCAACTACCTCCAAATTCTAAGACACAGCATCTAAGCATATCCTCGAGTACCCGGATTACTCTTTCCGACTGACCATCTGTTTGTGGATGAAATGCGGTACTAAAGTTCAGTTTTGTACCCAAAGCTTATTGTAACTTTTTCCAAAATCTCGAGGTAAATCTCGGATCTCTATCTGGTATTATAGACATAGGTACTCCGTGCAAGCTCACAATTTCAGCAATATATAATTCAGCTAATTTATCAAGTGAGTAATCTGTACATACTGGTATAAAGTGGGCTGACTTTGTTAATCTATCAACCACTACTCAGACAGCATCCTTCTTTTTAGGAGTCAAAGGCAAACCGGTTACAAAATCCATGGTAATCTTGTCCCATTTCCACTCGTGCACCATTACCGGTTGAAGTAATCCTAAAGGCACTTGATGTTCAACTTTTACTTGTTGATGATCAAACACTTGGTTACAAATTCGAAATGTCCTTTTCATACCGCCACCAATACAACTTCTTTAAATCATTATACATTTTGTGCTACCGTGGTGAACGATAAATGACCATCGTCGCCTCATGTAATATTTTCGAATCAATTCATCGTTTTTCGGTACACATATCCCGTCTCGAAACATCAAGCGATCGTCGGTCCAACTCGAAAATCGAGTCGTAACTTTGATTCGCATTGAGTTCTCTTGGTTCGCAACTCACTATCGTTCTTTTGAGTATCACAAATCATTTGGAGAAATAACGGTTTAGCCCTCATCTCTGCTAAGATTGACCCATCATCAGACAATGCTAACTCCGTATTCATGGCTCTCAAAGTAAAAAGAAATTTCCTGCTCAAGGAGTCAGCAACTACATTTGCTTTTCCCGGATGATAATCAATCACTAGATCATAATCCTTTAATAATTCAAGCCATCTCCACTGTCGCAGATTCAAATCCTTTTGATTCATCAAATACTTCAAACTTTTGTGATCAGTAAAAATTCGGCATTTTTCACCATACAAATAATGTCGCAAAATCTTCAAGGCAAAGACAATAGCGGCCAATTCCAAATCATGTGTAGGATAGCTCTTCTCATGCGGTTTTAACTGTCTCGAAGCATAAGCTACCACTTTACCCTCTTGCATCAACACACATCCAAGGCCTGTCAATGATGCATCACTATAAATTACGAACTCCTTTCCTGGCTCGAGCTGTACTAAAATTGGTGCTTCAGTCAATCGTGCTTTCAACTTTTCAAAACTCTGCTAACATTTATCAGTCCATTCAAACTAAACATTCTTTTGCAACAACTTAGTCATAGGAGAGGAAATCATCGAAAATCCCTCAACAAAACGTCTATAATACCCGGCTAAGCCTAAAAAGCTTCTAACCTCGGATACATTCTTTGGTGGTTTCCAATCAACGATCGCAGAAATCTTGCTTGGATCCACCCCAAATACCATCACCTAAGACTATATGTCCCAGAAATCCGACTTCACGAAGCCAGAACTCACTTTTACTAAACTTAGCAAACAGTTTCTTTTCTCTCAAGATCTGCAATATGGTTCTCAAATGTTCGGCATGTTCAGACTCATCCCGAGAATAAATTAGAATGTCATCTATAAACACTACTACAAACTTATCCAAATATGGCTGAAAGATCCGATTCATTAAGTCCATAAATATAGCTGGAGCATTTGTTAAGCCGAAAGGCATCACAAGAAACTCATAATGTCCATACCTTGTCCTAAAGGCGGTTTTCGGCACATCTGACTCCTTAACTCTCAACTGGTAGTAACCAAACCTCAAATCAATCTTTGAAAACACTATGGCCCCCTTTAACTGATCGAATAAATCATCAATCCTCGGTAATGGGTACTTGTTCTTTATAGTCACCTTATTAAGATGACGGTAATCAATGCAAAGTCTCATTGAACCATCCTTCTTCTTTACGAACAATACAGGAGCACCCCAGGGAGAGAAACTCAATCTCACAAATCCCTTATCTGTTAATTCCTGCAACTGAGCCTTCAATTCTTTTAATTCAGTCGAAGCCATTCTATATGGAGCAATCGAGATCGGTGCAGTACCCGGTAACAAATCAATAGCAAACTCTATCTCTCTGTTCGGAGGCAACCCAGGCAATTCCTTTGGAAATACATCTGGAAACTCACAGACTATCGGTACTGATTCAAACTTCAGTTGAGGCAACTTAGTATTCATTACATAAGCCAGATAAGCTTCACACCCTTTCCTCATGTATTTTTTTGCAGACATGTGCGAAATCACCATAGGTAATTTATTTGATTCATCTGTTTCAACCCACAGAATTTCTCCATTTTCACATTTCAATTCTAGTGTTTTTTTGTTTACAATCTACCTTGGCATCATACAATGTCAACCAGTCCATTCCCAAGATAACGTCAAACTTATCAAGTGGTAACAGCATCAAATTAGCTGGAAAACAGTGGCCTTGAATCATTAATGGGCAATTCTTGCAAACCTTGTCAACTAGCACATATTGGCCTAAGGGGTTCGACACTTTAATCGTAAACTCAATAAACTCAACAGGCAACTTTTTATTAGATACTAAATTCATGCAAATATAGGAATGAGTGGACCCAGGATCAATCAATGCAATAACAATAGTATCATAAAGAGAAAATGTACCAAGAATGACATCGGAGATGATGCATCTTCTCAGGCACGTATAGCATAAGCTCTAGCAGTGCTCTAGCTTCGATCTTCATTGAATCTTTCATCGCAGTTTTACTGCTAGTCCCACCTCTAGTATTTCTCGGTGGTCTACCTCTACTAGTGGTGGTATTCTGTCTAGCACTCTGAAATCTTTCTTCTTTAACTTTTTCCGGACAGTCTCTAATAAAATGCTTGCGAGAATCGCACCTAAAACAAGCTCGCTCGGTTCCCCAACACTCACCATAATGTTGCCTGCCATATTGCTGACACTCGGGCTTTCTAGGTCGCACATTACCCACCGAAGTATCTTGAGCTTTAGACCCCGAATATGCTCTACCACGATCTCTGTGTGAATCCCCAGTTGAAACTGTCATTCGAGGGTTTGTCTCTTTGGACCTCTTTGATTGAGATTGAAATGGCTTGCTTATCGGCCTTTTTCTGGCATCTCGAGCCTCAATAGCAGCTTTTCTTCTTTCTTTGTTCAATTCTTCCGCTTTAAGAGCTCGATCAACCAATACTACAAATTTTTTCAACTCCAAAATTCCTACAATCACTTTAATGTCCTCATTTAGCCCATCTTCAAACCTTCTGCACATAATGGCCTCAGTGGACACACATTCCTGGGCATACTTGCTGAGTCTCACAAATTCGCGTTCATACTCTGCCACAGACATCTTGCCCTGCTTCAATTCAAGAAACTCCTTCCGTTTTTGATCAATAAATCGCTGACTTATGTATTTCTTTCTAAACTCTTCCTGGAAGAAATCCCAAGTAACTTTTTCTTTTGGCACCACTGCTACCAAAGTCTTCCACCAGTGGTAGGCCGAATCTCTCAAAAGTGATACAGCACACTTTAAGCACTCCTCGGGTGTACATGAGAGCTCATCAAACACACGGGTAGAATTTTCAAGCCATAATTCCGCTTTCTCAGGATCATCATCGATCTTTGCTCTAAACTCTTCGGCCCCTTGTTTTCGAATCTTGTCAACCGGAGGCTTGTTCATTCTTACCAAATCTATGCCTTGGCGATTCTGAGAATCGTCGAGGTATAGGAGGGGTGGAGGAGGTTGAGCATTTAGATTTGCTCGAACAAATTCAGTATACCAATTGTTCATCATTTGGAGAAAGGCATCCCGAGCCTCATCTCCCAGTCTCAATGTCTCAGTCTACTTTCCACGGTAGCGGTCCCTTGTGCGGTAGAGAAGTAGCATTACTAAGACATCATCGATCGCAGATTCCTTCAGGATCCATTACTATATTAAAACAAAACACAGTTTAGAATAATCAGGAGTCACCACACTATCACAATATTTTTATGGCATGTATAACTAGACTTTTACACACACTTTATTAGTCCAAGAACCGACTAAACCATAGCTCTGATACCACTAAATGTAACACCCCTTACCCGTATCCATCGCCGGAACAGGGTACGAGGTATTAACAAATTATAGTATATACTATTAAATAAAACCCAACAAAAATATGTAGTGCAATTTGATCATGGATCAGAATAACATATGCCATTAACAATACAAACTAATTTCAAAGGCTTCGTACAAAATGATTAGTTTGATACTATAAGTAGGAATTTAGACCTAGACAATTATGACACGTAACAAAATAACTAAGTCTGCTATACATGCCATATTTCAAAATGTTGAGTTCAGATACCAAGAGTATTGATAATGCGGGCGGATCTTCTACGATCTCTAACTCCTGTGCTAGCTGGATGACACTATAAGACAAAGGAGAGAAAAGAAAGTAAGCTTATAGCTTAGTAAGTAAGTATATAAATAACAAATAAGGAATCTAATATGTTTACAACATAACTCAATTATATCATATTTTTAATTTTACTGTTTACTCCAATTTGATCAAGCTGTTCCTCCTGCGTCATGATTACTAAATAAATCATAACTCGAGTTACGAAACTCGAATTGTAACACCCCAAAACCCGAGACCATCGCCGGTGTCGGACCCGAGGGTTAACAAACCAAGTTCACATGTTTTTGCCCACCAATTTGACATTTCCAGTCAGGCTGGAAAACTGCGTCACTGTCGCCTTAAAATCATATCTCGAGTTTCAAAACTCGAAACTGGTTTCGTAAATTTTCCTGAATTTAGACTCATATATCCATCCATGGATTTATTTCTAGGATTTTGGTCGGGCCAATTGGTACAGTTTATTAGTTAAAGTTACCCCTGTTACAGGGATCGACTGCTCCAACCTTCGCGCGGTATAACTTGAATATCTCTCTGTACAGGGCTTTAATTCTGGTGTCGTTTGTTTCTAATGAAACTAGACTCAAAATGGAATCTGTACATATAAGAATATCTCCTAATTCTTTTGGATAATTTATAGTGAATTTTTAAAGTTGCGACAGGGAACCCAGAAACCATTCTGGCCCTGTCTCACAATAGCTTTAATATCTCTTAACCTGTAACTCCTATGACCGTTTCATTTCTTCCATATGAAAATAGACTCATCAAGGTTCATTTACATAGCTTATTCACTATCTAATTCCATTCCTATGAATTTTGGTGATTTTTCACATTCACGCCACTGCAGCTGGCAGCATCTGTTTTAAGATAGGACTCACCTATTTGGTGGTCTCCATGATTCAACTAGCCTTACCATACATAGGTTCATATATGATCATTTTAACTGTGCCAATGGCTGATCATATGACCAACATTCTCATTTCAAGCCATAGCCACATCATGACACAAAATATATACATACAACCCACAATTAGTCTAAGTTCATACTTCCCTTTTGAGCCATTTTCGCACGGCCGTACATACTTACATTACAACATATTTAACAAACAAGGGTAGTCCTATACATGCCATCTCAAGTTCAAACAAAAATTTATACCAAAATGGAGGCTTGATAGTGTGGATGACTTGACTTCAACGATCCCAAATCCGATTGCCTCGGCGAAATCTAGAAAACTAAGAGCCAAAGCAACGGGTAAGCATTTTTATGCTTAGTAAGTCTCAAGGAATATAATGAACTATAATTTACAGCAATACATTCACATAGCCAAATGCATCATTTCATTAATACACATTCTTACTTCATACTTCATCATTATATAAGTTCGCAAAGCATCAATCAATTCAATAACTGAAATTCATTAGTCGATTGAGCGAATGTTGCTCAAACACGTCGACTTTCCAATGCACATATAACGTACCTTATCCTTTGGGCTGTCCGAGTGTACTAATTAAATTCATTTCAGCAACCAACACTCACCTCCAGCCCAAGATTCTTGAATATAACCGGATATAATCAAGTGCACAAATGCCTTGGTCTTAGCCCGGATAGAATAACTTCGCACGAATGCCTTGGTCTTAGCCGGATGTAGCCACTAGCACAATTGCCTTGGTCTTAACCGGATATAATTTTCAGCATAATTGTCTTCGGCTTAGCCCGGATATCATTCAATTTCTCATGCACACATACATCAATAATCATTGGACATACATATTTCATTTTCGTTACTAAGGCTCAAACACAATTAATATCATTAGCATATTCGCCTTGGGACTTAGCCCGGTGGAATTCAAATACTCATACACACCTTATCAATAATCATACACATCCATATTTCATCTCACATAATTCAAGTAAGGTCACTTCTTGAGGACTTACCTCGGATGTTGTCGAACGGCTTTTTCGGCTATTCGATCACCTTTTCCTTCCCTTGTCCAATTGTGGCCCTCTTGGCTCTTGAGCTAATTCAAACAAATTCAATTTATTAAAACCTCATTGTGCTTGCTTATGGCGAATATGACAAGGATTTTAGATGGTCATATGGCCACTCTTTAGCTTGAATACACAATGGTCATGCACATTTTATACTACATCAAGCAATTCAATACAATTTGTTTGAACATCAAGGAAATGCTAAGGCCTTCAATGGGCTACCCAAGGCGAATATTCATGTACATGTTGAGGTCAAAATTTGCACTTAATACCTCACAAAAACAGCATGCAATCTACTAATTAATGCTTGCACATTGTGGCCCAAAACTTATAATATAGCATCAAGCACTTATATGTGTGCTAGGCGAATTGTGCTTGCAATTTCACAAGCATTCTTCCACATTTTCTTCTTTAAATCAATATATTCATCACTTAGTTCATAACCAAACAAAATGGGCAATCATATATATGCATATATGAGCATGGCGAATTTTCAAAGTGTCCATAGCCATCCAAAACACAAACTTTTAACTAACATGCAAGAAGCATGAATCATGCTCAAGAATGCATCATGGCCAAGTATGACAATCATGCTCCTTTTCAACTTTAATCATGATAAAACAAAGAGAAAACTCAAAATCTTACTCATGAGTAGAAAATCCATCATTGCATGCATCATCATCAAGCTTCACACTTAGCATGCAATGGCTTTATCACTATAACAACTTTGGCCAAATACCATTTCCATGGCATACCAAAGATTTGAGCCATGGCTAACATGCACATCAAGTTAGCAACCAAAACATGCATGAAACTCCCAACACAACCCCATACATACCTTAATCTTGATGCAAATTTAGCCAAATCACCTTCTAGATCTCTTCTAAACAAAGGAAATGAAGCAAAATCCCTTCTTCCTCTTAGTATTTTCGGCTAAAAAGATGAGAAAGGATGAACAAGTTTTTTGTTTTCTCCTCTTGGTTGCACGGCAATGGGGGGAATGCTACTCTCACACACATTTTTTTTTTCATTCTTTTCTCACCCATGCTTATTTGTTTATGATTTTCTCCCTAATGCCCAACAAAACATGTTTCATGACATGTTTAACCCATATTCTTTGTCATGGCGGCCATTACTTGTAAAGGGGAATTTGACATGCAAGTCCATTATTTTGCATGCATGCTTTAATTAGTCATCACATATTTCCTATCGTACTTTCAAAGTTTACTACTAAGTCCTTTCTTATAAATTAGCACCTAATTAATAAAAATCGAGACACGAAATATTTACGCATACCAATTCCACATTCAATAAGTACGAAATATAACACTTAATTATTCTTGTGACTCGGTTTCGTGGTCCCGAAACCACTCTCCGACTAGGGTCACATTCGGGGTGTCACACGAAATTCAAATCCGTAAAATTTCCCTGAATCTAGACTCATAAAAATTCTTACTAATTTTTTTCTAGAATTTTTGGTTCAGCTTATTAGTACAGTTTATTAGTTAAAGTTTCCCCTGTTACTCAACTGATCTGACCTCTTTTCACTACGAATTGAATTTCTCTCAGTACACAATTCAAATAACCATCAAACCTATTTCATTTAAAACTAGACTTAATAAGAAATTTAGGAATATAAACTATATTTCTTAATTTGTTTTGTACAATGTTTAATGATTTTTCAAAGTTGGAATAGGGGATCACATAGTCATCCTGAGCAAGTCACACACTTTTGTAAATATCTCAAAATATAGAATTCCTTTGCTTGCTCTGTTTCTTTTATATGAAAATAGACTCATTAAGATTTAATTTCACATCTCATTCAACCTCTAATTAAATTCCTTATATTTTCATGAATTTTCAAAATCACGTCACTGCTACTGTCCAAAACAGTTTTAATACTAATTTCACTCTTTCACACATTCTTTATACTAACCTCATTTTAACTTACATATATATATACCACAAATCATTTTCACCACATTTCATACATCACAAGTGTAGGTCCATGACTACAATGTCACCACAAAACCATCCCGTTGAACAATTTGGATTAACCCTTGATACTTGATGGTTTCAGCACACAGCCCCACCATCATATTTCATTTAATTCGGCTCTCTTGTACACATGGTGAACACTTAGTACCACTCATGCTACCTAGCCGATTTGTCTCATAGCTCTCTTGTCTACATGGTGTCCTTCACTTGGAATCACGCATGCAACCTAGCTACATTTATCTCTCACGTAGCTCTCTTGTCTACATGGGATACATCCCGTATCACACATGTGACCTAGCTACTACATAGTATATCATAGATTTCTTGTACACATGATGTGCACTCGGCACCATACATGTGACCTAGCTACGCTCCCTCTATTTTATTCGATCTTTCCGAATGTTCAACCGAGATCTCTCTCTCTATTACTTATTTCCATTCTTCCAATAGTCAATTTATACTTCAACATCAGTTAGTATATATATATATATATATAATAGGCTGAAATTTAAGAATGTAAATGAAATTAATGTATTATTTACATACAAACTTACCTCGGTGCAAAATATGGGAATTTTGCAATTTAGTCCAAAACTTTCTCCTTCCCCAGTTCGAGGTCGATTCCACGCCTTTCTTGATCTATAACAACATATTTAGCTCATTTAACACTCGAACTATTTATTTTAATCCAAAATCACATTATACAAAAATTACATTTTGCCCTTAACTTTACAAAATTACGATTTTTCCCCAAGGCTCGGAAATTTAATTTCAGCCCTTATTCTTATGTTTAATGACCTACTGATCATTTTCTCTTCTATGCCATCATCAAATTCTCACTCTAACACATAGTTATGAACAATAGGTATTTTTATCGATTATCTTGCTTTTGCTCGTTTTGTTAAAAACGCTTAGAAAGGATCGTTCTCCTAACTTCAAACATTCATATTCTACCATCAAACAACAAAATACATTCCTATAATTCATGGGTAAATTTTAAACATAAACCCTAACTCGAAATAATGGTAGAAATAAGTAAACCGAGCTACGAGGATTTCAAAAATGTGAAGAACATTAAAAACGGGGCTTGAAATCACTGACTATGAAGCTTGAAAGTTGAAGAAACCCTAGCTATGGAGGAGAGAAATTTTTGGCAGCAACTAATGAAGATGATAACCAATTTTGTGTTATTTTTCCCATTTTATTTCATTTAATATACAAATGACCAAAATGTCCTTACTACTAAAGTTTCAAAAAAATTCCCACCATGTCCAACTTTTTTCCATAACTTTAGAATGGGTCAAATTGCTATTTAAGACCTCCTAGTTAATATCCCAAAGCAATTTCATACTAAAAACTTCTAAAACCCGAGTTTTACAATTTATTCGATTTAGTCCCTAATCTCAACTTAAGCGCGCAATGCACAGAATTTCATCACGAAATTTTCACGAAATCATGAAATCATATCATAAACCCCAAAATAATTATAAAACAATTATTTCTATCTCGGATTTTTGGTCACAAAACCATTATCCCGATTAGGCCCTAATTCGAGTTGTCACAATTTCCATCTGATTTAGAAAAGATTCAAAATGTATTTCACGTATCGATGCTTCGACGATATCAATCTGACCCCTCACATGTGATTTCACCGTCTGAGATTGAAATTAAGCCTGATATGACATACGAAGAAGAACAAATCCAGATTTTAGATCATGAGGTTAAAGAATTGAGGAATAAGAAAATTTCTTTAGTGAAAGTCTTATGCATCAACATGGGGTAGAAGAAGCTACATGGGAGCCTGAGGATGCTATGAGAGAACGATACCCAAACCTTTTCGCCGGTAAGATTTTCGAGGATGAAAATCCCTAAGGGGGAGGAGTTGTAACAGTCCATTTTAGACCCTAGTTGGAATAGTAGTTTCGAGACCACAAATTTGAGTCAAAAAATATTTTAATATTATTTTTGGTGTTTACAGTATGTGAATTAATATATGTGAAAGTTTCGTGTGAAAATTTTAGCATTTGTGTGCTCAATTTTATAAAAGGACTTAATTGCATAAAATGCAAAAGTGGCTAAATATTTGTTAAAGTGCTACAATGTTATCGCTTTTATTATGTGGAGTCCTTATGTTTTAAATTGACCATTAAATATTTGAGTGGACAAATATGGACAACCATTATATTGTTTCTAATTAAATACTTAAGGTTAAAATAGTAAAAAGTAAAATAACATGAAATCAAATAAAATAAAAACTAAAATGCCCATGCATTCATCTTTTTTGGCTGAAACATAAGAAGAAAATAAAGCTTTGAAAGCTTTGAATATTCGGCACCTTTGGAAGCTTGAATCGGGTATGTGTTTAGCTCAGTTTTTGATAATTTTTACGTTTTTGATATCGTTGCTTCGAATACTAGCTAGCCCATGTTTGAATTTTTGAATTTCTTAATGTATTCATGAATTGCCATTGATGATAGCTTGTAGCTTTTGTTTTTTTTATGATGAAAAAAAAATATATGTTGTTAGATTATCATGTTTAATTAAGTAATTTTTAGTAAAATGTGTATTAAAAATTAAATTGTGAAATTTGAAAATTTAGAGGTCAAAATGTGAAATAAATGAAAGAATTGGCTTGCTAGGACCTTAGTAAAATTCAGCTATGCTTGGGTGTGGTGAAATTTTGAATATTTTGTGTTTTGTGAAATAAGGACTAAATTGTGAAAAATGTGAAATGTTTGGGGCACAAGTGTGATTTGCCCATTTATATGTTTATCAATGAATTTGTATGAATATATGATTAAACAAGTCAAATTTGTATTAATTTAGAATAAGAAAAGAGGAAATCGGATTTGGACTGGGGAAATCAAAAAGTTGCCGATTAATTCTTCCGGTCCATTCGTCTTCGTACGATGTAACAGCCTGAAATAGGGCCTAGTCGAAATAGTGGTTACCAGACCACAAATCTGAAGTAGAAATATTTATTTTATGGCTATTATAGTCCATGATATGTTTGAGTGATTGTGTGTAAATTTTGTTAAGTAAATTTTATTGATAAAGTGCCTAATTTTATTATTGGGATTAAATAGCATTAACTGCAAAATATGAGTTCTAGAGTATAAGTACTTGTTTTAAATGGGGGTTTAAACTAGAGTTCTTTAAATGGAAAATAGACCATCATATTTTGGTAAGGACAAAACTAGACATGGAAGGGTAAAATTTGAAGGGTTAGTAAAAAGGGAATTTTGGTCATTTGGGTGTTTTAAGGCATAAAAGACAAAATAAAACCCAAAAAAGAAATCTGATCATCTTCTCATATGGCTGCCGAAATTTACATGACTCCATGGCTAGGGTTTCAAGCTTTTCAAAGCTCAATTGTAAGTGCATTTGAACCCCGTTTTTAATGTTCTTCGTATTTTTGAGATCCTAAAAGCTTAACCTTTCTATTTCTACCATTAATTTGCATGAAAAATGAAGTTAAAAAATTGACCCATGCTAGATAATTGTGCATTTTGATGTTTAATGGTATTATAAGATGCTTGAGGTTAGGAGAACAATTTTTGTTAAGTGATTTTCGTTGAAAATGGTTAAAATGAGTTAATTAATAAATGTTGTTAATGTTTATAAAAGCATGAAATAGTGAGAATTTTAGGTTGCCATAGAAGATAAAAATGTTCAGCATGTCTTAAATCTTATATAAATCTAATAAATTTCAATTTCCGAGCCTTGGGGTAAATTCGTAATTATACAAAAATTTAGGGGCAAAAATGTAAAATTTTCCAAAACGTTATTTAAGTCCGAAATGATTACTACATTAATTAAATGAGTGAATTTCATCATGATAGATCAAGGAAATCGAGATTCAGGCTTAATTCGAGAAAATACAAGGTTATGGACTAATGGTAAAATTGCCATTTTCATATTCGAGGTAAGTCTGTGTGATTAAATAAGCATGTTATTAATGTTATTATTGTTAGACTTTAAAATATTCTTGTTATTATTGTTTTGAATTATGTGTCAGTGCTAGGGTGTATGAGAAAATGTTATACCCCTATGAAATAATCGAAAACTTAATATGTCGATTTCACTTGGTGTATTTATGAAATATTGGAAATTCGACGAAATATGACATCTTGTTGAGATGAGTAAATTATAGGATGATGAAATGAAATGAAGTTCTTATGGTGACGAATCTTGTGAATTGTATGATCAATTCTTCGAACGAGCTTGGCTACGACGTGACCCTTGAGAATTCTCGGTTGGACCTTTGGAAATACCTAGGATATGGGCATCGAGACACTGCTGTTATGTGAGCCAGTGTAAGACCATGTCTGGGACATGGCATCGGCACCGACAGATGAGAGCTAGTGTAAGACCATGTCTGGGGCATGACATCAGCATGATATGTGTCAGTGTAAGATCATGTTTGGGACATGGCATCGACATCGACAAATGAGATCCAGTGTAAGACCATGTCTGGGACATGGCATCGACTTGATATGTGTCAGTGTAAGACCATGTCTGGGACATGGCAGTGGCACCAACAGATAAGAGCTAGTGTAAGGCCATGTCTAGGACATGGCATCAGCTTGGTATGTGTCAGTGTAAGACCATGTCTGGGACATGGCATCGGCCTCGATATATGAGAGTCAGTATAAGACCATATCTGGGATATGGCATCGGCATCGATATGTGTAAGATTTCTCAATTATCCTTTGGTATTCCAAGTGTTTCATTTGATATTTCAAAGCTTGTGATGAAAGCGAGAAGGTAAGTATATGAGCATGTTGAAAAGGTACAGGTATGTATTTGAAGCTCAAATGCTATTACGAACATGAAACGACGCACCTTCGGTAAAGATACAAATAAGTAAGTTAGGCCTATGAAAATGAAATTTGTGATGACCTTGTGATTATGGTTTTATGTTTATGATGTACAAATATGTATTCTTATCATGATGGTTGAAATGTGATTGATGAATTCGTGTGAGGCTTTGAGGCCACATTAAATTGAGATGTGAAATGTATATTCCGTTACTTGGTGGCCTAATGAACATGAAAGGAGAAATGGATTGGCATAAATGCCCATTTAAAAATGATCATGAAAGAGTGAAATGTAGTAATAAAACAGTTTCGGATAGCAGCAGTAGTCCGACTTTGAAAATACACCAAAAATTGTATAAATTCCCAACAAAAAGATGGATTATAATAGAACAAAGGATGTTAAGAAAAAAGTACCTTCATTTCTACATAACGGAAAATGGTGGGTTTTGACATGCACAGCTGATCATGTCTTTCAAGTCTCACGTTACTTTCTACCATATTGTTTCAAACGAAGTTTTACCATAACATTCCTCTAATTTGGAACATTGATTCAATTATGGAATCATGAATAGTCATTGGTTCAGTCGAGTTAGAGGCTGAATATGAAATTAAATCCTAATGAGTCTAATTTCACATAGAAAAAATTGTGTAAGCAAAAGAGTTTCACACTATGAAATATTTTAATTGTTGTGAGACAAAGTTAGAATGGCTTCGAAATCCCCTGTTCTGATTTGAGAAAATCATTGAAAATTGTAAAAATATAGTTTTGAGTTATCATTTATATTCATAGAACTCTTAATGAGTTTATTTATAGAAATAGACGGGAACATCATCTAAGTCCCATATTATGAGATAATACATTTTTAGTGAAGAGGGGTCAGAACTGTCAGAGTGCAAAAAATGGTAACTTTAAGCAATAAACTGTACTAATTGGCTAAACTAAAATTTATTTTAATTTTATGGTTAGAAGATATTTGAGTCTAGTTTTAGGGAAAATTAGTGGAACTTAATTTGGAGTTTTGTAGCTCCAGATATAAATAATTTAGTGACTGTGAGTTGAGAAGACAGCTTGACTGGAATATGAGTAAAAATGAAAATAGAGTATTATTACCATGAGAAGCAAGTTGATAAGTCGCTTATTATTTTCATACGGTTTTACCAAGCTATAAACCTTACTCCCTTCCTTTCGTTTCCTTTAGTGTTTTCAGGTTAGCTCGGGGTTTGAGATCGTCGGAGGCAGCATCACACTATCAAGTGGCTACCGTTGAAAAAAAATAAAGTATATATTAGAAATTTTCAAGTGAGTGGCGTGTATAGGGATTTAGTTAATTGAAAGGCATTATTTTGCTTTGGCCAAATGTGTTGGCTTATATTGAGTTATATGCATATGGCCATGAGATATGGCTCATATTGATTATGGCTTGTAAGCCTAGCTATTCATGTCATGTCTAATGTTTATAATGTGATTATGTTTGTTTGCCATGCATGGTTAGTAATATGACTTGTGTTGGATGTATGCTCTATGACCAACTGAGGTGGTCATAGCCATATAGTAATTGTCTGTTATAAACACAACATGATAATGATTGAACATGAATTCTTGATGAATAAGTTGGTAACCATAGTATAATGATAAAAGATGACATGTTAATGTTAAGGATATGTCTTAATAATGAGTGTTTAATCACTAAAATGATGTCATGATTTGCGATTTTGATGTGCATAAGGTTGTAAAAGATTATGGGTTACATGAAGGCTTGGAAAATAGCCTAAGTGTTGGCCACAAGAGCTGAGACACAGACATGTGTCTCAACCGTTTGAGAGATACTGCCTGGAGACACGGGCGTGTGGCCCGACCGTGTGGTTCGATGTGCATGCTGACGTCATTAACAGAGAGTTACACGGCCTGAGGACAAGGGCCTGCCAAAGGCATATGGGCGTGTCCCTATGTCCACACGGGCGCGTGACCCTGTTTCATGGGAAAATTTTCTAAGTTTTCTTGAAACTTCTTAAAGTTCTCGGTCTAGTCCCGAATCGATTCCGATGAATGTTTTGGGCTTTGTAGGCCCAAATAAGGGACGACATGCATGTGTTTGAAAGGTTTTAATTAAAAGAGATTTTATGGCCTGATTTTTGCATGAATATGTATGTTTAAGTCATGTAATGCCTCGTACCCTATTTCGGCGTCGGACATGGGTAAAGGGTGTTACATTTAGTGGCATTAGAGCATGGTTTAGTCGGTTCTCGGACTAACCTAGCACGTGTAAGGGTCTAGCTATACATGCCACAAGTTTGTGATAGTGTGATGTCTTCTATCGCGAATGAGAACTATCTTGTGTGGGCAAGGTACTCTCCAACCGAGCTACACCCGATCACGTAGATAATGATGCTAAAGTATTCAATAAAGTGCAGTTATGAAGAGTTGAAACTCAGAAAGGTACGAATAAGAATTCATAAAATGTATATGTACATATTTGTGATATGAGAAACATGAAATAGAATGTACACATGGTATATGAGCTTATCTATGATTGATTGATAATCCCATAGTGTACATGGTTGATTTGTTTGAGTGAATAAATGTGTTTAAATAACTTATTAAAAATATAGGTAGAAAGAATGTTTATGTATACTTATTTGAATAAATATGGTTGGCAAATTCACATAGTCTTAGTATAAATGTTAAATTAATTGGATTGATTTACATGTTTGTAATAATATGCACACGATGATGTGCGAAATGAAAGTACAGATTGGAATATACTTAT
Source organism: Gossypium arboreum (assembly GCF_025698485.1). Classification (NCBI taxonomy): domain Eukaryota; kingdom Viridiplantae; phylum Streptophyta; class Magnoliopsida; order Malvales; family Malvaceae; genus Gossypium; species Gossypium arboreum. Next base: position 75,653,868 of record NC_069079.1, on the reverse strand, counting down.
CCATGTTTATTGGCTTCCGTATGATATGTACATGACTAGTTTGATTAAATGAATGGGATAAGTAAAGTTGCTCAGAATTCATAGAGTCATGTATGAGAATATTTGTCTAAATGGGACAACTGGAAAGTTGGAGTAAAACGAATATGAATGTCGATCTGTCTGAAATGAATGATATGATTTTAATGATGTTGCTATGATGATGAAAGATGTGTTACATGTGTATGTATATGAGAGTCGAGTCAGAGGCCTTACGACTTTAACCCCTTACCAGAATGATGTATTGTAATGGAATTTCACGAGAGTTGTGTTGGATAAATTCACAAGTATGAAACCAAATAGTTCAGTGGACAAATATTTATAAACACGATTAGAGATTGAGAATGAGTTGATAAGTAAGTCAGAGCTAGAAAATATTAAGTTGACATAAAGATTATTGAATTATGCATTGTCACAGTTAGAGAAGAAACGTACTTTGGTAAATCAACTTACTCAGGTACGAGGTTGAGAAAGTGTAACAATATTGGATTTGTGATGACAGAAATGGTTAGAGGAATAATATTTAAAACATGAAATGTCTAATTATGTAAATCATAGTGAGTGATGATTGTCTCTCTTGATATATTTTAAGAGATCATTGTTCTCGAAAGTATTATAGTGGTTGTCTATCTTCTGATAAAAATTCTTGTTATATGAGAATGCTATCTAGTCTAAATGTCAGACGAAGGCATTGTCAATCTGACTGGGTTATAATATGTTTTTTCTCTACTTCTCTCTGGTATTCTGTTATATTTAGTTTGTTGGGAACTTATGAGAAACTACAAATGATGCTACAATTCTGTTTGCCTTAATTGTTGCATTTGGTTCCAGTCGGATGAAATGATGTTTTCTTCTGGACTTTTTCTCTCTGAGGAATTATTGAGGTATTTCATATTTCCTTAAGAGTTTGTTTTTGATCTTCCGACATAGTATCGTACCTTGGGATTTCTCTAATTTGCGTGTAAGGATTTGACATTGGTAAAGGCATAAATGATGAAAATTTTGAATTTTAATTGGTATGATAGATCTCTTTTCTAAAGTAAGTTAATCAAAGCTAATGTCTTCAATTGAGATATATTGGTTATTTGAGTTAACGCAAGTAAAATGGCCTTTGTTTAGTATGATGAGTGAATTCCAAATGATTGTATGATAAAATCCGTACGCACGGGGATAAAGTGAGGCGACTTAGTCAGTCTATCAACAACAACCCAAATCGCATCCTTCTTACTAGCTGACAATGGCAGCCCGGACACAAAGTCCATTGTGACTCGATCCCATTTCCACTCGGGTATCGTGATCGGCTGAAGCAATCCTGAAGGCACTTGATGTTCCGCTTTCACTTGTTGACATATTAAACATCTCGAAACAAAGTCGGAGATGTCCCGTTTCATACCATGCCACCAAAATCGACGTTTCAAATCGTTGTACATCTTCGTACTCCCGGGTGGATTGCCATTCGGCTACAATGGGCTTCGTTCAAAATTATTGGAATAAGTTCAATTCTTTGGGACACAGACGACTTCAACCTCAAACAATCGTCACCATCGATTTGAAATTCCGAGTCCTTGTTGAACACACTCATCCCGTTTTGCAACCAACTCATCGTCGACTTTACGAGCTTCACGAATTTGACGTATCAATAATGGTTTGGCTTTCAATTCAGCTACTAACACATTGTCGGGTAGGATAGACAAGTGTACATTCATCGCTTACCAAAGCAAATAGTGATTTCGCTTAAGGCATCCGCAACCACATTAGCCCTTCCGGTGATAATCAATGACGAGCTCATAATCTTTTAACAACTCGAGCCATCGCCTTTGTCGCAGATTTAAGTCTCTTTGGGTCATCAAATATTTGAGACTTTTGTGATCCGAATACACATGGCACTTCTCACCAAATAAGTAATGTCGCCATATCTTTAAGCGAATACGATGGCGACCAATTCGAGATCATGGGTCGGATAATTTTCTCATGTGGCTTTAATTGCCTCGACGCATAGGCCACAACTCGCCCTTCTTGCATCAATACGCAACCCAACCCAAGTAGGGATGCGTCACTATAAATGACAAACTCTTTGCCCGATTCGGGTTGCACTAGAATTGGGGCTTCATCAAATAAGCTTTCAGTTGATCGAAACTTTTCGACATTTCTCCGTCCATTCGAACTTAACATCCTTTTGGAGTAGCCGTCATTGGCGTGGCTATCGTCGAGAAACCTTTTACAAATCGTCGGTAATAACCGCAAGCCCCAAAAAGCTCCCAACCGGTAACATTCCTTGGTGGTTTCCAATCGACTATGGCGAATTTTGTTCGGGTCCACCCGACACCGTCACGGACACCACGTGCCCCAAAAGCTAACCTCTTTCAACCAAAATTCACATTTCTTGAACTTTGCGTATAATCGCTTATCTCGTAAGATTTGCAACACTAGCCTCGGTGTTCAAGATGCTCGGTTTCATCTCTCGAATAGACCAAAATGTCATCGATAAATACAACTACGAACCGATCCAAGTATGGCTGAAAATTCTATTCATTAAATCCATAAACACCGCAGGGCATTAGTGAGCCCAAACGGCATCACCAAGAATTCAGTAGTGACCGTACCTCGTTCTAAAAGCGGTTTTGGGTATGTCCGATTCTCGGACCCTCAACCGATAGTACCCGACCTCAAATCTATCTTTGAAAACACCGAGGCTCCCTTTAATTGATCAAACAAATCGTCAATTCGTGGCAATGGATATTTATTCTTTATCGTCACTTTATTGAGTTGACGATAGTCGATGCACAACCTCATGGTTCCGTCCTTCTTCTTCACAAACAATACAGTCGCCCCATGGAGAAAAACTCGGTCGAGCGAAACCTCTATCCGTCAATTCTTGCAATTGAACCTTCAATTCCTTTAATTCGTTAATGCCATACGACACGGGGCTATTGAAATCGGCGTAGTACCGGTACAACCGATGCGAATTCCACTTCTCGAACCGGTGGCAATCCGGTAACTCCTCGGGAAAAACATCGAATACTCACAAACCACTGGTACCGATTCGAGTTTCCTTTCCGTCTCTTTACTTCCAAACACATACGCAAGGTATGTTTCACACCTTTTCACATACCTCCGAGCGGTCATAGAAGATATTATCATTGGCGCTCCTTTTAAATCGAAGAGACTCGACTCGGACTACCTCATTATTTGCACTCCTCAAATCAATGGTTTTCCTTTTGCGATCCACCTTTGCATCATGTACGGTCACCAATCCATACCAAGAATAACATCGAATTCATTAAATGGTAGAAGCATCGGATCGGTAGGAAAGCAGATTCTCGAATTATTAGGGGCATCTCTTGCACACTTTATCAACGAGCACGTATTGACCCAAAGGGTTTGACACTCGAATTACGAACTCGAGAGACTCAACGGTAGAGTCTTCTTGGATGCTAAGGTTTCACATACATATGAGTGAGTAGAGCCGGGTCAATCAATGCAATCACAATAGTATCAAAGAGAGTAAAAGTACCAGTGGTAACGTCAGGGGAGGATGCCTCCTCTCGTGCGCGGATGGCATATGCTCTAGCAGGAGTACGGGTCTCGGATCGGACAGCCATATTAGAGGCTCCTCTCTGATTACCACCCCTACCTCCAGAGATTCTCGGGGCCTACCTCCACCATCGTTCCACTAGGTCTTGCACCTTGCGTCTTATTCCTCTCATCTAGCTCCGTGCAATCTCTAATGAAGTGGTCCTTAGAACCGCATCCATAACAGGCCCTATTAACAGACTTACCCCAACATTCACCTAGGTGTCGTCTTCCACATTGGGGGCATTCAGGTCTCTCTTGACGATTATTGCCCACACTAGCTACTGAAGTAGCTCGAGTCCGTCAATGGTCGGGCTCTAATGGAAATTCCCGATCGTCCTCGACTTCTTGGTGTCCTCCACGAACCTCTTTACACCGAGAACGGAGCTTTACTCGTCGATCTTTTACGGTAATCTCTTGCTTCAAATTCAGCCTTCTTCTTCTCCTTCCCAAGTTCTTCCGCCTTGCGTGCTCGTTTGACTAGTGTCACGAACTCCTTTATCTCCAAAATTCCCACTAGTAACTTTAACTCTTCATTCAATCCTTCTTCAAATCTTTTGCACATCGCAACCTCATCAGCCACACACTCCCGAGCATACCGACTAAGTCTTACGAACTCATGTTCAGATTCAGAGATCTGATCATCCGCCTTGCTTGAGTTCCAAGAATTCCTTACGCTTCGATCGATGAACTGTTGACTAATGTATTTCTTTGAAATTGGATTGGAAGAAATCCCAAGTAACTCGTTCATTTGGGACTATGGAAATTAAAGTCCTCCACCAATAGTAAGATGAGTCTCATAACAAGGATATAGCACACTTAAGACATTCATCGGTGTGCATGACAGTTCATCTAACACTCTAATGGTGTTATCGAGCGAACTTCGGCCTTTTCGGCATCATCAATTAACTATGGCCTTGAACTCCTCGCCCCACGCTTCCTAATCAAGTCCACGGTGGTTTACTCAGCCTCACAGGATCGAGAATCGGAGGCATTGCGGGCTCTTGGGGTGGAGTATTTAAATTCGGAATGGTTGGACAGCCGGGTTGGTTCGGGCATATTGCGCGACCCACTCATTCATCATGGTGAAGAAGGCTTGTTTCGCCCTTCATTTTGATTATTCGCGGATGATCGAGGCTCAACGGCGGTGTCCCTTGCGCAGGAGCAGCCGCTACACTTTCAACGTCATCCGCCAAGGTCTCTCTACCCCGGTTCCATTGCTAATCAAAACAAAAATTCCAACCGTCGAAGTCATCACATTATTAAGCGCTAACAATTTGGCATGTATAGCTAGACTCACACGCGCTATGGTAGTCCTAGAACCGACTAAACCATAGCTCTGATACCAATAAAATTGTAACACCTAACTCGTGACCGACGCCGGTGTCGGACACGAGGGTTAACGCCAAACCTCTCAAGATACCAACCAATTTGACGTTACCAGTCAGGCTGGAAAACTGCGTCACCGTCGCCTTAAAAATCATATCTCGAGTTTCAAAACTCGGAAACTGGTTTTGTAAATTTTTCCTGAATTTAGACTCATATACCCATCCATGGATTTATTTCTAGAATTTTTGGTTGGGCCAATTGGTACAGTTTATTAGTTAAAGTCACCCATGTTACAGGGACCGACTGCTCTGACCTTCGCGCGTTACCACTTGAATATCTCCCTGTACAGGGCTTTAATACTGGTGCCGTTTGTTTCTAATGAAACTAGACTCAAAATGGAATCTTTACATATAAGGCATGACTCCTAATTCTTTCTGGATAATTTATGGTAAATTTTCAAAGTCGCGACAGGGGACCCAGAAACCGTTCTGGCCCTGTCTCACGAGAACCTTAATATTTCTCAGTATACCGCTCATATGGTCGTTTCGTTTCGTCCATATAAAATAGATTCATCAAGGTTCAGTTCCATAATTTACTCACTATTTAATTCTACTTCTACTATTTTTAGTGATTTTCAATCTCATCTCACTGCTGCTGTCCGCAACAGTTACTGCAGTAGACTATGCCAATTTCATGAATTTTTCCTTGGCCTTAATCATCCATCATACATGACACAAATTATGGCCACCTTATCAAAATTTGAGTTTCTAAGACTCGTGGCTATAGGTTCTAGCATCCCACTCGGCGACCACATAGGCCATTTTCACATGGCTTAAAGTTTACAACCCACAATTCGACAAAATATAATAGCCTATACATGCCAAATGTTCTTCAACAACAAAAACAATACCACAAGATTTCAGCGGTGTGATGACTTCAACGACGGTCCCGATCACGCAAACAATACGAGTCCGAGAGACCTAAAATGGGTGACAAGAAAACACCGAGTGAGTTTACAACTCAGTAAGTCGTAAGCATTCATCAATCCACTGATAAAGTTACTACAACATGAAACAATAAACGAGGCTAGGTACTCATCCATATCGAATCTATACCATAATTCCTCGGACCTTTCGGTCCAATCTCATACCAAGTCATACATCCACATTTCATATTCTACACAACAAGATATTTGAGGCATTTTCACACACTAACTCATTTCCACCACAATCATACAATTTCAATCATCACATAGATTTAAGACTTACCAAATTCAACCCCGAGCATGAACATATTTTCTATTCGTCATGAGCTCGAGGTACTTACCCGATCCGCTGTCCGGGATTAGCTCGATAATGTCGCACACTCAGTGCCAATTGTAATGCAAGAGCATATAGTGAATCCGCACACTTAGTGCTATATGTATTCAACTCGCACACTTAGTGCTATATAATCAAACTCGCACACTTAGTGCTGTACAATTTTAAACCCGCACACTTAGTGCCAATCTTGTCACCGTGTCCATTTATACCCGCACACTTAGTGCCGAGACCAATACCTTATGTATTTTGCTGCCTTTATACATTCAACAATGGCATCATTCCATACACATACATTTCCATTTACACACCAACTCATTTAAACACATTTGCATATATATATTGATCATTTAAATCAACACCAAATATACGCTTAATGACTTACCTTGTGTTGGGTAAAACAGTCCAAGTCGGCTACTCGATGACCTTCGTCTTTCCCTTGCTTGATTCTCCTTCTTTAACTCCTTGAGCTTAATCAATAAATCAACTAGTTTAACCCTCTTGCTAAACATTCATAATTCAATTACACATGCATATGTATGTTTGTATATTCGCAACCATCCTCACTTATTACCCATTTGGTCAACAATCTAAGCCAAGATAAGGCTTCAATATGGTTGCCTCTAACCGAATACATGCACACCAATCTACTTCCTTTGGCCGAATATGCATGTCTATGTGGAGGCCAATTTTACACTTAATACTACACAAAAAAAACAGCATACATTTTCCTAATTAACGCATTACATATTGTAGTTCTATACACATCTCTCATTTATTTCATAACGAAACAACATCACAAGCAAATAGACACCTTAAAATAGTATACATGTCATACCAATTCATCATGTGCAAACATATATTCATGTAGGTGCAATGGCGAATTCTCAAGTGGCTTATATCCAAATATACACACATATCCAAAGCTTAAATCTTACTTACCATGCAACATGCATGAATCATACTTATGGATATAACATGGCCGAATACCACAACACCATACCGTTTCAATTTGGTCATGGTTAAACAAAGAACTTAGTATCTCATTCAAAATGCTAAAAGAAAATCTAAGAATCCTCAATCCACCATCACATGAATCATTATCAAGCTTGATATTTAGCATGCAATGGCATTAACACCATATTCACTTTGGCGAATTTCATTCCCATGACATAACAAAGATTTGAACCATGGGCTAACAAGAACATCAAGCTAGCAACTAAAATATACATGAATCTCACGGCAAAACATCAAACTTACCTTAATCTAGGTACAAGTATGGCCAAACCTCCTCGTAAACCTCTTCCAAACCAACATGAAACAAGAATTCCTTCCTTCTTCCTTAGAATTTTCAGCCCAAAGGAAATGAAAAATGATGAACAAAAATTCTTCTTTCTTTCTCCACACTCACGGCAATGGGCATGCATGAGACCATTTTTTTCTTTTTTTTTTTTTGTTCCCTTTCATTATTAAATTCCCATGCTCACTATTTTATTTTTTTCTTACATACACCATTGTCCCAACATGTTTTATGACATGTTTTTACCCATAATCTCTTGTCATGGCCGGCCACTAACTATTAGGGGGGGAAATTTGACATGCAAGTCCTCCCCTTTGACTACATGCACTATTAGGTCCTTATAGATTAGCCTATCACTTTTCAAAAGTGTCACACAAGTCCTACTAACTGAATTCACATGCTATCGGCTAAATCGAAGCTTGAAATTTTCACACATTCATAATTACATATTCTAGACAATAAATATTACGTTCAAACATTTCGGTGACTCGGTTTAGCGGTCCCGAAACCACTTCCCGACTAGGGTCAATTTTGGGCTGTCACAATTATTCTTAGACTTGAAAATATTCTTGCTATTATTGTATTGAATTATGTGTTAGTGCTAGGGTGTATGAGAAAATGTTATACCCTTATGAAATAATTGAAAACTTAATATGTCGATTTCACTTGGTGTATTTATGAAATATTAGAAATTCGATGAAATATGACATCTTGTTGAGATGAGTAAATTATAGGATAATGAAATGAAATGAAAGTTCTTATGGTGACGAATCTTGTGAATTGTATGATCAATTCTTCGAACGAGTTTGGCTACGACGTGACCCTTGAGAAATCTCGGTTGGACCTTTAGAAATACCTAGGATACGAGCATCGAGACATTGCTGTTATGTGAGCCAGTGTAAGACCATGTTTGGGACATGGCATCGGCTTGATATCTATCAGTATAAGACCATGTCTGGGACATGGCCTCGGCACTGACAGATGAGAGCTAGTGTAAGACCATATTTGGGACATGGCATCGGCTTGATATGTGTCAGTGGAAGACCATGTCTGGGACATGGCATCGGCACCGACAGATGAGAGCCAGTGTAAGTTATGCCTATGAAAATGAAATTTGTGATGACCTTGTGATTATGGTTTTATGTTTATGATTTACAATTATGTATTCTTATCATGATGGTTGAAATGTGAGTGATGAATTCGTATGAGGCTTTGAGGCCACATTAAATTGAGACATGAAATGTATATTCCATTACTTGGTGGCCTAATGAACATGAAAAGAGAAATGTATTGGCATAAATGCCCATTTAAAAATGATCATGAAAGAGTGAAATGTAATAATAAAATAGTTTCAGACAGCAGCAGTAGTCTGAATTTGAAAATACACAAAATATTGTAGAAATTGAGTTAGAGGCTGAATAAAATATTAAATTAAAGCCTAATGAGTCTAATTTCACATAGAAGAAATTGTGTAAGTAAAAGAGTTTCATACTATGAAATATTTTAATTGTTGTGACATAGAGTCAGAATGACTTTGAAATCCTCTATTCTGATTTGAGAAAATCATTGAAAATTGTAAAAAAATATTTATGAGTTAGATTTTATATTCATAGAACTCTTAATGAGTCTATTTTTAATAGAAATAGTCAGGAACATCTTTCGAGTACCGTATTATGAGATAATTCATTTTTAGTGAAGAGGGGTCAGAACTGTCAGGCAGCAAAAAATGGTAACTTTAAGGAATAAACTATACTAATTGGCAAAACTAAAATTTATTTTAATTTTATGGTTAGAAGATATTTGAGTCTAGTTTCAGGGAAAATTAGTGGAACTTAATTTGGAGTTTTGTAGCTCCAGATATAAATAATTTAGTGACTGTGAGTTGAGAAGACAGCTTGACAGGAATATGAGTAAAAATGCAAATAGGGTAGTATTACCATGAGAAGCAAGTTGATAAGTCATTTATTATTTTTCATACGATCTTCCCAAGCTATAAAACATACTCCCTTCCTTTCTTTTCCTTTAGTGTTTTCAAGTTAGCTCGGGGTTGGAGATCGTCAGAGGCAACATCACACTATCAAGTCGCTACCTTTGAAAAAAAAAATAAAGTATATATTAGAAATTTTCAAGTGAGTGGCATGTATAGGGATTTAGTTAATTGACAGGCATTATTTTGCTTTGGCCAAATGTGTTGGCTTATATTGAGTTATATGCATATAGCCATGAGATATGGCTCATATTCATTATGGCTTGTAAGCCTAGCTATTCATGTCATTTCTAATGTTTATAATGTGATTATGTATGTTTGCCATGGATGGTTAGTAATATGACGTGTGTTGGATGTATGCTCTATGACCAACTGAGGTGGTCATAGCCATATAGTAATTGTACATTATAAACACAATGTGATGATGATTGAACATGAATGCTTGATGAATAAGTTGGTAACCATAGTATAATGATAAAAGAGGACATGTTAATGTTAAGGATATGTCTTAATAATGAGTGTTTAATCACTAAAATGATGCCATGATTTGCGATTTTGATGTGCATAAGGTTGTAAAAGATTATGGGTAACATGAAGGCTTGGAAAATAGCCTAAGTGTTGGCCACACGAGCTGAGACACTACGTGTGTCTCAACCGTGTAAGAGATACGACCTGGAGACATGGGCGTGTGGCCCGATCGTGTGGTTCGATGTGCATGCTGAAGTCATTAACAAAGAGTTACATGGCCTGAGGACACGAGCGTGTCAAAGGCATACGAGCATTTCCCTATGTCCACACGGGCGTGTGACCCTGTTTCATGGGAAAATTTTCTATGTTTTCCTGAAACTTCTTAAAGTTCTCAGTTTAGTCCCGAATCGATTCTGATGAATGTTTTGGGCTTCGTAGACCCAAATAAGGGACGACATGCATGTGTTTGAAAGGTTTTGAATTAAAAGAGATTTTATGGCCCAGTTTTTGCATGAATGTGTATGTTTAAGTCATGTAATGCCTCGTACTCTGTTCCGGCGTCGGACATGGGTAAGGGGTGTTACATACGAGGTAAGTTCATAAGTGAATAAATGATGTTAAATTGAATGTATTTATTATGTACATAGTAGAATTGAATTGTATGTATGTATAACTATCGAATTGAATTTAGCATGGAATGATTTATTACGAGCATGAATCGATCGGATTATGACGTCCAAAATCCGCATACAAACCTTAGGAATAGTTAGGATACATATGTCATGACATAGGACTCTGATATTTGATTTCTCGTAAGACCACGGTTGGGACGTTGGGATCGATCTGAGATTTATGTGTAAGACCCTGTTTGGGATAATGGCATTGATAATTGATTACATGTAAGACCACGTCTGGGACGCTAGCATTGTACCAGCTTTTCGAGCTACCCGAGTATCCTTATTGATTTCGAATGGTTCAACGGGCAATTGAGATAAGATTGAATGTGAAATCGATCTAAATGATTTAGGTACTTGCAAAGTTAAATGTTCATGAAAATAAAGTAAGTATAGTACTTGAGATGATGATATAAATTATGAATGTTAAAATAGTGATTTATATGTATATGAACAATTTCATATTCAGCCTACTTGAAATTATAATGCTAATGATCATTTAATAATTTTATTTGCTTATGACTTACTAAGCTATTTAAGCTTACTATGTGTGTGCTCGTTAGTTGTTTTATAGATTTTGGAAGCTAGTTACAAGCTTAGGGATCGTCAAGGAACTTTTTCACATTATCGGTCGCTTTTTCGGTATTTTTTAAGTTTGAACTTTGAACCTATGGCATGTATAGGCTAGATAATATGTTTAATCTTGAAGTATGTATATATTTAGCCATCCGAAAATGGCTTGATTATAATGCTAATGGTTGTGTAAATTTTGTCATGTGTTTTGGCAATGAGGTAAATGATTGATGCTTGTTGAGTTATAGTATGTAATATATTAGTTAAGTAATATGCATGTCAAATACGAGTGGTGTGCTTGGTATATGCTTACAGTTTAATGTAATGATATGCAAGGCTTATGATTGTTCATTATGGTAAGCTTGACATATTAGTATGTTTTGCATTTGTTGATTTTTATGATTAGGCTCAAACAAAGTAAACATGGTTGGTGGATATATATTTCAATTGTGGCTTAATATTGGCTTATTTGGAATGTATGATTTGTATTATGAATTAGTTCAAGTTAGTAAGCTTAATACAGAGTATTTATGTTTGTGATGTTTGTTATATGATCCGGTAAAGGGGTAATGATAAGCATAATGTATATTCGGCCATGATACTAATTTTATTTTAGAAGTGTGTTTATGGCATATTTTATGTAATGGAATGGTATGATTATTGTGTATATATTTGATGATTGAAATTATGGCCATTTGGATAGTTAAAAATGTTAAATTAATGTTTATAATCGGCTAGTCATAAGTAAAATAAGTGTACATGCCAATCATGTGTAGTTGGTTATTTAGATTCAGCTTGTGATGGCTAATAATGATCATGATCTATAACGACAAAGTAGCTTAATATTGAATGGTAAAATAAATTTATGCTACTTTTAAACCTAAATTTGATAGCCGAAATAGATGAGAAGGGAATTGGTTATGTGAGTGCAATTTATGCATAATAATTAGCATGTGAATGGTGTAACACCCCGAACCCGAGACCGTTGCTGGTGTCGGACACGAGGGGTTAACAAGCCAAAACCACTTATGGCACCGACCAATTTGACATTCCAGGCAAGCTGGAAAACTGCATTACTGTCGCCTTAAAAAGCATATCTCGAGTTTCACAACTTGGAAACTGATTCCGTAAATTTTCCCTGAATTTAGACTCATATATCCATCCATGGATTTATTTTTAGAATTTTTGGTCGGGCCAATTGGTACAGTTTATTAGTTAAAGTCACCCATGTTACAGGGGTCGACTACACTGACCTTCGCGCGTTACAACTTGAATATATCTCTGTACAGGGTTTAAATACTGATGCCGTTTGTTTCTAATGAAACTAGACTCAAAAAGGAATCTGCACATATTAGGCATGACTTCTAATTCATTCTGGATAATTTATGGTAAATTTTCAAAGTCGCTACAGGGGACCCAGAAACCGTTCTGGCCCTGTCTCACGATAACTTTAATATCTCTTAACACGTAACTCCCATGACCGTTTCGTTTCTTCCATATGAAAGTAGACTCATCAAGGTTCATTTACATAATTCTTTCACTATTTAATACCATCCCTACAATTTTTGGTGATTTTTCACATTCCCGTCACTGCAGCTGGCAGCACCTGTTTTAAGGTAGGTCTTACCTATTTTGTAGTCTCCATGAACCAACTAGTCTTGCCATACATAGGTTCACCTATGATCATTTTAGCCATTCCAATGGCTGATCATGTGACCAAAACTCCCATTTCCAATCCATAATCACATCATGAAACCATATATATATATACAAATCACGAATGGTCTAAGTTCAGTACTTTACTTCTACGAGCCATTTTCGCATGGCCGTACACATGTACATCTCAACACATTTGAACCAACAAGGGTAGTCCTATACATGCCATTTCAAAGTTCAACCAAAATTATACCAAAATGGAGGCTTTGATAGTGTGGATGACTTGACTTCAATGATCCCGCTTCCGATCGCTAACGAACAAAATCTATAAAGCGAGAGCCAAAGCAACGGGGTAAGCATTTTTATGCTTAGTAAGTCTCAAGCAATAAAATCAACTTTAACTAAAGCATTACATTCACATAGCCAAATGAATCATTTCATTAATACACATTCACATAATCATACTTACTTCACACTTCATCATTGTATACTTTCACAAGATATCAACCAATTCAATAGCTGAAAATTCGTTAGTCGATTGAACGAATGTTACTCAAACATATCGACTTTTCCAATGCACATATAAACATACCTTATCCTTTGGGCTTTTCGAGCGTACTAATTAAATTTATTACAGCAACCAACGCTCACCTTCAGCCCAAGCTTCTTGAATACAACCGGATATAACCACATGCACGAATGCCTTGGTCTTAGCCGGATAGAACGACTTGCACAAATGCCTTGGTATTAGCCCGGATTTAACAACTTGCACGAATGCCTTGGTCTTAGCCCGATTTAGTCACTAGCATAATTGCCTTGGTCTTAACCCGGATTTAACTACTAGCATAAATGTCTTGGGACTTAGCCGGATATCATTTAATTGCTCATGCACACACATACATCAATAGTCATTACACATCCATGTTTCGTTTTTCGTTACTAAGGCTCAAACACAAACATATCACTAGCATAATTGCCTTGGGACTTAGCCGGGTATCATTCAAATACTCATACACACATAAATCAATAATCATTACACATCCATATTTCATTTCACATAATTCGAGTAGGGTCATTTCTTGAGGACTTACCTCGGATGTTGTCGAACGGCTTCAACGGCTATTCGATCACTTTTTCCTTCCCTTTATCGGATTTAGCTCCCCTTTGCTCTTGAGCTTAACGAATACAAGTAGAAGTATTCAATATTTTTCTCAATAATGTTTACTAGTCAATCACATTCGTCATCTCATATCATCTCACTTTATTATAATTTATCATTCAACCTTTGAACCAAAACGCCATTATATGGCCACATATACATACATCCATATATTTAAGCTCAAGAATTTTAACATAACATCAAGTGCTCAAATTACTCATGTGGCCGATTATACATGGTCATAAATACACAAAATCAAAAATAATTTCAAGGTTTTTCACCCTATACATGTACTAGGCCGAATGTACATGCAAATTTCACAACATTCTTCAACAAATTTCTTCTTTAAACAAACATATTTATCACTTTCTTCATCACCAAAATATCATGTGCAAACATATATACACATATAGGTGCAAGGTCAATTTCAAGGTGTCCATAACCATCCAAAGCACAAATTTTAACTAACATGCAAGAAGCATAAACCATGCTCATGAATGCTTCATGGCGAATACATCACAATCATGCCCTTTCAACTTCGGTCATGGTTAAACAAAAAGAAAACTCAATGTCTTACTCAAGATTGCTACAAAGAAATTTCAAGAGTAGACAATCCATCATTGCATGCATCATTAGCAAGCTTCACATTTAGCATGCAATGGCTTTAACACAATAACAACTTTGGCCAAATACCATTCCCATGGCATAACAAGGATTTGAACCATGGCTAACATGAACATCAAGTTAGCAACTAAAACATGCATGAAACTCATAACACAACCTCATACATACCTTAATCTTGATGCAAGTTTAGCCAAATCTCCTTCTAGATCTCTTCTAAACAAAGAAAATGAAGCAAAAATCTCTTCTTCCTCTTAGAATTTTCGGCCAAAAGAAGGAGAGAACAAGGATGAACAATTTTTTTTTGTTTTTCTTTCACTTGCACGGCAATGGGGGATTGCTACACTCTCACACACATTTTTTTTTATTTCTCTTCCCACATCTAATTATTTTATCACTTAATACATCATGCATTAACAAAACATGTCATAACATGTTTTCTTTGCCCATAATTCCTTGCCATGGCCGGCCACCACCTATAAAAAGGGGAATTTGACATGCAAGTCCATTGTTTTGCATGCATGCTTTAATTAGTCATCACACAATTCCCTATCGTACTTTCAAAGTTCACTACTAAGTCCTTTCTAGTGAAATTCACCTTTATAACACTAAATCAATCACCAAAAAATGTCACACATGAGCACACACATATTATAGGCATCAAAATAAATTTTAAATTATTTTTATGCCTCGGTTTTGTGGTCCGAAACCACATTCCGACTAGGGTCAATTTTGGCTGTCACAACTCTCCCCACTTAAGAAATTTTCGTCCCGAAAATCTTACCGTAAATAGGGTTGGGTATCGCTCTTTCATAGAGTTCTCGGTTTCCCAAGTAGCTTCTTCTATCCTGTGTTTGAGCCATAACACTTTCACTAGCGGAACCCGCTTGTTTCGCAACTCTTTCACTTCACGTGATAGGATATGAATCGGTTCTTCCTCATAACTCATATTGGCTTGAATTTCCACCTCCGATGGACTAATCACGTGCGATGGATCAGATCTATAGCGTCGAAGCATCGAAACATGAAAGACATCGTGAATCTTTTCGAGTTCAGGGGGCAAAATCAGATGATATGCCACTGGACCGACTCGCTCGGATATCTCATATGGCCCAATGAACCTCGGGCTCAACTTGCCCTTACGGCCGAATCTGAGTATCTTTTTCCAAGGTGAAACCTTGAGCAACACTTTATCTCCCACCTGATGCTCGATGTCTTTACACTTCAGATCCGCGTATGACTTCTGACGATCGGAGGCTATCTTCAGACTTTCACGGATTACTTTCACTTTTTGTTCAGCATCTCTAATCAAATCCACCCCGAAAATTTTGCTTTCACTGAGCTCAGTCCAAAACAATGGTGTACGACATTTACGACCGTACAAAGCCTCGTAAGGTGCCATCCTAATACTTGATTGAAAACTATTGTTATAAGCGAATTCAATCAAAGGCAAATACCGCTCCATGAACCATCGAACTCGAGGATGCAACATCTCAACATATCCTCAAGTATCTGAATTATCCGCTCGGATTGACCATCGGTTTGGGGGTGAAAGGCGGTGCTGAAATGCAACTTGGTACCCTAAGCTTCTTGCAACTTCTTCCAAAATCGCGAGGTAAATCTCGGATCTCTATCCGACACGATAGAAATAGGCACCCGTGTAATCTCACAATCTGAGAAACGTACAATTCGGCTAATTTGTCCATTGAAAAATCCGTACGTACGGGGACAAAGTGAGCCGACTTAGTCAGTCTATCTACCACGACCCAAATCTTATCCTTCTTGCTTGCTGACAATGGCAGTCCGGATACAAAGTCCATTGTGACTCGATCCCATTTCCACTCGGGTATCATGATCGGCTGAAGTAATCCTGAAGGCACTTGATGTTCCGCTTTCACTTGTTGACATATTAAACATCTCGAAACAAAGTCGGAGATGTCTCGTTTCATACCATGCCACCAAAACCGACATTTCAAATCGTTATACATCTTCGTACTCCCCGGGTGGATTGCCATTCGGCTACAATGGGCTTCGTTCAGAATTATCGAAATAAGTTCCGAATTCTTTGGAACACACAGACGACTCCTGAACCTCAAACAATCGTCATCATCGATCTGAAACTCCAATTCCCTGTTCGGAACACACTCAGCCCGTTTTGCAACCAACTCATCGTCGACCTTCTGAGCTTCACAAATTTGATGTATCAATAATGGTTTGGCTTTCAATTCAGCTACTAATACGTTGTCGGATCGAACGGACAAGTGCACATTCATTGCTCATAAAGCGAATAATGATTTACGACTCAAGGCATCCGCAACCACATTCGCCTTTCCGGGTGATAGTCAATGACCAGCTCATAATCCTTTAACACTCGAGCCAACGTCTTTGTCGCAGATTTAAGTCTCTTTGAGTCATCAAATATTTGAGACTTTGTGATCCGAATACACATGGCACTTCTCACCAAATAAGTAATGTCGCCAAATCTTTAAAGGCGAATACGATAGCGACCAATTCGAGATCATGGGTCGAATAATTTTTCTCATGTGGCTTTAATTGCCTCGACGATAGGCCACAACTCGACCTTCTTGCATCAATACGCAACCTAACCCAAGTAGGGAGGCGTCACTATAGATGACAAACTCTTTGCCGATTCGGGTTGCACTAGAATTGGGGCTTCATCAAATAAGTTTTAGTTGATTGAAACTTTTCGACATTTCTCCGACCATTCGAACCTTACGTCCTTTTGGAGTAGCATCGTCATTGGCGTGGCTATCGTTGAGAAGCCTTTACAAATCGTCAAGAATAACTGGCCAGCCCCAAAAAGCTCGAACCTCAAGAATATTTCTGAGGCTTCAGTTAAGTTGGCTGAAATTTTGTTCGGTCGACTCGAATGCCCGATGCCGATATCACATGCCCCAAGAAGCTAACCTCTTAACCGAACTCACACTTCTTGAACTTAGCATATAATTGCTTATCCCGTAGAATTTACAAAGACTAACCTCGGTGTTCAAGATGTTCGGTCTCATTTCTTGAATAGACCAAGATGTCATCAATGAACACGACTACGAACCGATCCAAATATGGTCTCAAGATCCGATTCATTAAATCCATAAATACCGCAGGGCATTAGTAAGTCCAAACGGCATCACTAGGAACTCGTAGTGACCATATCTCGCTCAAGGCGTCTTGGTACGTCCGAATCTCGAATTTGCAATCGATAATAGCCCGATCTCAAATCTATTTTCGAGAACACCGAGGCTCCTTCAGTTGATCGAACAAATCATCGATACGCTGATAACGGATATTTGTTCTTTATCGTCGCTTTATTGTCGACGATAGTCGATGCACGACCTCATGGTTCCATCCATCTTTTCACAAACAACACCGGCGCACCCCAAGGCGAAAAACTCAAGGCAAAACCTCTATCCACCAATTCTTGCAATCGAGCTTTCAACTCCTTTAATTCCGCGGTGCCATACGATACGGAGCTATCGAAATTGGAGTGGTACCGGTACCAATTCGATGCCAAACTCTATTTCCGAACAGTGGTAAACCGGCAATTCTTCGTGGAAAACATCCGGTATTCACAAACCAGCGCACAGATTCGTGTTTCTTTTCGGACTCCTTGTCATCGAGCACATACGCAAGGTACGCCGCACCCTTTTCTTACATATTTCCGCCAACATTGCCGATATTACGGTGGCAACCCTTTAAGTCCGTAGACTCAACCTGAATTATCTCGTTATTCGCACCTCGGATCGATAGTTTTGCTTTTGCAATTTACAACCGCATCGTGCATGGTCAACCAATCCAAACCAAGAATAACGTCGAATTCATCGAACGGCAAAAGCATCAAGTCCGCGGAAAACAAGAACACAGGAATACTAGGGGACTTTTCTTGCACACTTTGTTGACAAGCACGTAATGACCCAAGGGTTTGACACCGAATTGCAAACTCATGAGACTCAATAGGCAAAGTCTTACTGGATGCTAAGGTTTCACATATATAAGAATGAGTAGAACCAGGGTCAATCAAAGCAATCACATTAGTATCGAAAAGAGTGAAAGTACCGGTAATAACATCTGGTGAGGCAGCATCCTCGCGTGCGCGTATGGCATAAGTCCTAGCAGGAGCACGAGCCTCGAGTCTTGTTGTAGCATCTCTCGGCCCTCTCTGACCGCCACTAGCATTGTTCGCATTTCTGGATGGCCTACCTCGAGCAGTGGTGGCACTCGGGTTTCCACTTTGACTTACATTTTGTTCAAGCAACCTCGGGCAGTCCTTGATAAAGTGGTCAGCCGATCCACACTTATAGCAGGAGCGATCACGGAACCTCAGACTCCCGAATGCCATTTGCCACAATGCGCAGACACTCTCTCTCTCGGCGATCATTTCCACCACTGGCGATCGAAGTGACTCGTGTGGTCACAGGGGGTCGATCGCGATCTCGTCTAGAAAAGCCCGAAGCGCCTCTAGACCGGCTCACATCATCTCGAGATCTCTTCGATGCCTGTTGAAGAGACTTTCCCGAGGACCTCTTTCGAAATTCTCCAGTTCCCACATCAACTTTTTGTTTCTCCTTTCTAAGCTCTTCGGCTTTACAAGCTCGCTCAACAAGTACTACGAACTCTCGTATTTCGAGAATGCCAACGAACATCCTTATATCATCATTCAGCCCATCCTCAAGCGTTTACATAATAGCCGGACGAAATGCATTCTCGCAAGTACTGGCTAAGCCTCACAAATTTTCGTTCGAGTCGAGAATCGACATAGAGCCTTGCTTAAGATCAAGAAATTCCTTCGCTTTTGGTCGATGAATCTCGATCGATATACTTTTTTGAACTCGGTTTGAAAGAATTCCCAAGTCACTTGCTCTCTAGGCACCACGAAGTCGAGTACTCCACCAATAGTAGGCGGAATCGCGTAGCAAGGAGATGGTACACTTTAAGCACTCATCGGTGTACAAGATAGCTCATCGAGCACCGGATAGTGTTGTCCAACCAAAATTCAGCTTGCTCGGCATCGTCGCTATCCGTAGCCTTGAATTCAGTTGCCCCATGTTTACGAATTCTGTCGATTGGGGCTTACTTGACCTTATTTGGTCGATTCATCGGAGGTATTGCAAAAGGGGTTGCATTAGTCGAAAAAGGAGGTTGTGGAACAGCCATGTTACTTCGAATGTATTGGTTGAACCAATCATTCATCACGCTATAAAAGGCTTGCCTAGCCCCATCATTCGGGTTGCTGGCCATAGGTTGAGAGTCCGCCGGCGCTGTCCCTTGCGCGGGAGCAGGCGCCACACTCTCCACACCATCAGCTATTGCTCGGTTGGGATCGGGATCCATTGCTATAAACAAACACAAAGTCAAATTGTCAGAAATCACCACACTATCAATTCATCATTTAATGGCATGTATAGCTAGACCCCAAACATATCACGGTAGTCCTAGAATCGACTAAACCGTAGCTCTAATACCAATAAAATTGTAACACCCCGAACCCGAGACCGTTGCCGGTGTCGGACACGAGGGGTTAACAAGCCAAAACCACTTATGGCACCGACCAATTTGACATTCCAGGCAAGCTGAAAACTGCATTGCTGTCGCCTTAAAAGCATATCTCGAGTTTCACAACTCGAAACTGATTCCGTAAATTTTACCTGAATTTAGACTCATATATCCATCCATGGATTTATTTTTAGAATTTTTGGTCGGGCCAATTCGAACAGTTTATTAGTTAAAGTCACCCATGCTACAGGGGTTGACTACACTGACCTTCGCGCATTACAACTTGAATATCTCTCTGTACAGGGTTTCAATACTGATGCCATTTGTTTCTAATGAAACTAGACCCAAAAAGGAATCTGAAAATATTAGGCATGACTTCTAATTCATTCTGGATAATTTATGGTAAATTTTCAAAGTCGTGACAGGGGACCCAGAAACCGTTCTGGCCCTGTCTCACGATAACTTTAATATCTCTTAACACGTAACTCCCATGACCGTTTCGTTTCTTCCATATGAAAGTAGACTCATCAAGGTTCATTTACATAATTCTTTCACTATTTAATACCATTCCTACAATTTTTGGTGATTTTTCACATTCCCGTCACAGCAGCTGGCGGCACCTGTTTTTAAGGTAGGTCTTACCTATTTTGTAGTCTCCATGAACCAACTAGTCTTGCCATACATAGGTTCACCTATGATCATTTTTAGCCATTCCAATGGCTGATCATGTGACCAACACTCCCATTTCCAATCCATAATCACATCATGAAACCATATATATATATACAAATCACGAGTGGTCTAAGTTCGTACTTTACTTCTACGAGCCATTTTCGCATGGCCGTACACATGTACATCACAACACATTTGAACCAACAAGGGGTAGTCCTATACATGCCATTTCAAAGTTCAACCAAAATTATACCAAAATGGAGGCTTTGATAGTGTGGATGACTTCGACTTCAATGATCCCGTATCCGATCGCTAACTAACAAAATCTATAAAGCGAGAGAGCCAAAGCAACGGGTAAGCATTTTTATGCTTAGTAAGTCTCAAGCAATAAAATCAGCTTTAACTAAAGCATTACATTCACATAGCCAAATGAATCATTTCATTAATACACATTCACATAATCATACTTACTTCACACTTCATCATTGTATACTTTCACAAGATATCAACCAATTCAATAGCTGAAAATTCGTTAGTCGATTGAACGAATGTTACTCAAACATATCGACTTTTCCAATGCACATATAAACATACCTTATCCTTTGGGCTTTTCGAGCGTACTAATTAAATTTATTACAGCAACCAACGCTCACCTTCAACCCAAGCTTCTTCGGAATACAACCGGATATAACCACATGCACGAATGCCTTCGGGTCTTAGCCCGGATAGAACGACTTGCACAAATGCCTTCGGGTATTAGCCCAGATTTAACAACTTGCACGAATGCCTTTGGGTCTTAGCCCGGATTTAGTCACTAGCATAATTGCCTTCGGGTCTTAACCCGGATTTAACTACTAGCATAAATGTCTTGGGACTTAGCCGGATATCATTTAATTGCTCATGCACACACATACATCAATAGTCATTACACATCCATGTTTCGTTTTCGTTACTAAGGCTCAAACACAAACATATCACTAGCATAATCGCCTTGGGACTTAGCCCGGTATCATTCAAATACTCATACACACATAAATCAATAATCATTACACAACCATATTTCATTTCACATAATTCGAGTAGGGTCATTTCTTGAGGACTTACCTCGGATGTTGTCGAACGGCTTCAACGGCTATTCGATCACTTTTTCCTTCCCTTTATCGGATTTAGCTCCCTTTGCTCTTGAGCTTAACGAATACAAGTAGAAGTATTCAATATTTTTCTCAATAATGTTTACTAGTCAATCACATTCGCATCTCATATCATCTCACTTTATTATAATTTATCATTCAACCTTTGAACCAAAACGCCATTATATGGCCACATATACATACATCCATATATTTAAGCTCAAGAATTTTAACATAACATCAAGTGCTCAAATTACTCATGTGGCCGATTATACATGGTCATAAATACACAAAATCAAAAATAATTTCAAGGTTTTTCACCCTATACATGTACTAGGCCGAATGTACATGCAAATTTCACAACATTCTTCAACAAATTTCTTCTTTAAACAAACATATTTATCACTTTCTTCATCACCAAAATATCATGTGCAAACATATATACACATATAGGTGCAAGGTCAATTTCAAGGTGTCCATAACCATCCAAAGCACAAATTTTAACTAACATGCAAGAAGCATAAACCATGCTCATGAATGCTTCATGGCGAATACATCACAATCATGCCCTTTCAACTTCGGTCATGGTTAAACAAAAAAAACTCAATGTCTTACTCAAGATTGCTACAAAGAAATTTCAAGAGTAGACAATCCATCATTGCATGCATCATTAGCAAGCTTCACATTTAGCATGCAATGGCTTTAACACAATAACCACTTTGGCCAAATACCATTCCCATGGCATAACAAGGATTTGAACCATGGCTAACATGAACATCAAGTTAGCAACTAAAACATGCATGAAACTCATAACACAGCCTCATCCATACCTTAATCTTGATGCAAGTTTAGCCAAATCTCCTTCTAGATCTCTTCTAAACAAAGAAAATGAAGCAAAAATCTCTTCTTCCTCTTAGAATTTTCGGCCAAAAGAAGGAGAGAACAAGGATGAACAATTTTTTTTTTGTTTTTCTTTCACTTGCACGGCAATGGGGGATTGCTACACTCTCACACACATTTTTTTTTATTTCTCTTCCCACATCTAATTATTTTATCACTTAATACATCATGCATTAGCAAAACATGTCATAACATGTTTTCTTTGCCCATAATTCCTTGCCATGGCCGGCCACCACCTATAAAAAGGGGAATTTGACATGCAAGTCCATTGTTTTGCATGCATGCTTTAATTAGTCATCACACAATTCCCTATCGTACTTTCAAAGTTCACTACTAAGTCATTTCTAGTGAAATTCACCTTTATAACACTAAATCAATCACCAAAAAATGTCACACATGAGCACACACATATTATAGGCATCAAAATAAATTTTAAATTATTTTTATGCCTCGGTTTTGTGGTCCCGAAACCACATTCCAACTAGGGTCAATTTTGGGCTGTCACAAATGGGGTGTACTATGGTTTGTATTTTGTGCTCATATAATGGTTCATAGCAGTAGGCTAAAATGCACATTATATATGTTGCATTAAAGTTATGTTCGGCCATATGGTAATGATACTAAGGTTGCATATGTGTTTGGACAATAATTGGTGTGTAATAGTTTGTTTGGTTTTTATCATGCGCGTATGCAAATTTAAAGAAATGATATGTTTGATATTGGTCAAATTAAATAGATATATTGCCATGTATTCGATATATGTTTGAATGCCTTAATGTAGGCACATGGAATTTGTCGTGTATTAAGCTATGATATAATTTGAATTTTTGAATGCTATAAAGGAGATGTACATATGATTTGTATAATTGAGTTTATACTACCATAATCATGAATAGTAATGAATGACTCTCCTGAGCTATGTATTGGTCGGTAATGCCTTGTAACCCTAATCCGTCGACAGATACGGGTTAGGGGTGTTACAGGTTTCATTATGGGTAAAATGGTAAAATATGTATTAAGTATAATAAAATAAAAACAAATGTAATTTCTGTTCATCTTTCTTGCTATCAACTGAAATTGAGAAATCAAAAGAAGCCATTTTAGGGCTTTGATAATCGGCTAGCATATTCCTTGATTAAGGTATGTTCTTTGCTCGGTTTTTGAAATTTTTATGTTTTTAAGATCATTGCTTCAAATTCTAGCTAGCCCGTACCTTAATTTTTGAATTGCCATTGATGAATGCTTGATGCTTTGTGATAGATGATGATGAAAAATGGAAGATAAATGATAGATTATCATGTTTTGTAAAGTGATTTTTGGTAAAAATGCATATTAGGGATTAAATTGAGAAATGTGTAAATTAAGGGGCTGAAATGTGAAATAAATGAAATTTTTGGGCTGCTAGGGACCTATATGAAATTTGGCACACATGGGTTTGTAATGAATTGGTGTAATTTTGTTGTTTATTGAAATAAGGACTAAATTGTAAGAAATGTGAAAGTTTAGGGGCAAAGTACAAATTGGCCTAAATATGTGTTTGTGGATGAAATTGATTGAGTTGGTGATTAAATGGATTAATTTTGAATATATATAGATCAAGAACGAAAGAAATCGGACTTAGATCGAGGCAAGAATAAAGTACTCGATTAATCTGCTAATTTCGTTGTTTCTACGATCGAGCTAAGTTCAGATGGAAATAAATGTCCTTAAATTGAATTATATGTTTAATTGTCATAGAATTGCTATAAATGTTGAATGAGCAAATACGAGCAAGAATCGACGAAGTTTCGATATCCGAAAGTCCCATACGAACCTTAGGAATAGTATAGGATACAAATGTCATGACATTAGGTTACCAAGATGTGATTACATGTAAGACCATGTCTGGGACATTGGCATTGTATTGTGATTACGTGTAAGACCATGTCTGGGACATTAGCATTGTTAATCGATTTCGTGTAAGACCCTGTTTGGGATATGGCATCAATATGTGATAACATGTAAGACCATATCTGGGATATGGCATTGTACAAGCTATATGTGATTGCCTAGTATTCTTAACAATTCTGAACGGTTCAATAGGCAAAGTTAAGTCGAGAAAGAATGTGCGGATTGTGACAGCCCTAAATTGACCCCAGTCGGAAAGTGGTTTCGGGACCACAAAACCGAGTTATAAAAATAAAGAACCGTTATTTTCTATGTTTATTGTGCATGAACATGCATGTGTGAAAATTTCAATCTTTAATTTATTCATTTGAATGTGAATCTTATTAATAGGACTTATGTGAGTCAAATGTGAAATGGGATAGGTAATCCTAGAAGTGGTTCAATAATGCATGTAATCAAAAGGGTGGACTTGCATGTCAATTTCCCCACTTTGATAGTAGTGGCCTACCATGACAATGAGGATAAGCAATATGTGATGGGTAATAATAATAAAATAATGTATTAATGGCATAATTTATGAAAAAAAGAAAAAAGAAAAAGGGTGTTAAACTAATTAAGTGAATAAAACAAAGAAAAGAAATAAAGTGTTCATCTTTTAACATCTTTGGCGAAAAATTTAAGAAGAAAGGGAAGGGAAACAAACATTCGCCACTCCTTCTAGTCTTGAATAAGGTATGTAATTCATGGTAGCTTTTGAAATTGTTGAATGTATTAAGCTAGTTACTAAGTCCCTTAGTTAGCCCATGTCCAAATTTTGAATCTTGTTGGTAACATGAGTAATCGGTTAAGAGAAAATGTTCAAGAAATGGTTGTTGTTCATGTTATTTGGATGAAAAAAATGGTAGTTGGGTGAAGTAGAGTCTAACAAATGAGCACATATGTGCATTAGTTGCTAAATGGAGAAAAATCGGCTAACAAGTTGTGTACTAAGGCCGAATATGATTTTGGATATTATTGGGCAATGTATGTGTTTTGAATTGATGGAATGGAGAGGATGCTTTAATTGTGTTATAAACAATTATATGTTAAATTAAGGTTTGCTAAGCTAGATATTAAGGTGAAATGCAAATGTTAGTATTTGATTGCTAGTGTATATATGTGTATTAGCCGAGTTTTGAACTTGAATAATGGTTTGAGCACCATGTGTTGTATTGAGATTGTTTGAGTGAATTTATAGATATTTATATGATGAATTCGATTGTTGATATACATGCTTAAATAAAATGTATACAAAGAATGTGTGAAAGAGTGATTTGGTAATAATCTGCTTGGGGACAGCAGCAGTAAGGTGATTTTGGAAAATCGCCATAAATTGTAGGAGTTGAGTTAGAAGCTGAATAAATTATGTCATTAAAGCTTGAAGAGTCTAGTTTCTTAGAAAAGAAGCTATAAAAACAAAAGAGTTACCGATCTTGAGATATTTGAAGTATTGTGGGGCTGAGTCAAAATGACTACTAGATTCCCTATTCTGTTTTTTATAAAATCAGTATAAATTGTACAAAAATGGCCCTAAGATAAAATTTATATGCTTAGACTCCTTAATGAGTCTAGTTTCAAATGAAATAAACAAGAACATATTTTGAATTCTGTACAATGAGAAATTTGATTCGTAGTGAAGAGTAGTCAGTTTAGTCAAACAGTGAAAAAAGGTGAACTTTAAGAAAAATCTGGTATTGTTGGGCTAAACTAAAAATTTTGAAAATCTTATGGATAATAGATAAATGAGTCTTCTGTCAAGAAAAATTTACGGCAATTGATTTGGAGTTTCGTAGCTCAGTTATAAAAACTTTAGTGACTGTTGCTCAGGAAGTCAGCTTATAGGAAATTGTAATTATATTGTAAACATTAATGAAAATTTGCTAATGAATTATTTATTGATTTTATAAAGCTTACTATAATCTATATGTGTGAAAGTCGAATCCATATGTATTATATTCTGAAAGTAATACTTGAATAGTCGATTAATGACTAGTTAAAATTTGTTGAACTTAAGCTCAAGAGCATAGGGGGCAATTTCGGATAAGGGAAAGAGAAAGTAACCGAGTAGCCACTCCAAGAACTGTACCAAATATCCGAGGTAAGTCTTTGAGTAATGGAACTTAGTTTATGATTTGATTAAGTCATGACATATAAGCATAACAAATAAACGGTGATATAATGATTCTACTTGAATTATATATTGAGGTGATTAGTTATACTTGTGACGGTAGCCGAATGTGTATAGAGATCATGTTATAAAGCCAATCAAAATCATGCTCTTTGTATGTGGCTATTGAGCCGAAATTGGTAAGGTTTGATAAGTGTCTTGTGTTTGAGCTTTAGTAATGAAAATGAAATATGGATGTGTCATGATTTATTGATATATGTGCATGATTATTGAATGATATCCGGCTAAGTCCCGAAGGCTTTTGTGCTAGTGACTATATCCGGGCTAAGTCCCGAAGGCATTTGTGCTATTGACTATATCCGGGCTAAGTCCCGAAGGCCTTTGTGCTAGTGACTATATCCGGGCTAAGTCCCAAGGCTTTTGTGCTATTGACTATATCCGGGCTAAGACCAAGGCATTTGTGCGAGTTGCTATATCCGCTAAATCAAGGTACTTGGGTTTGGAATTGAGCGATCTTGCTGTAATAATTTCAATTAATACGCTCATAAAATCCAAACGATAAGGTATGTTTCGTATATGCATCGGAAAAGTTAATTCCTTTTTAGATAGTATTCGCTCTATTGATTAGCAACTTCCGGCCTTTAGTTCGGTTTGATCCCCTGTGTATGAGTATACTGGTTGAAGTGTGAAGTAAGTATGATTTTGGGAATATGCGTATATGCAGCTATTCATTTAGTCATATGAACGCTATACTTTAGTCGTAAATAATTTCATTACTTGAACTTACTAAGCATTAAAATGCTTACTCTGTTACTTTGATTCTCTGTTTTATAGATTTTATTCGTCAGCTACCGGACTCGGAAGTGTCAAAGTCGAAGTCATCCACACTATCTAAGCCACTTTTTGGTACTCTTTTAGTTCAATTTTGAAAATGGCATGTATAGGGCTGACCCTTGTTGTTAATTAAGTACCCTTTGGTAATGTGTATTCGTATAGCCATGCTAAAATGGCTCGTATATTTCGAAGTATAACATTATGGTCTTGTGATATGGTTATTAAGTGGTGTGGAAATGTTTGGTAATGACTAGCCATTGGAATGGCCAATCATGGTCCTATTGGTGCTACGTACGTCATGGCTAATCGGGATTACCCTTGATAATAATGTATGTCAATTTGCTATTTGATTCATGGAAAATTATGAAATAGGTAAAATTTACCTTCAAATAGATGCTGACAGCAGCAGTGATGTAAGTTGGAAAACTCACTAAAAATAGTAGGAATGGAATTAAATAGTGAATAAATTATGTAATCGAATCTTGATGAGTCTATTTTCATATGAAAGAAACAAAACGACCATATGAGCCGTATTTTATTAGATGTTTAAGTTTTCGTGAAACAGGGCCAGAGCGTTTTCTGGATCCCCTGTTCTGATTTTGAAAATTTACCATAAATTAACCAGAGACAATTAGAAGTCAGGCTTTATATGTATAGATTCCTTTTTGAGTCTAGTTTCATTAGAAACAAACGGCATAAGTATTGAGGCTCTGTACATGGAGATATCTAAGTCGTAATGCATGAAGGTCAGAGTAGTCGAACCCTGAAATAGGGGAGACTTTAACTAATAAACTGTACTAATTGGCTTGACAAAAAATTCTAGAAACAAATTTGTAGATGGAAATATGAGTCTAGTTTCAGGAAAAATTTACGGAATCGGTTTTCAAGGTTTCAAACTCGAGATATGATTTTTAAAGTAACTGTGATGCAGTTAGCCAGCTTGTCTGGAAATTTTAAAATGAACTGTGTAAGTAAATGAATTAAGTCCGTTAACACCTCGTGTTTGACTCCGGAAACGGTCTCGGGTACGGGGCGTTACACGGATGAGTTAAATGACTCAGGTACGTACAAGATTCTTACGAGTATTAAAAAGGGAAGTAGTTGATGAATTCAATTATGATATTGAATATATGTGTACAATGAGAACAGTTTGTGATTTTATAAATGTTTACTCATAGTTGCCTATTGATAAAAATGATATTGATTTATGTGTTAATTTATTTGTATATGGCTTAGTAAGCTTTAAAGATTACTTTGTGTGTTCTTTCCTTGTTTTATAGATTATCGAAGCTAGCTCAGACTTAGGGATTGTCGGGAAACGTCATCACACTATCGATCATTTTGTTGGTACTTCTTAAAATTTGTATATATGGTATATGGCATGTATAGGCTAGTGTCATCTTGGTATGTTTTGAGTTATGATATTAGCCATGAGATTTGGCTTGTAAATATGGTGTGTATTTGGCGATATAAGTTGGCTTAATTCATAAGTTTGATAATTGATATATGATGCATATAATGTCTTGTGTTTTGACAAGTTTATTTTGCTAGATGGTTAATTGATTTAGTTAATTATCAACGATGTGTCATGGTTGAGAAATGGCAAGTTGTGAATTGGTTTTAAGATGATTAAATGGTATATTTTGGGCATGAAATAGATGATGATATAGTGAGAATATGCATAAGAAAGTTAGGTGAAAAATGTTAATTATGACATATTTATGTGGTATGGTTTTGGTTACGATTTTAGGGGTTGAAAGTATGGATTATATATGACATATTGTGTGTACGAATTATCAAGCTTTGGCTGCCTTTGAATGTATTGAATTGGTACCAATTTTGTTATTAAGTGTGCATGAGAGAAGGGTGAGAAATGTGGCTTAAGCTAAGCCTATTTTCACTCCACACGACCGAGCTCACAGGCTTGTCAACTGGTCGTGTGTCACACACAGGCTGGCACATGGGTATGTGGCTGGCCGTGTGACCCAAGTCAGTAACCCCTCTAGATTTCACACAGCCTGACACTCGAGCGTGTCTTCGGCCATGTGGTGCAAGTCAGAATGTATGCCCTGTTTTCACACAGTCTGTGACATGGGCGTGTCTTGTGGCCGTGTGAGGTACACAACATATTCACATGGGGGTGCGACCCTTAATTGCATGAAAATTTTCTAAGTTTCCTAAAGTTTACAAATGTTATCGATCTAGTCCGGAACCTCTTCCAAACATGTTTTATGGTCTCGTAGAGCCTTATAAGGGCAATGTGAATGAGTTGAATGGATTTTAATTATGAACGCATAAATGTATGTGAATGATGTGTATTATTCGGTAATGCCTCGTAACCCTATGTCGACGATGGATATAAGTTAGGGGTGTTACATTTAATTGGTATCAGAGCTACAATTTAGTCGATTCTAGGACAAATGTAGTGAGTGAGAATTTAGCTATAAATGCCATATATATAAACTATGATAGTGTGATGATTCCTGATAGCTTAAAGTGTGTTTTCATATAGAAAATGGATCTCGATTGAGCTTTAGTTGACGATGCAGAAATTAATGCGCTTGCTCCTATTCAAGGGCCAACGTCGGCTGATTTTAGCCAATTTCAAGTAGTCAAGGGGGAAAGGCTAAGCAAGCCTTCTTCCAGATGATGAGTGAGTGGTTCACGGAGTTCATTCGAACGAATCTGGCTGCTCAACAACCTCCACTCCCACCTGTTCCTCAACAAACCCCTGTAGTTCCTCAAGGTATTTATCTTCTGCAATTAAATAAACCACTTGTTGATAGGATTCGAAAACATGGGGCTAAGAAGTTCTGGGCTACCATTGATGATGATGCTGAGAGAGCTGAGTTCTGGCTCAAGAGCACGATTTGAGTATTTCTAAACTGTAAAATATATAGGATTTTTCCTATATAAATTATCACCTTTTACTTAAACTTGTTGTTAAAATCAAGTAATTGTTTAATAAATTAATGAAATATGTGAAAATATGAAAAGCAGGACATAGAAATTAATAAAATATGATTTTATGCTTTATTATATAGTTTTCATGCATAAAACAATTATTTTATATTAAATTGAGCATATTATATTTTTATGACATAAAGTGGGCCATGCATGATTAAATGAAATAATAAAATATAAAATTATATTTAATAATTCATTTTAAATATTTCATTAATAATTTGGGTTTTAATTAATTTAATTAAGTTGGTAAAATTTAATTTTTGGTCCTCTAACTTATTGATTTATTTTTGGACAGGTCTAAGAGCTTTAATTTGATTACAAAACCGTCCCAATGGAGGGCCAAGTCAACCCAAAATTCGGCTGAATATGGAGGTTCATAAACCATCTTTTGGTTTAATTGCACAAGGTCTTTAAAGAGTTGAAGAAATTAGAGATTTGCCAGAAGATTTATTGGTGACCGAGTCTTAGTCTTGAGTTGTTGTGGCGCTCAAATTAACCAAGAATCAAGCAAAATCAGCCACATTCCCTCAATTAATGGCCGGTCACCCTTAGAAGGAGTTTTAAAAGATGGACACTCCTATTTTTAGCAAAGTAGCTCCCATGCCTCACCTATAAATAAGAGTCCCTTTCTCACTCTTTCAATCACCCCTCATCCCACATTCATCCCTCACTCATTCATCTTTCTCTCCTTTCTCAATTCTCTTAGCTTTCTTAGCCCTCACGTCTATCATATTTGCATAAAGATTTGAAGCAAATTAGCCTCTTAAAGAATCCTTGGTCAGCCACCTTGGAGAGCCATCAGCAAATGAGCAAAGCGAAGGAACAAATGAGCCCTCATCAGTCGAAGTCTTGGGTTACAGCCACTCTGAATTGGGTTTAATCTTTCTTCCTTTAATTTAATTCAAGAATGTTTGCTATGTGTTCTTTGTTCTTGTTTACAACAATGATAGCTTAATTTTATTTAAGCTAGGATGATTGCTTTGATTTAATAATAATTATTTGATTCATGCTTATAATATTTTTGCCTCAATTGATCATGTTTTCAATTAAAATCAAGTCTGTATTTCATTCATACGTGATTGAAATGCACCTAAATTAGCTGAGCGATCCTAACCAGACAACAGCTAATGGACGCGTAATTGAAATGTGCATGCTTAATTTAGATCCTAACCCGATTAAATTGTAGGTTGCATAACATCCCTAACCAGGCTCTGTTATTTGCATAGTTTTTAGATTTGTGTGACTAAACTGTTTCAAACCTAACACATCCTTGTTACCTTGCATGAATACTAAGAAACCCTTGGTAAATAAGGATCAGTAAAATGCGTATTTACTAAGTAAAGGATTCCGAACGGACCTAACGTGGTTTCCAAACTCATGAAAGATCGAGTTGCCATGGGATGTTTTTTCGAATATTGATAAGCATGTTGATAATAATTTGAGTTTAATTAAAGTGATTGTCCTAGCTTATTTATGTTATAATTGTTGCTTATTGTGTTAATTTTGCTAAAATCTATCTCATCCATATAGTTTGCATACTTAGGATAAATTGCACCAGGGATCATTGCATTTAGTTTCATATACTTAATTTTTCATCACTTCTCAATTATATTGTTTTTATTTATCAAATTGTTAATACACTTTTAACAAATAAGTGACTTAGCACAAATACAACCCGTGTGGAGACGATAACTCGATTCTTACTTATTACTTGATAACGACTATGTACACTTGCACAAACCTGAGCTTTACAAGTGTTTGGTGTCGTTGCTGAGGATTGTTATAACATCCCAAAATAGGGCCTAAACGGAACAGTGGTTGCAAAACCACAAATCCAAGATAGAAAAGTTTATTCCGATTAATTTTTATAATTTACCGAGTGATTAGATGCATGTGTTAGAGTATCGATGGAAAATTTTATAGATAGCATGCTTAATTTGCCTACTAGGGCTTAATTGTAAAAGTTGATAAATTTGAGTTTTAGATGCTAAAGAATTAAATTAAAGAGTATAATTGAAGTACAGGTCCTGAAATGGTAATTAGACCATTAGGTTTTCATGGAAAAAAATGGACATACATAGATAAAAATAACTAAAGTATTAATGAAGGGTAATTTAGTCATTTGGTAATTAAAAGATTAAAAAAGGGAAAAAAGATCGGAAAATGTGCCCATCTTCTTCATTAGGCCGAATTTCAAGGGTTCTTTATAGCTAGGGTTTTGTCAAGCTTCCAAGCTTCATAGTAAGTGATTCCAAGCCCCGTTTTTAATGTACTTTGCATTTTTGAAGTCCTAGTAACTTGATTTAGCTTATTCTAGAAATAATTTAACCTAGGGTTCATAATTGGAAAAATAACCATAGGTGAAATTGTTTATTTTGATGTTTTATGGTAGAATATAAAGCTTGAAATTATGTTAAAGGACTTGAGCTAAGCGATTTTAAGTGAAAACGAGTAAAACGACAAAAACGGTAAAAATACCTAATAGTTATAAGTACATGTTAGAGTGGGAATTTGATGTTTCCATAGGTAAATAAATGATCAGCATGTCATAAAACATAAGAATTAGCGATAAAGTTTCATTTTCAAGCCTTAGGGCAAAAGTGTAAATATGCAAAAATTTAGGGGCAAAATTGTAATTTTTTCAAAGTTAGAGTTAAGGACTATTTTGATAAATGTGAATATTAAATAAGTTAAATTTGCTATTATAGATCAAGAAGAACGAAATTCGGGGTTAGATAGAGGAAAGAAAAAGGTGGAAGACTAAATCAAAATATTTTATTGTATTTTGTATCGAGGTAAGTTTGCGGTAAATAAATGCAATGTTTTATTATTTATAATTAATGATGTTATTTTTCAGCATCTATGTATTTATTTTTTAAATTTATTCCTTGATGGTTCAAGCAAGAATTGGCAGAGAAATGATACTTAAAAGTCCCGGTTGAACCTTAGGAATGTGTAGGATACAAATGTCATGACATTAGGGTTTAAGGATACCAAGTAATACCATGCCAATGCATGGCATTGGTAAGTTCTACAAGGCAAGAAAATCATGTAAGACCATGTCAAGACATGGCGTTGATAAACTACTATAAGGCAAAAATCCCATGTAAGACCATGCCAAGGCGTGGCAATGGTGAGTTCATAAGGCAAGGATACCACGTAAGACCATGTCAAGACATGGCAGTGGTAAGTTTAAAAAGGAAAGGTACCCGTGTATTCTTAGTATTCCAAATGGTTCAACGGAAAATTCAAAGAGTGTACCAAAGGGAAGTATCACAAAGCCAACTCAAAAAATCGTAAAGACATCGGAGATCACCTCACACTAGCAACGAGTTATCTCGATATTTTGTGACTAGAAATACTTTAAGTTGTGGCATGTATAGGGACTTGCCTATTTTGTGTGTATGTCCTTATGAGATGATTAAAGAATGACATGTGAATACTTGGTGGTAATGATTAGCTTATGCTATAGCTAAATAAGAACATGTTTTGGTATTATGTATGCGTAAATGAGGTTTGATGCAAAGAAAGTATGAAAGAGTAAGCGTTGGCCATGGAATAGTTTGGAAACAACAGAAGTGATGTGGTTTTGAAAAATCACTAAAAAATTTATAAATGGAACTAAATGGTGAATGAGATATATAATTAAATATTATTGAGTCTATTTTCATAGGAAAAAAATAGATCAACCAAAGGAAGTATATATTCTGATATATTTAAATTTTTGTAAGACTGGTTCAGAGTGACTTTGTGATCCCCTGTTCCAAATTTGTAAAATCACAAGAAATTTTCAAAAAGTAATTATTAGTAAAATATTTTATGTATAGATTCCTTAGTAAGTCTATTTTCATTAGAAACAAACAAAAACTTTATCCGATTTCTTTATAATGAGAAAATTAGTTTTTAAAGAAGAAAGGTCAGGTCCGCTGAACTGCGAAACCGGAGAAACTTTAATGAATAAAATGTACTAATTGGAAAAACAAAAAATTCTGGAAAAGTTATGGGTAAGAAGATATATTAGTCTAGTTTGAAGGAAAATTTATGGATTTAAATTTTATGTTTTGTAACTCGAGTTATAATGAATTTAGTGACTGTTACGCAGATGGACAGTTTTATTATGAATAATGAAATAAATTGTTTTGATTTGAGTAAGTAATCGAAAAATTTTTAATGTTTCCGGTTTGGTTCTGAACCGTTCCAATTGCATTTTTTAGGGCCTCGAGGACCCTTTTAGGGATTTATTGGTTGAATGTGAGCAAATTAATATCGTTTTTAAAAAGTAAAATTTTTTAATGCCTGAAACATGTAAGATAAGTCTGGTAATGCCTTGTGCTCGACTCCGGCGATGGTATCGGGTAAGGGGTGTTACATTTATTGGTATCAGAGCAAGATTTTAGTCGGTTCTCGAAATATTCAATATGAGTAAGAGTCTCGCTATACATTTCATACTTATATTTTGATAGTGTGAAGACTCTAGATGATTTTAAAATATTTTTCTTTTATAGTTATAGATCCCGAACGAGTTGGTGTAGATGATATAGAAAGTAACGTGCTCGCTCCCACAGAAGGGACGATGCCACTAGATAGTAGTGAAAGGCCCGTTACAGTTAGTCAGGGAGGATAGTCTCGAGAACCCTTCTTCCAAGCTATGAATGAATGGTTTGTCGAGTTCGTTCGTAGGGATCCGGCCGTTAGACCTCCACCCCTTCATGATCCTCAGACTACCCATGTAGCTTCCCCAATCACAGATACAGTCAGAAGAGAGAAGCCACTGGTTGATAAAATTAGAAAACAAGGGGACGAAGAGTTTCCGGCTACTAAAGATGACGATGCAGAGAAAGCTAAATTTTGGCTCGAGAATATTATCAGGGTCTTTGATGAGTTATCTTGCACACCTTAAGAGTGCATGAAGTGTGTTGTATCACTTTTACGAGACTCGGCGTACCATTGGTGGAAGACACTTGTATCAGAAGTACCAAAAGAGGGGGTTACTTGGGATTTCTTTCAGGAGGAATTTTGTAGGAAATACATTAGTCAGAGGTTCATCGACCAGACAAGAAAAAAATTCCTTGAACTAAAGCAGGGTAAGATGACACTGACTGAATATGAACGTGAATTTATTAGACTTAGTAATTATGCTCGAGAGTGTGTGTCTACTGAAGCTATTATGTGCAAGAGATTTAAAGATGGGCTCAATGATGATATTCGACTGTCAGTTGGTGTTTTTTAGAAATAAAAGAGTTCGTCATTTTAGTTGAAAGAGCTTGTAAGGCAGAATAGTTGCTAAACGAAAAGGGTAAAGCTAAAATTGAGATGCAAGACTCGAAGAAAAGACAGACGAGCAAGTCATTTCAGTCTACATCCAAGAGACCTAGAGAGTTCTCTACGAGATCTAATTTTTCAACAGGGTATTCTAGTCGAAACAGAGGTAGAAGATTTATGGGTCAGAAAGCTCAGACCACTTCAATTGTGAGTGTTGGCAGTATTCAACCTGATGACCCGAGTCTCCTCAATGTGGTCAACGTCATCCAGGTCAATGTCGAGCAACTGAGACTGGTTGTTTCTGATGTGGTGCATCAGATCATTTCATTTGGGGGTGTCCTGAGATGGTTAAAAGAGAAGTAATATCAAGTTTAAGATTAGGCAATGCCCCCGTTAGAGGTAGACCTCAGAAAAGTTTGGGATTAGGGGTAGATAGAGGTGCATCTAGAGATTCAGCAGCGAGACCTGATGTTAGAGCACCTGCAAGGACCTATGCTATCCGTGCACGTGAAGAGACATCCTCCCCCGATGTAATTATGGGTACATTTTCTCTTCATGATGTTTATATTATTGCTTTGATTGATCCGGGTTCAACCCATTCCTATGTTTGCATGAAATTGATGCCTAGTCTGAACATGTCCATAGAGTCTATGGGATTTTTGATTAAAGTATCGAATCCATTGGGTTAGTATGTGTTACTAGACAAAGTATGTAAAAATTACCCTTTGATGATTAGAGGTTATTATTTTTCGGTCGTCTCATGTTATTGCCATTTGATGAGTTTGATGTGATTCTTGGTATGGATTGGTTGACTACGCATGACGTGATAGTGAATTGTGGAAAGAAATTTATTGAGTTGAAATGCAAAAATGGTGAAATTCTTCGAGTTAATTCAGATGAGTTTGATAGTTCAATTGCCATGATTTCTGTTATGTCTGTGCAGAAATGCTTTAGAAAAGGATATGAAGTTTATCTTGCTTTTGTGTTGAATACTAAAGATCCAGAGTTGAAAATTGAATCAGTGTCTGTAGTGTGTGAGTTTCCTGATGTGTTTCCGGAAGAACTACCAGGTTTGCCTCCTATCAGAGAAGTTGAGTTTGGTATTGAATTGGTTCCGGGTGCAACACCCATTTCTATTGCTCCTTATAAAATGGCTCCAATGGAATTGAGAGAATTGAAGGTTCAGTTGTAGGAACTAACAGAAAAAGGCTTTGCAAGACCTAGTTGTTCACCATGGGGTGCACCAGTGCTCTTTGTGAAAAAGAAATATGGTTCGATGAGATTTTGCATAGATTATCGATAGCTTAACAAGGTGACTATTAAGAACAAGTATCCACTGCCTAGAATTGGCTATTTGTTTGATCAATTAAAGGGAGCTACTGTGTTCTCCAAGATAGATTTGAGATCTAAAAATTATCAGTTGCGTGTTAAAGAGTCAGATGTTCCGAAGACTACTTTTCGGACTAGGTATGGCCATTATGAGTTTTTTGTGATGACATTTGGCTTGAGTAATGCTCCTGCCATTTTCATGGACTTAATGAATCGAATTTTCAAACCTTACTTGGATAAATTTGTAGTTGTGTTTATTGATGATGTCTTGATTTATTCTCATGATAAGACTGAGGATTCAGAGAATTTGAGAACAGTTTATAGACTTTGAGAGATAATCAGCTTTATGCCAAGTTTAGGAAAAGTGAGTTCTGGCTACGGGAAGTTGGTTTTCTTGGACATATAGTCTCAGGTGAAGGTATTAGAATTTATTCGAGCAGTATTTCAGCCATTGTTGATTTGAAGCCTCCCAGGAATGTATCAGAGATCAGAAGTTTTCTTGTCCTCGTCGGTTATTATAGACGATTTGTAAAGGGATTTTCCATGATAGCTATTCCATTGACAAGATTGCTATAGAAAGATGTCAAGTTTTAATGGACTGAAAAGTGTCAACAGAGTTTTGACAAGTTAAAGGTATAATTGACTGAAGCTCCTGTCTTAGTACAACCAGAATCGGGTAAAGAGTTTGTGATTTACAGTGATCCGTCCTTGAATGGACTAGGTTGTGTACTTATGCAGGACAAAAAGGTAATTGCGTATGCCTCTAGACATCTAAAGCCACATGAGAAAAATTATCCGATACATGATTTAGAACTAGCTGCCATTGTATTTGCCTTGAAAATCTGAAGACATCACTTGTATGGTGAGAAGTACCGAATATATACTGATCATAAAAGTTTGAAATACTTTATGGCTCAGAAAGATTTGAACTTAAGGCAAAGAAGATGGCTAGAGTTGATTAAAGATTATGAACTACTGATCGATTATTACCCGGGTAAGGTAAACGTAGTTGCTGATGCTTTGAGTAGAAAATCTTTATTTGCATTAAGAGCTTTGAACACTAGTTTAACCTTATCAGATGATGGTTTATCTTAGCTGAATTAAGACCTAAGCCAATGTTTCTTGAAGAAATTTGTGAAGTTCAAAAAGATGACAATGAGATGCAAGCCAAAAGAACTCAATGTGGGTCGGGTATAGAGTCAGATTTTTAGATCAATTCTGACATTTGTTTAATGTTCAGAAATTGGATATGTGTACCAAAGAATGATGAGCTTATTCAAAAGATTTTAGAGGAAGCACATAGCAGTTCTTTGTCTATTCATCTAGGTAGTACAAAAATGTATAATGATTTGAAGAAAATGTATTGGTGGGTAGGAATGAAGAGATATATCTTAGAGTTTGTTTCTAGGTGCTTGATCTGTTAGCAAGTAAAAGCTGAACGTCAGGTACCTTCAGGTATATTGCATCCTGTGTTAGTTCCTAAGCGGAAATGGGATCGAGTTGCCATGGATTTTGTGACAGGATTACCATTGACACCGAGAAAGAAAGATGCAGTATGGGTTGTGATTGATAAGCTAACGAAGTCTGCTCATTTTATTCCAGTCCGTATGGATTATTCACTTAACAAGTTGGCTGAGTTATAAATTTTAGAGATAGTTAGACTACATGGAGTACCATTATCAATTATTTCAGATAGAGACCCGAGATTCACTTTGCGATTTTTGAAGAAGTTACAGGAAGCTTTGGGCACAAAGTTGAGTTTTAGTACAACATTCCATCCTCAGATCGATGGTCAGTCAGAGAGAGTTATTCAGATATTTAGGATATGCTTAGATGTTGTGTCTTAGAATTTCAAGGTAGTTGGGAGAAATATTTACCATTGGAAGAGTTTGCTAATAATAATAGTTACTAGTCGAGTTTGAAAATGGCACCTTATGAAGCTTTTTATGGACGTAAATATCACACACCTTTGTATTGGATAGAGCTTAAAGAAAATCAGATTTACGGGGTTGATTTAGTTAAAGAAACTGAAGAGAAAGTGAAAGTTATCAGAGATTGTGTAATGCCCCAAAAATCCTGAAATCCCGAACTCTCTTTTTTTTCGATTTTGATAAAAAATTATACTTAACATTCCTAGTCAAGTGTTAATTATGTGATAGTAGGTCTTGGTTAAGGTTTGAGTTCAAACTTAAGGCTGAAGGAAATTATGGTTTAATTATTAAAAGAACCTTGTTGGCAAGTAGGTTGGCTTTTAAATAAATGAAGGAAGAATTGGACACAAGAAAGCCTTGTGGTGGAGTGGCAAGTGGCATCACATGCATGACAAGGACGTCCGGGGTTCAAATCCCTACTTTCTCAAAAGAAGGATTTATTTTTACTTAAGGGATGGACAGTGGTGGCGTTGGATATGAACACTGTAGGGAGTGATAAGAGGAGAAATTTGAGGAGGGGATTAGGGAGTTATCAGGGAGAAAAATTAGGAGATGAGGAGTGAAGAAGAGGTGGAGTTGAATTGGGAATTTGGGCATAGGAAATTCAGCCATAGAGGCTATATATAGGTGCTGAATGTGAGCTTGCCAGGCTAATGCTGAATTCTCCCTCACCTTGTTGCCAGAAAACACCTTTTTTCTCCAAAGATCTAAAAGCCAAAAATCCATTGTTCTTCCTTCTTTTTCTTTGTGCCAATTCTCCATTCTTCCCTACTCAAAGTTTTCTTTTTGATTCACTTTTGGCTTTAAATGATTTCTACTTCTCTTTGTGTTGAATAAGCTCTTTTACCATACAAGTTTTAAGAGCCGAATATCCTCTGTGCCACCACTACCCTTTCCACTCGATCAATTCTAGTGTAAGTGTTTTGCTCTCTCAACCGGCTTTGCTAGTATAGATCACTCTGTTCCTCACTTCTTCTAATTGGTTTTGGTAGGACTAGTATCGAATCCCAGTCTTTTGGATCCATGTCGATTTACTCCTTAGGTGTGAGATCTTGGTACGTGTTCTTCACTTTGGTAAGGGTTGGCCGAATAGGCTTTAATGAGAAAATGGTGACATATGCTGGATACAAGTCACCTAATATGTTTTTAATGATAAAGGTTAATGCAGATCAGGGTAGCACTCATGATTAGTGATCAAGGAAAAGCTATTAAGACTTGGCGTTTTAGGTAAGGTTAAGGTGAGAATTTTGCTTTTGGTAAAGTATTCGATATGTGTATGTGAGTAATCATTGAGTGGTATCGATTGTTGGTTCGTGGTAAGGTGGATCGCAGCACACTTTATTACCAGGTGTGTATATACACTGCACACATACAGTAGATCAACAAAAGCCGAAATGCCGAAAAGTCGAAATGCCGAAAAGTCAAAAGTTTGGCTACGGTAGTCTTGCGAGTGCGCGAACACTCGCAAGGGGGAAATCGATAGGTTATCTGAGGCCCCATGAGTGATTCCATGAACTTGGACCATGTTTTGGCCAACGGGGCCAGGATGGGCTAAGTGGGCCAGATAGGCTGTTGGGCATATAATAGGCAAAATTGGCAACTTGATGTTAAGTGATGGAAATTATATGAAAGCATGTATATGAATGTGATTTGGGCCTAATGGGCTGTATGAATGTGGTTTGGGTCTAATGGGCGATATGAATATGATTTGGGCTTAATGGGCCATATGAATGAGATTGGGCTTAGTGGGCCATATGCATGTATGTAGACTTGTTTGGGCTCTGTAATGGGTTTTCTGCCCAGCATCTGATAACTATTTATTTGACATAAAAATTAATTAATTAATTGCAATCGTGGACGAGTCATAAGGCTAAGGTGTGGTGATAGGTATATGCATGTCTAGGATTGGATGTAGGGAGAGCTTGGTACTTAAGCGGTCTTAATGACTCACCTCCTCTTCTCTAGAATCCTACCTGGTGGTGATAGGTATATGCATGTCTAGGATTGTATGTAGGGAGAGCTTGGTACTTAAGCGGTCTTAATGACTCACCTCCTCTTCTCTAGAATCCTACCTGGTGCATAGTATCTGTTCACTTTAGCCAACGGGGACTTGTTAATGGGCCAAGGTAAGTAACAAACCCACAATATGAGAAATTATTGAAATGCCCCTAAGGGTAAAAATTACTAAAATACTCCTGTGTAACACCCTGAACCCGAGACCATCGCCGGTGTCGGACGCGAGGGGTTAACGAGCCAAGTCCTCTTAAAGCACCGACCAATTTGGCATTTCCAAACAGGCTGGAAAACTGCCTCACTGTTGTCTTAAAAATCATATCTCAAGTTTCAAATCTCGGAAACTGATTCTGTAAATTTTCCCTGAATTTAGACTCATATATCCTTCCATGGATTTATTTCTAGAATTTTTGGCCGGGCCAATTGGTACAGTTTATTAGTTAAAGTCACCCATGTTACAGGGATCGACTGCTCTGACCATTGCTTGTTACAACTTGAATATCTCTCTGTACAGGGATTTAATACTGGTGCCGTTTGTTTCTAATGAAACTAGACTAAAAATGAATCTGCACATATAAGGCATGACTCCTAATTCTTTCTGGATAATTTATAGTAAATTTTTAAAGTCGTGACAGGGGACCCAGAAACCGTTCGGGCCCTGTCTCACGATAACTTTAATATCTCTTAACAAGTAACTCCTATGACCGTTTCGTTTCTTCCATATGAAAGTAGACTCATCAAGGTTCATTCACATAACTTATTCACTATTTAATACCATTCTTACAATTTTTGGTGATTTTTCAAAACCACACCACTGCTGCTGCCAGCATCTGTTTTCAAGGTAACCTTTACCTATTTCATGATTTCCACGATTCAATTGCCCCTCTTTGCATACATAGCACAAAGTGTGATCATGATTAACCATTCCAATGGCTAATCTTCTCAAAACAATTCCATACCCCATAATGATCAACATACAACGATTATAGTATCATACCAAAAACGTATATAAGCCATTTTCGCATGGCTATCCAAGTTTACACAAACCGAAAGGTACATGACCTTCAACAATAGGGTAGTCCTATACATGCCATTTCAAAGTTCAACCAAAATTATACCAAACTGGAGGCTTTGATAGTGTAGATGACTTTGACTTTAATGATCCCGAATCCGATCGCTAACGAGCAAAATCTATAAAACAGAGAGCCAAAGCAACGGAGTAAGCATTTTTATGCTTAGTAAGTCTCAAGGAATAAAATCAGCTTTAAATAAAGCATTACATTCACATAGCCAAATGAATCATTTCATTAATACACATTCACATAATCATACTTACTTCACACTTCATCATTATATACTTTCACAAGATATCAACTAATTCAATAGCTGAAAACTCGTTAGTCGATTGAACGAATGTTACTCAAACCTATCGACTTTTCCAATGCACATATAAACATACCTTATCCTTTGGACTTTTCGAGCGTACTAATTAAATTTATTACAGATAACTAATGCTCACCTCCAGCCCAAGCTTCTTCGGAATACAACCGGATATAACCACATGCACGAATGCCTTCAGGTCTTAGCCCGGATAGAACGACTTGCACAAATGCCTTCGGGTATTAGCCCGGATTTAACAACTTGCACGAATGCCTTGGTCTTAGCCGGATGTAGTCACTAGCACAATTGCCTTGGTCTCAACCGGATATAATTACTAGCATAAATGTCTTGGGACTTAGCCGGATATCATTCAATTGCTTATGCACACACATACATCAATAATCATTACACATCCATGTTTCATTTTCGTTACTAAGGGTCAAACACAAACATATCACTAGCATAATCGCCCGGGACTTAGCGGGTATCATTCAAATACTCATACACACATAAATCAATAATCATTACACATCCATATTTCATTTCACATAATTCGAGTAGGGTCATTTCTTGAGGACTTACCTCGGATGTTGTCGAACGGCTTCAACGGCTATTCGATCACTTTTTCCTTCCCTTTATCGGATTTAGCTCCCTTTTGCTCTTGAGCTTAACGAATACAAGTAGAAGTATTCAATATTTCTATTAATAATGTTTACTAGTAAATCACATTCGGCATCTCATATCATCTCACTTTATTATAATTTATCATTCAACCTTTGAACCAAAATGCCATTATCGCCACATACACATACATCCATAT
The DNA here is from genome assembly GCF_025698485.1 of Gossypium arboreum. Classification (NCBI taxonomy): domain Eukaryota; kingdom Viridiplantae; phylum Streptophyta; class Magnoliopsida; order Malvales; family Malvaceae; genus Gossypium; species Gossypium arboreum. The sequence continues at coordinate 75,610,373 of NC_069079.1, read as the reverse complement.
ATTTAAGCTCAAGAATTTTAACATAACATCAAGTGCTCAAATTACTCATGTGGCCGATTACACATGGTCATAAATACACAAAATCAAAAATAATTTCAAGGTTTTTTTCACACTATACATGTACTAGGCTGAATGTACATGCAAATTTCACAACATTCTTCAACAAATTTCTTCTTTAAACAAACATATTTATCACTTTCTTCATAATCAAAATATCATGTGCAAACATATATACACATATAGGTGCATGGCCGAATCTGAAGGTGTTCATAACCCTCTAAAACACAAAGTTTTACCAATCAAGTAACAAGCATAAGTCATGCTCATGAATGCTTCATGGCCGAATACATCATAATCATACCCCATTGAACTTTGGTCATGGTTAAACAAAGAACTCAATGTCTTACTCAAGATTGCTCCAAAGAAATTTCAAGAGTAGTCAATCCATCATTGCATGCATCATTAGCAAGCTTCACATTTAGCATGCAATGGCTTTAACACAATATCAACCTTGGCCAAATACCATTTTTCATGGCATAGCAAGGATTTGAACCATGGCTAACATGCACATCAAGTTAGCAACCAAAACAAGCATGAATCTCATGACACAACTTCATACATACCTTAATCTTGATGCAAGTTTAGCCAAATCTCCTTCTAGATCTCTTCTAAACAAAGAAAATGAAGCAAAAATCTCTTCTTCCTCTTAGGAATTTCGGCCAAAGGAAGGAGGGGAAATGATGAACAATTTTTTTTTGTTTTTTCTTTCATAGTCTTTGCTCAAAGAAAGGATGAGTGACAACTTTTTTTTTTCATTTCTTAATTCTTTCTACATAATGCACTAACTAAACATGTTGGAAACATGTTCCCTTGCCCATAATCTAGACATGGCCGGCCACTCATTCAAAATAAATGGAGTATTTGACATGCAACTCCATTTATTTTGCTTCATTCCTTTATTAACCTCTTGAAATTAGCTACATATTTTTAAATCCTTTCACATGAGTCCTTTTTCTTTCAATTCACAATCAAATTAACTAAATCAAAGAATTCAAAATTCACACATGAGCACACACATATTATAGGCATCAAAATAAATTTTAAATTATTTTTATGCCTTGGTTTTGTGGTACCAAACCACATTCGACTAGGGTCAATTTTGGGTGTCACAACTCTCCCCACTTAAGAAATTTTCGTCCCGAAAATCTTACCGATAAATAGGGTTGGGTATCGCTCTTTCATAGAGTTCTCGGTTTCCCAAGTAGCTTCTTCTATCCCGTGTTTGAGCCATAACACTTTCACTAGCGGAACCCGCTTGTTTCGCAACTCTTTCACTTCACGTGCGGGATACGAATCGGTTCTTCCTCATAACTCATATTGGCTTGAATTTCAACCTCTGATGGACTAATCACGTGCGATGGATCAGATCTATAGCGTCGAAGCATCGAAACATGAAAGACATCGTGAATCTTTTCGAGTTCAGGGGGAAAAATCAGACGATATGCCTTTGGACCGACTCGCCGGATATCTCATATGGCCCGATGAACCTCGGGCTCAACTTGCCCTTACGGTACCGAATCTGAGTATCTTTTTCCAAGGTGAAACCTTGAAACACTTTATCTCCCACGATGCTCGATGTCTTTACGCTCAGATCCGCGCACGACTTCGACGATCGGAGGCTATTTTCGACTTTCACGGATTACTTTCACTTTCATTCAGCATCTCTAATCAAATCCACCGAAAATTTTGCTTTCACCGAGCTCGGTCCAAAACAATGGTGTACGGCATTTACGACCGTCTGAAGCCTCGTAGAGGGTGCCATCTTAATACTTGATTGAAAGTGTTGTTGTAAGCGAATTCAATCAACGGTAAATACCGTTCCCATGAACCATCGAACTCGAGGATGCAACATCTCAACATATCCTCAAGTATCCGAATTATCCGCCGGATTGACCATCGGTTTGGGGGTGAAAGGCGGTCTTGAAATGCAACTTGGTACCCAAAGCTTCTTGCAACTTTTTCCAAAATCGCGAGGTAAATCTCGGATCTCTATCCGACACGATGGAAATAGGCACCCGTGCAATCTCACAATCGAAAACGTACAATTGGCTAGTTTGTCCATTGAAAAATCCGTCGCACGGGGACAAAGTGAGCCGACTTAGTCAATCTATCTACCACGACCCAAACCGCATCCTTCTTACTCGCTGACAATGGCAATCCGGATACAAAGTCCATGGTGACTCGATCCCATTTCCACTCGGGTATCGTGATCGGCTGAAGTAATCCTGAAGGCACTTGATGTTCCGCTTTCACTTGTTGACATATTAAACATCTCGAAACAAAGTTGGAGATGTCTCGTTTCATACCATGCCACCAAAACCGACGCTTCAAATCGTTGTACATCTTCGTACTCCCCGGGTGGATTGCCATTCGGCTACAATGGGCTTCGTTCAGAATTATCGAAATAAGTTCCGAATTCTTTGGAACACACAGACGACCTTTGAACCTCAAACAATCGTCATCATCGATTTGAAACTCCGAGTCCTTGTTCGGAACACACTCCACATTTTGCGACCAACTCGTAAATCGACTTTACGGGCTTCACGAATTTGATGTATCAATAATGGTTTGGCTTTCAATTCAGCTACTAACACATTGTCGGATCGAATGAAAAGTGCACATTCATCGTCAAAGCGAATAATGATTTCTGACTTAAGGCATCCGCAACCACATTAGCCTTTCGGGTGATAGTCAATGACCACTCATAATCCTTTAACAGCTCGAGCCAACGTCTTTGTCGCAGATTTAAGTCTCTTTGAGTCATCAAATATTTGAGACTTTTGTGATCCGAATACATGGCACTTCTCACCAAATAAGTAATGTCGCCAAATCTTTAAAGCGAATATGATGGCGACCAATTCGAGATCATGGGTCGGATAATTTTTCTCGTGTGGCTTTAATTTCCTCGACGATAGGCCACAACTCGACCTTCTTGCATCAATACGCATCCTAACCGAGTAGGGATGCATCACTATAAATAACAAACTCTTTGCCCGTTTGGGTTGCACTAGAATTGGGGCTTCGGTCAAATAAGTTTTCAATTGATCAAAACTTTTCGACATTTTTACGTCCATTCGAACTTAACATCCTTTTGGAGTAAGCCGTCATTGGCGTGGCTATCATTGAGAAACCTTTACAAATCGTCGGTAATACCCAGTAAGCCCCAAAAGCTCGAACCTCGGTAATATTTTCTGAGGCTTCCAATTAAGTATGGCTGAAATTTTATTCAGTCGACTCGAATACCGTCTGCGTATACAACATGACCCAAGAAGCTAACCTCTCTTAACCGTAACTCACACTTGCTTGAACTTAGCATATAATTGCTTATTAGTAAAATTTGTAGCACTAACCTTAGGTGTTCAGCATGTTCGGTCTCATTTCTTGAATAGACCAAGATGTCATCAATGAACACGACTACAAACCGATCCAAATATGGTCTGAAGATCCGATTCATTAAATCCATAAATACCGCAGGGCATTAGTAAGCCCAAACGGCATCACTAGGAACTCGTAGTGACCATATCTCGCTCAAGGCGTCTTGGGTACGTCGAATCTCAATTAAGTAATTGATAATAGCCCGATCTCAAATCTATTTTCGAGAACACCGAAGCTCCTTGATTGATCAAACAAATCGTCGATACTGTGTAACGAATATTTGTTCTTTATCGTCGCTTTATTAAGTCGACGATAGTCGATGCACAACCTCATGGTTCCATCCTTCTTTTTCACAAACAACACTGGCGCACCCCAAGGTGAGAAACTCGGCGAGCAAAACCTCTATCCACCAATTCTTGCAACCGAGCTTTCAACTCCTTTAATTAGTTGGTGCCATACGACACGGAGCTATCGAAATTGAGTGGTACCGGTACCAATTTGATGCCAAATTCTATTTCCCAACAGTGGTAAACCGGCAATTCTTCAGGAAAACATCCGGTATTCACAAACCACCGCAGATTCGGGTTTCTTTTCGACTCCTTGTCATCGAGCACATACGCAAGGTACGCCGCACCCTTTTCTTACATATTTACGGGCCAACATTGCTAATATTACGTTGGCAACCCTTTAAGTTCGTAGACTCAACCCGAATTATCTCGTTATTCGCGCACCTCAGATCGATAGTCTTGCTTTTGCAATTTAAAACCGCATCGTGCATGGTCAACCAATCCAAACCAAGAATAACGTCGAATTCGTCGAACGGCAAAAGCATCAAGTCCGCCGGAAAACAAGAACCTCGGAACACTAGGGACTCTTCTTACACACTTTGTTGACAAGCACGTAATGACCCAAGGGTTTGACACCGAATTACAAACTCGATGAGACTCAATAGGCAAAGTCTTCTTTGGATGCTAAGGTTTCACATATATAAGAATGAGTAGAACCAGGGTCAATCAAAGCAATCACATTTGTATCGAAAAGAGTGAATGTACCGGTAATGACATCTGGTGAGGCAGCATCCTCGCGTGTGCGTATGGCATAAGTCCTAGCAGGAGCATGAGCCTCGGGTCTCGTTGTAGCATCTCTCGGCCCTCTCTGACCGCCACTAGCATTGCCCGCATTTACGGATGGCCTACCTCGGCGATGGTAGCACTCGGGTTTCCACTTTGACTTACATTTTGTTCAAGCAACCTCGGGCGGTCCTTGATAAAGTGGTCACCGATCCACACCTATAACAGAGTGATCACGGAACCTCTGACTCCCGAATGCCATTTGCCACAATGCGAGACACTCTGCTCTCTCTCGGCGATCATTTCCACCACTGGCGATCGAAGTGACTCATGTGGTCACAGGGGGTCGACCGCGATCTCGTCTAGAAAAGCCCGAAGCGCCTCTAAACCAGCTCACATCATCTCGAAATCTCTTCGATGCCTGTTGAAGAGACTTTCCCAAGGACCTTTTCGAATTCTCAAGTTCCCACATCAACTTTTGTTTCTCCTTTCTAAGCTCTTGACTTTACAAGCTCGCTCAACAAGTACTACGAACTCTCGTATTTCGAGAATGCCAACGAACGTCCTTATATCATCATTCAGCCCATCCTCGAGCGTTTACATAATAGCTTCGGACGAAATGCATTCTCGCGTCTGGCTAAGCCTCACAAATTTTCGTTCAGTAGTCGATGGCGACATAGAGCCTTGCTTAAGATCAAGAAATTCTCTTCGCTTTTGGTCGATGAATCTCTGACTGATATACTTTTTTCGGAACTCGGTTTGAAAGAACTCCCATGTGACAGCCCAAAATTGACCCTAGTCGGGAAGTGGTTTCGGGACCGCTAAATCGAGTCACCGAAATGTTTGAACGTAATATTTATTGTCTAGAATATGTAATTATGAATGTGTGAAAATTTCAAGCTTGATTTAGCCGATAGCATGTGAATTCAGTTAGTAGGACTTGTGTGACACTTTTGAAAAGTGATAGGCTAATCTATAAGGACCTAATAGTGCATGTAGTCAAAGGGAGGACTTGCATGTCAAATTCCCCCTAATAGTTAGTGGCGGCCATGACAAGAGATTATGGGTAAAAACATGTCATAAAACATGTTGGGACAATGGTGTATGTAAGAAAAAATAAAATAGTGAGCATGGGAATTTAATAATGAAAGGAACAAAAAAAAAAAAAGAAAAAATGGTCTCATGCATGCCCATTGCCGTGAGTGTGGAGAAAGAAAGAAGAATTTTTGTTCATCATTTTCATTTCCTTTGGGCTGAAAATTCTAAGGAAGAAGGAAGGAATTCTTGTTTCATGTTGGTTTGGAAGAGGTTTAGGAGGAGGTTTGGCCATACTTGTACCTAGATTAAGGTAAGTTTGATGTTTTGCCATGAGATTCATGTATATTTTAGTTGCTAGCTTGATGTTCTTGTTAGCCCATGGTTCAAATCTTTGTTATGTCATGGGAATGAAATTCGCCAAAGTGAATATGGTGTTAATGCCATTGCATGCTAAATATCAAGCTTGATAATGATTCATGTGATGGTGGATTGAGGATTCTTAGATTTTCTTTTAGCATTTTTGAATGAGATACTAAGTTCTTTGTTTAACCATGACCAAATTGAAGCGGTATGGTGTTGTGGTATTCGCCATGTTATATCCATAAGTATGATTCATGCATGTTGCATGGTAAGTAAGATTTAAGCTTTGGATATGTGTGTATATTTGGATATAAGCCACTTGAGAATTCGCCATTGCACCTACATGAATATATGTTTGCACATGATGAATTGGTATGACATGTATACTATTTTAAGGTGTCTATTTGCTTGTGATGTTGTTTGGTTATGAAATAAATGAGAGATGTGTATAGAACTACAATATGTAATGCGTTAATTAGGAAAATGTATGCTGTTTTTTTTTGTGTAGTATTAAGTGTAAAATTGGCCTCCACATAGACATGCATATTCGGCCAAAGGAAGTAGATTGGTGTGCATGTATTCGGTTAGAGGCAACCATATTGAAGCCTTATCTTGGCTTAGATTGTTGACCAAATGGGTAATAAGTGAGGATGGTTGCCGAATATACAAACATACATATGCATGTGTAATTGAATTATGAATGTTTAGCAAGAGGGTTAAACTAGTTGATTTATTGATTAAGCTCAAGGAGTTAAAGAAGGAGAATCAAGCAAAGGAAAGACGAAGGTCATCGAGTAGCCGACTTGGACTGTTTTACCCAACACAAGGTAAGTCATTAAGCGTATATTTGGTGTTGATTTAAATGATCAATATATATATGCAAATGTGTTTAAATGAGTTGGTGTGTAAATGGAAATGTATGTGTATGGAATGATGCCATTGTTGAATGTATAAAGGCAGCAAAATACATAAGGTATTGGTCTCGGCACTAAGTGTGCGGGTATAAATGGACACGGTGACAAGATTGGCACTAAGTGTGCGGGTTTAAAATTGTACAGCACTAAGTGTGCGAGTTTGATTATATAGCACTAAGTGTGCGAGTTGAATACATATAGCACTAAGTGTGCGGATTCACTATATGCTCTTGCATTACAATTGGCACTGAGTGTGCGACATTATCGAGCTAATCCCGGACAGCGGATCGGGTAAGTACCTCGAGCTCATGACGAATAGAAAATATGTTCATGCTCGGGGTTGAATTTGGTAAGTCTTAAATCTATGTGATGATTGAAATTGTATGATTGTGGTGGAAATGAGTTAGTGTGTGAAAATGCCTCAAATATCTTGTTGTGTAGAGTATGAAATGTGGATGTATGACTTGGTATGAGATTGGACCAAAAGGTTCGAGGAATTATGGTATAGATTCGATATGGATGAGTACCTAGCCTCGTTTATTGTTTCATGTTGTAGTAACTTTATCAGTGGATTGATGAATGCTTACGACTTACTGAGTTGTAAACTCACTCGGTGTTTTTCTTGTCACCCATTTTAGGTCTATCGGACTCGTATTGTTTGCGTGATCGGGACCGTCGTTGAAGTCATCACACCGGCTGAAATCTTGTGGTATTGTTTTTGTTGTTGAAGAACATTTGGCATGTATAGGCTATTATATTTTGTCGAATTGTGGGTTGTAAACTTTAAGCCATGTGAAAATGGCCTATGTGGTCGTCGAGTGGGATGCTAGAACCTATAGCCACGAGTCTTAGAAACTCAAATTTTGATAAGGTGGCCATAATTTGTGTCATGTATGATGGATGATTAAGGCCAAGGAAAAATTCATGAAATTGGCATAGTCTACTGCAGTAACTGTTGCGGACAGCAGCAGTGAGATGAGATTGAAAAATCACTAAAAATAGTAGAAGTAGAATTAAATAGTGAGTAAATTATGGAACTGAACCTTGATGAATCTATTTTTATATGGACGAAACGAAACGACCATATGAGCGGTATACTGAGAAATATTAAGGTTCTCGTGAGACAGGGCCAGAACGGTTTCTGGGTCCCCTGTCGCGACTTTGAAAATTTACCATAAATTATCCAGAAAGAATTAGGAGTCATTCCTTATATGTAAAGATTCCATTTTGAGTCTAGTTTCATTAGAAACAAACGGCACCAGTATTAGAGCCCTGTACAGGGAGATATTCAAGTTGTAACGCGCGAAGGTCAGAGCAGTCGGTCCCTGTAACATGGGTGACTTTAACTAATAAACTGTACCAATTGGCCCAACCAAAAATTCTAAAAATAAATCCATGGATGGGTATATGAGTCTAAATTCAGGAAAAATTTACAAAACCAGTTTCCGAGTTTTGAAACTCGAGATATGATTTTAAGGCGACGGTGATGCAGTTTTCCAGCCTGACTGGTAACGTCAAATTGGTTGGTATCTTGAGAGGTTTGGCGTTAACCCTCGTGTCCGACACGGCGCCGGTCACGAGTTAGGGTGTTACAATTTTATTGGTATCAGAGCTATGGTTTAGTCGGTTCTAGGACTACCATAGCGCGTGTGAGTCTAGCTATACATGCCAAATTGTTAGCGCTTAATAATGTGATGACTTCGACGGTTGGAATTTTGTTTTGATTAGCAATGGAACCGGGGTAGAGAGACCCTTGGCGGATGACGTTGAAAGTGTAGCGGCTGCTCTGCGCAAGGGACACCGCCTGTTGAGCCTCGATCATCCGCGAATAATCAAAATGAAGGCGAAACAAGCCTTCTTCACCATGATGAATGAGTGGGTCGCGCAATATGCCCGAACCAACCCGGCTGTCCAACCATTCCGAATTTAAATACTCCACCCAAGAGCCCGCAATGCCTCCGAGCATCGATCCTGTGAGGTGAGTAAACCACCGTGGACTTGATTAGGAAGCGTGGGGCGAGGAGTTCAAGGCCATAGTTCTTGATGATGCCGAAAAGGCCGAGTTCGCTCGATAACACCATTAGAGTGTTAGATGAACATCATGCACACCGATGAATGTCTTAAGTGTGCTATATCCTTGTTTCGAGACTCGACTTACTATTGGTGGAGGACTTTAATTTCCATAGTCCCAAATGAACGAGTTACTTGGGATTTCTTCCAATCCAATTTGAAAGAAATACATTAGTCAACAGTTCATCGATCAAAAGCGTAAGGAATTCTTGGAACTCAAGCAAGGCGGATGATCAGATCTCGAATCTGAACATGAGTTCGTAAGACTTAGTCGGTATGCTCGGGAGTGTGTGGCTGATGAGGTTGCGATGTGCAAAAGATTTGAAGAAGGATTGAATGAAGAGTTAAAGTTACTAGTGGGAATTTTGGAGATAAAGGAGTTCGTGACACTAGTCGAACGAGCTCGCAAAGCGGAAGAACTTGGGAAGGAGAAGAAGAAGGCTGAATTTGAAGCAAGAGATTACCGTAAAAGATCGACGAGTAAAGCTCCGTTCTCGGTGTAAAGAGGTTCGGGGAGGACACCGAAGAAGTCGAGGACGATGCGGGAATTTCCATTAGAGCCAGACCATTGGCGGACTCTCGAGCTACTTGATAGCTAGTGTGGGCGAATCGTCAAGAGAGACTGAATGCCCCCAATGTGGAAGACGACACCTAGGTGAATGTTGGGGTAAGTCATTAATAGGGCTGTTATGGATGCGGTTGAAGGACCACTTCATTAGAGATTGCACGGAGCTAGATGAGAGGAATAAGACGCAAGGTGCAAGACCTAGTGGAGCGATGGTGGAGGTAGGCCCCGAGAATCTCTGGAGGTAGGGGTGGTAATCGAGAGGAGCCTCTAATACTGGCTGTCCGATCCGAGACCCGTACTCTGCTAGAGCATATGCCATCCCGCACGAGAGGAGGCATCCTCCCCGACGTTACCACTGGTACTTTTACTCTCTTTGATACTATTGTGATTGCATTGATTGACCCGGCTCTACTCACTCATATGTATGTGAAACCTTAGCATCAAATAAGACTCTACTGTTGAGTCTCTTGAGTTCGTAATTCAGTGTCAAACCCTTTGGGTCAATACGTGCTCGTTGATAAAGTGTGCAAGAGATGCCCCTAATAATTCGAGAATCTGTTTTCCGCCGATCGATGCTTCTACCATTTAATGAATTCGATGTTATTCTTGGTATGGATTGGTGACCGTACATGATGCGATGGTGGACGCAAAAGGAAAACCATTGATTTGAGGAGTGCAAATAATGAGGTAGTCCGAGTCGAGTCTCTTGATTTAAAAGGAGCGCCAATGATAATATCTTCTATGACCGCTAGGAGGTATGTGAAAAAGGGTGTGAAACATACCTTGCGTATGTGTTTGGAAGTAAAGAGACGGAAAGGAAACTCGAATCGGTACAGTGGTTTGTGAGTATTGAGATGTTTTTCCGAGGAGTTCCGGATTGTCACCGGTTCGAGAAGTGGAATTGACATCGAAGTTGTACCGGTACTACGCCGATTTCAATAGCCCCGTATCGTATGGCATTAATGTAATTAAAGGAATTGAAGGTTCAATTGCAAGAATTGACGGATAGAGGTTTCGCTCGACCGAGTTTTTCTCCATGGGCGCACTTTGTATTGTTTGTGAAGAAGAAGGACGGAACCATGAGGTTGTGCATCGACTATCGTCAACTCAATAAAGTGACGATAAAGAATAAATATCCATTGCCACGAATTGACGATTTGTTTGATCAATTAAAGGGAGCCTCGGTGTTTTCAAAGATAGATTTGAGGTCGGGTACTATCGGTTGAGGTCCGAGAATCGGACATACCCAAAACCGCTTTTAGAGCGAGGTACGGTCACTCTGAATTCTTGGTGATGCCGTTTGGGCTCACTAATGCCCTGCGGTGTTTATGGATTTAATGAATAGAATTTTCAGGCCATACTTGGATCGGTTCGTAGTTGTATTTATCGATGACATTTTGGTCTATTCGAGAGATGGCGAGCATCTTGAACACCGAGGCTAGTGTTGCAAATCTTACGAGATAAGCGATTATCACGCAAAGTTCATAAATGTGAATTTTGGTTGAAAGAGGTTAGCTTTTTGGGGCACGTGGTGTCCGCATCGGTGTCGTGGTGGACGAACAAAATTCAGCCATAGTCGATTGGAAACCACCAAGGAATGTTACCGAAGTTAGGAGCTTTTGGGGCTTGCGGTTATTACCGACGATTTGTAAAGGTTTCTCGACGATAGCCACACTAATGACGGCTACTCTAAAAGGATGTTAAGTTGAATGGACGGAGAAATGTCGGAAAAGTTTCGATCAACTGAAAGCTTATTTGATTGAAGCCCCAATTCTAGTGCAACCGAATCGGGCAAAGAGTTTGTCATTTATAGTGACGCATCCCTACTTGGGTTGGGTTGCGTATTGATGCAAGAAAAGGCGAGTTGTGGCCTATCGTCGAGGCAATTAAAGCCACATGAGAAAAATTATCCGACCCATGATCTCGAATTGGTCGCCATCGTATTCGCCTTAAAGATATGGCGACATTACTTATTTGGTGAGAAGTGCCATGTGTATTCGGATCACAAAAGTCTCAAATATTTGATGACCCAAAGAGACTTAAATCTGCGACAAAGCGATGGCTCGAGTTGTTAAAAGATTATGAGCTCGTCATTGATTATCACCGGGAAGGGCTAATGTGGTTGCGGATGCCTTAAGCGGAAATCACTATTTGCTTTATGACGATGAATGTACACTTGTCTATCCTACCCGACAATGTGTTAGTAGCTGAATTGAAAGCCAAACCATTATTGATCGTCAAATTCGTGAAGCTCGAAAGTCGACGATGAGTTGGTTGCAAAGCGGGATGAGTGTGTTCGAACAAGGACTCGAATTTCAAATCGATGATGACGATTGTTTGAGGTTGAAGTCGTCTGTGTGTCCCAAAGAATTGGAACTTATTCCAATAATTTTGAACGAAGCCCATTGTAGCCGAATGGCAATCCACGGAGAATGCGAAGATGTACAACGATTTGAAACGTCGGTTTTGGTGGCATGGTATGAAGCGGGACATCTCCGACTTTGTTTGAGATGTTTAATATGTCAACAAGTGAAAGCGGAACATCAAGTGCCTTGAGATTGCTTCACCGATCACGATACCCGAGTGGAAATGGGATCGAGTCACAATGGACTTTGTGTCCGGCCGCCATTGTCGACTAGTAAGAAGGATGCGATTTGGGTTGTTGTTGATAGGTGACTAAGTCGGCTCACTTTATCCCCGTCGTCTGGATTTTCATTGGATAAACTAGCCGAATTATACGTTTCTCAGTTGTGAGATTACACGGGTACCGATTTCTATTGTGTCGGATAGAGATCCGAGATTTACCTCGCGATTTTGGAAGAAATTTCAAGAAGCTTTGGGTACCAAGTTGCATTTCAGACCGCCTTTCACCCCCAAACCGATGGTCAATCCGAACGGATAATTCAAATACTCGAGGATATGTTGAGATGTTGTATCCTTGAGTTTAGTGGTTCATGGGAGCAGTATCGCCTTTGATTGAATTCGCTACAACAATAGCTTTCAATCAAGTATTAAGATGGCGCCTACGAGGCTTTATACGATTCGTAAATGCCGTACCCATTATTCTAGATGAACTTAGTGAAGGTAAATTCTTGAGGTTGATTTGGTTAAGGATGCCGAGCAAAGAGTTCGAGTAATTCGTGAAAGTTTGAAAGTCGCCGGATCGCCAAAAGTCGTATGCGGATTTGAAAAGAAAAGATATTGAATATCGGGTTGGAGACAAGGTCTTTCTCAAAGTTTCACCTTGGAAGAAGGTGCTTAGATTTGGCCGTAAGGAAAATTGAGCCGAGGTTCATCGGGCCATATGAAATATCTGACCGAGTCGGTCGATCGCGTATCGTTTGATTTTGCCCCGAACTTGAAAGGATTCACAACGTCTTCCATGTTTCGATGCTTGACGTTATAGATCGACCCGTCACACGTAATTAGTCCATCGAGGTTGAAATTCAACCCGATATGAGTTATGAAGAAGAACCGATTCGTATCCTAGCTCGTGAAGTGAAGGAGTTGCGAAACAAAAGAGTTCCATTAGTAAAAGTGTTATGGCTCAAACACGGGATGGAAGAAGCTACTTGGGAACCCGAGAACTCTATGAAAGAGCGTTACCCAAACCTATTTACGGTAAGATTTTGGGACGAAAATTTCTTAAGTGGGGAGAGTTGTGACAGCCAAAATTGACCCTAGTCGGAAGTGGTTTGGGACCGCTAAACCGAGTCACCAAAATGTTTGAACGTAATATTTATTGTCTAGAATATGTAATTATGAATGTGTGAAAATTTCAAGCTTGATTTAGCCGATAGCATGTGAATTGAGTTAGTAGGACTTGTGTGACACTTTTGAAAAGTGATAGGCTAATCTATAAGGACCTAATAGTGCATGTAGTCAAAGGGAGGACTTGCATGTCAAATTTCCCCCTAATAGTTAGTGGCCGCCATGACAAGAGATTATGGGTAAAACATGTCATAAAACATGTTGGGACAATGGTGTATGTAAGAAAAAATAAAATAGTGAGCATGGGAATTTAATAATGAAAGGAACAAAAAAAAAAAGAGAAAAAATGGTCTCATGCATGCCCATTGCCGTGAGTGTGGAGAAAGAAAGAAGAATTTTGTTCATCATTTTCATTTCCTTTGGGCTGAAAATTCGAGGAAGAAGGAAGGAATTCTTGTTTCATGTTGGTTTGGAAGAGGTTTAGGAGGAGGTTTGGCCATACTTGTACCTAGATTAAGGTAAGTTTGATGTTTTGCCATGAGATTCATGTATATTTTAGTTGCTAGCTTGATGTTCTTGTTAGCCCATGGTTCAAATCTTTGTTATGTCATGGGAATGAAATTCGCCAAAGTGAATATGGTGTTAATGCCATTGCATGCTAAATATCAAGCTTGATAATGATTCATGTGATGGTGGATTGAGGATTCTTAGATTTTCTTTTAGCATTTTTGAATGAGATACTAAGTTCTTTGTTTAACCATGACCAAATTGAAACGGTATGGTGTTGTGGTATTCGCCATGTTATATCCATAAGTATGATTCATGCATGTTGCATGGTAAGTAAGATTTAAGCTTTGGATATGTGTGTATATTTGGATATAAGCCACTTGAGAATTGGCCATTGCACCTACATGAATATATGTTTGCACATGATGAATTGGTATGACATGTATACTATTTTAAGGTGTCTATTTGCTTGTGATGTTGTTTGGTTATGAAATAAATGAGAGATGTGTATAGAACTACAATATGTAATCGTTAATTAGGAAAATGTATGCTGTTTTTTTTGTGTAGTATTAAGTGTAAAATTGGCCTCCACATAGACATGCATATTGGCCAAAGGAAGTAGATTGGTGTGCATGTATTCGGTTAGAGGCAACCATATTGAAGCCTTATCTTGGCTTAGATTGTTGACCAAATGGGTAATAAGTGAGGATGGTTGCGAATATACAAACATACATATGCATGTGTAATTGAATTATGAATGTTTAGCAAGAGGGTTAAACTAGTTGATTTATTGATTAAGCTCAAGGAGTTAAAGAAGGAGAATCAAGCAAGGGAAAGGCGAAGGTCATCGAGTAGCCGACTTGGACTGTTTTACCCAACACAAGGTAAGTCATTAAGCGTATATTTGGTGTTGATTTAAATGATCAATATATATATGCAAATGTGTTTAAATGAGTTGGTGTGTAAATGGAAATGTATGTGTATGGAATGATGCCATTGTTGAATGTATAAAGGCAGCAAAATACATAAGGTATTGGTCTCGGCACTAAGTGTGCGGGTATAAATGGACACGGTGACAAGATTGGCACTAAGTGTGCGGGTTTAAAATTGTACAGCACTAAGTGTGCGAGTTTGATTATATAGCACTAAGTGTGCGAGTTGAATACATATAGCACTAAGTGTGCGGATTCACTATATGCTCTTGCATTACAATTGGCACTTGAGTGTGCGACATTATCGAGCTAATCCCGGACAGCGGATCGGGTAAGTACCTCGAGCTCATGACGAATAGAAAATATGTTCATGCTCGGGGTTGAATTTGGTAAGTCTTAAATCTATGTGATGATTGAAATTGTATGATTGTGGTGGAAATGAGTTAGTGTGTGAAAATGCCTCAAATATCTTGTTGTGTAGAATATGAAATGTGGATGTATGACTTGGTATGAGATTGGACCGAAAGGTCCGAGGAATTATGGTATAGATTCGATATGGATGAGTACCTAGCCTCGTTTATTGTTTCATGTTGTAGTAACTTTATCGGTGGATTGATGAATGCTTACGACTTCTGAGTTGTAAACTCACTCGGTGTTTTCTTGTCACCCATTTTAGGTCTCTCGGACTCGTATTGTTTTGCGTGATCGGGACCGTCGTTGAAGTCATCACACCGGCTGAAATCTTGTGGTATTGTTTTTGTTGTTGAAGAACATTTGGCATGTATAGGCTATTATATTTTGTCGAATTGTGGGTTGTAAACTTTAAGCCATGTGAAAATGGCCTATGTGGTCGTCGAGTGGGATGCTAGAACCTATAGCCACGAGTCTTAGAAACTCAAATTTTGATAAGGTGGCCATAATTTGTGTCATGTATGATGGATGATTAAGGCCAAGGAAAAATTCATGAAATTGGCATAGTCTACTGCAGTAACTGTTGCGGACAGCAGCAGTGAGATGAGATTGAAAAATCACTAAAAATAGTAGAAGTAGAATTAAATAGTGAGTAAATTATGGAACTGAACCTTGATGAATCTATTTTTATATGGATGAAACGAAACGACCATATGAGCGGTATACTGAGAAATATTAAGGTTCTCGTGAGACAGGGCCAGAACGGTTTCTGGGTCCCCTGTCGCGACTTTGAAAATTTACCATAAATTATCCAGAAAGAATTAGGAGTCATGCCTTATATGTAAAGATTCCATTTTGAGTCTAGTTTCATTAGAAATAAACGGCACCAGTATTAAAGCCCTGTACAGGGAGATATTCAAGTTGTAACGTGTGAAGGTCAGAGCAGTCGGTCCCTGTAACATGGGTGGCTTTAACTAATAAACTGTACCAATTGGCCCTACCAAAAATTCTAAAAATAAATCCATGGATGGGTATATGAGTCTAAATTCAGGGAAAATTTACGAAACCAGTTTCCAAGTTTTGAAACTCGAGATATGATTTTTAAGGCGACGGTGATGCAGTTTTCCAGCCTGACTGGTAACGTCAAATTGGTTGGTATCTTGAGAGGGTTTGGCCGTTAACCCCTCGTGTCCGACACCGGCGTCGGTCACGAGTTAGGGGTGTTACATCCCAAGTCACTTGCTCCCTAGGCACCACAGAAGTCAGAGTACTCCACCAATAGTAGGCGGAATCGCGTAGCAAGGAGATGGTACACTTTAAGCACTCATCGGGTGTACAAGATAGCTCATCGAGCACCCGGATAGTGTTGTCCAACCAAAATTCAGCTTGCTCGGCATCGTCGCTATCCGTAGCCTTGAATTCAGTGGCCCCATGTTTACGAATTCTGTCGACTGGGGGCTTACTTGACCTTATTTGGTCAGTTACCGGAGGTATTGTAGGTGCGGGGGTTGCATTAGTCGGAAATGGAGGTTGTGGAACAGCCGTGTTCGTTCGAATGTATTGGTTGAACCAATCATTCATCACGCTATAAAAGGCTTGCCTAGCCTCATCATTCGGATTGCTGGCCATAGGTTGAGAGTCCGCCGGTGCTGTCCCTTGCACGGGAGCAGGCGCCACACTCTCCACATCATCAGCTATTGCTCGGTTGGGATCGGGATCCATTGCTATAAACAAACACAAATTCAGATTGTCAGAAATCACCACACTATCAATTTATCACTATATGGCATGTATAGCTAGACCCCAAACATATCACGGTAGTCCTAGAATCGACTAAACCGTGACTCTGATACCAATAAAATTGTAACAGCCCGAACCCGAGACCATCGCCGGTGTCGGACGCGAGGGGTTAACGAGCCAAGTCCTCTTAAAGCACCGACCAATTTGGCATTTCCAGACAGGCTGGAAAACTGCGTCACTGTCACCTTAAAAATCATATCTCGAGTTTCAAAACTCAGAAACTGATTCCGTAAATTTTCCCTGAATTTAGACTCATATATCCTTCCATGGATTTATTTCTAGAATTTTTGGTCAGGCCAATTGGTACAGTTTATTAGTTAAAGTCACCCATGTTACAGGGATCAACTGCTCTGACCTTCACGCGTTACAACTTGAATATCTCTCTGTACAGGGCTTTAATACTGGTACTGTTTGTTTCTAATGAAACTAGACTCAAAATTGAATCTTCACATATAAGGCATGACTCCTAATTCTTTCTGGATAATTTATAGTAAATTTTTAAAGTCGCAACAGGGGACCCAGAAACCGTTCGGGCCCTGTCTCACGATAACTTTAATATCTCTTAACAAGTAACTCCTATGACCGTTTCGTTTCTTCCATATGAAAGTATACTCATCAAGGTTCATTCACATAACTTATTCACTATTTAATACCATTCCTACAATTTTTGGTGATTTTTCAAAACCACACCACTGCTGCTGTCAGCATCTGTTTTCAAGGTAACCTTTACCTATTTCATGATTTCCACGATTCAATTGCCCTCTTTGCATACATAGCACAAAGTGTGGTCATGATTAACCATTCAATGGCTAATCTTCTCAAAACAATTCCATACCCCATAATGATCAACATACAACGATTATAGTATCATACCAAAAGCGTATATAAGCCATTTTCGCATGGCTATCCAAGTTTACACAAACCGAAAGGTACATGACCTTCAACAATAGGGTAGTCCTATACATGCCATTTCAAAGTTCAACCAAAATTATACCAAACTGGAGGCTTTGATAGTGTAGATGACTTGACTTTTATGATCCCGAATCCGATCGCTAACGAGCAAAATCTATAAAACAGAGAGCCAAAGCAGCGGAGTAAGCATTTTTATGCTTAGTAAGTCTCAAGCAATAAAATCAGCTTTAACTAAAGCATTACATTCACATAGCCAAATGAATCATTTCATTAATACACATTCACATAATCATACTTACTTCACACTTCATCATTATATACTTTCACAAGATATCAACTAATTCAATAGCTGAAAACTCGTTAGTCGATTGAACGAATGTTACTCAAACCTATCGACTTTTCCAATGCACATATAAACATACCTTATCCTTTGGGCTTTTCAAGCGTACTAATTAAATTTATTACAGCAACCAACGCTCACCTCCAGCCCAAGCTTCTTCGGAATACAACCGGATATAACCACATGCACGAATGCCTTGGTCTTAGCCGGATAGAACGACTTGCACAAATGCCTTGGGTATTAGCCCGGATTTAACAACTTGCACGAATGCCTTGGTCTTAGCCGGATGTAGTCACTAGCACAATTGCCTTCGGTCTCAACCGGATATAACTACTAGCATAAATGTCTTGGGACTTAGCCGGATATCATTCAATTGCTCATGCACACACATACATCAATAATCATTACACATCCATGTTTCATTTTCGTTACTAAGGCTCAAACACAAACATATCACTAGCATAATCGCCTTGGGACTTAGCCCGGTATCATTCAAATACTCATACACACATAAATCAATAATCATTACACATCCATATTTCATTTCACATAATTGAGTAGGGTCATTTCTTGAGGACTTACCTCGGATGTTGTCGAACGGCTTCAACGGCTATTCGATCACTTTTTCCTTCCCTTTATCGGATTTAGCTCCTTTTGCTCTTGAGCTTAACGAATACAAGTAGAAGTATTCAATATTTCTATTAATAATGTTTACTAGTAAATCACATTCGCATCTCATATCATCTCACTTTATTATAATTTATCATTCAACCTTTGAACCAAAATGCCATTATATGGCCACATACACATACATCCATATATTTAAGCTCAAGAATTTTAACATAACATCAAGTGCTCAAATTACTCATGTGGCCGATTACACATGGTCATAAATACACAAAATCAAAAATAATTTCAAGGTTTTTTCACACTATACATGTACTAGGCCGAATGTACATGCAAATTTCACAACATTCTTCAACAAATTTCTTCTTTAAACAAACATATTTATCACTTTCTTCATAATCAAAATATCATGTGCAAACATATATACACATATAGGTGCATGGCGAATCTCAAGGTGTTCATAACCCTCTAAAACACAAATTTTACCAATCAAGTAACAAGCATAAGTCATGCTCATGAATGCATCATGGCGAATACATCATAATCATACCCCATTGAACTTTGGTCATGGTTAAACAAAGAACTCAGTGTCTTACTCAAGATTGCTACAAAGAAATTTCAAGAGTAGTCAATCCATCATTGCATGCATCATTAGCAAGCTTCACATTTAGCATGCAATGGCTTTAACACAATATCAACGTTGGCCAAATACCATTTTTCATGGCATAGCAAGGATTTGAACCATGGCTAACATGCACATCAAGTTAGCAACCAAAACAAGCATGAATCTCATGACACAACTTCATACATACCTTAATCTTGATGCAAGTTTAGCCAAATCTCCTTCTAGATCTATTCTAAACAAAGAAAATGAAGCAAAAATCTCTTCTTCCTCTTAGGAATTTCGGCCAAAGGAAGGAGGGGAAAAGATGAACAATTTTTTTGTTTTTTCTTTCTTAGTCTTTGCTCAAAGAAAGGATGAATGACAACTTTTTTTTTTCATTTCTTAATTCTTTCTACATAATGCACTAACTAGACATGTTGGAAACATGTTCCCTTGCCCATAATCTAGACATGGCCGGCCACTCATTCAAAATAAATGGAGTATTTGACATGCAACTCCATTTATTTTGCTTCATTCCTTTATTAACCTCTTGAAATTAGCTACATATTTTTAAATCCTTTCACATGAGTCCTTTTTCTTTCAATTCACAATCAAATTAACTAAATCAAAGAATTCAAAATTCACACATGAGCACACACATATTATAGGCATCAAAATAAATTTTAAATTATTTTTATGCCTCGGTTTTGTGGTACCGAAACCACATTCCGACTAGGGTCAATTTTTGGCTGTCACATCCTGTGTATGGAATGTAAGGCTTATGGATGTTCATGTATATTTGCTGCAAACATACGATATTCTGTTTAGGTTGCACATGGGTTGGGAATTATGGAACGGAGGAAGTATATGAGGATCGCATGGTTGCTTGACAACCGTGGATCCACCGACGGCTATTAAGCCTAATATATGATTGGCAGCTTGCTGCAATAAAGGTAGTTCCGTAACCAGGCTACCATTGATATGTATCGAATGGTGGGTCGATATTTATATCCCCACATGATGTGTATTGGGGGACTGAGTTGATGTGTAACAGTTGGATTAGTGGGGTGGGTTGCATTGCATTGCATTGCATGTATGATTTTATGGTGATTGATGAATGATTATTACTCGTCGAGGGTTGTACACACTGAGTTTTTGAAAACTCACTCCCTCTTTTATTTTTCTTAGGTGATGCTCAGTAGAAAGTTCAATGTTTGGAGGGACTCGGAGGTGGCCAGCTAGCAAGATGACTTGGACTTGTTTTTTTTTTAAAAAAGCATATAGTTTCTAGCTTATTAAGTAATTTCAGACTGGAATGAAATAAGACCTTCCCTTTTATTATTATTTGCATTATTATTTTTATGTGTTGTAATTCTGAGAAGGTGAACATGGGTTTCCTAAATCATAGATTGTTTTTCTATGTTTTTGCAACTAAATTTTAAAATGACAGGCTTTCATAAATCATATGCTTTAAACAAGCTTTCGCGATTGAAAGAGAGTTTTTATAAGTTAATTATGGTTTCTCATTTTAAGAAGGGTTTTCAATGAAAACAAGGTTTTCGCTAAAACACTTCAATGTGACGCGCCAGATTGAACCATAACGTCCGGGCCAGGTTTGGGGTGTTACATTTAGTGTTACCAGAGTCCAGGTTGCAAAACTCGGGACGTGAACTAGGCCTTATTATTTTGGTTTTGTTTTAAAAAAATTTTGGATCACAATGTTTTTGAAGAAAAAAAATTCTTGCTGTGCGGCACACCAAGTCTCTGACGTTGAACCAAGTAAGCTCCTTTATTCTTAAGCTTGTGTAATTTGATGTACTGTAGGTAGTTAGTGGGCTACTTTAGATGATTATGCTAAGTTTTTTTTTTTTTAGATTGAAACTGAAACCCATAAGACATTGGAACTGTAGAGGATTTACGAAAACAACCTTCTTTTATTACTTCCATAAAACATCAATTTAATTATTAAAACTAACTAAAACTTCATAAAATTTCTAATCCAGATAATACGTGAGACAACGATGAGTGCTAGAAGAGGTGCAATAGGCCGTGGCTGAGGCCGCGGAGGTGTTAGGGCTGAATCATCGGCATCAGGCCATATGCTTGATGCTGGAGTAAAAGAGGCTCCAGCCTCACCCGTGGCTGGGAATGGACCATATGATCGGGCCGCGGGGGAAGATGCATTGTCACAGGCAATGCTGAGGATTTTGGAAAGGGTAGCAGGGCCCAATAATGGCACGGGAAATCAGGGGTCCATTCCGGAGTGACTTCGATCAAATGGGGCTGAGATCTTTAAAGGCGTGGCTGGTGTGGCTCCTAACGTGATGAAAACCTGGTTGGAGGCCACCAAAAGGATAATGGAGGACTTGGCTGTTCTTCTGAACAAAAGTTGAAAGGGGTAGTGTCACTGCTTAGGGAAAAGCTTACTAGTGGTGGCTGACAGTGAAAGAGGGCACCCAACCTGAGCAGGTCACTTGGGAGTTCTTCAAAACTACATTCCAAGGGAAGTATATAGGTGTGAGTTATGTAGATTCTAGAAGGAAGGAGTTCTTGAGCTTGACCCAGGGAAACAAATCTGTGGTTGAGTATGAGGCAGAATTTTTATGCCTTAGTAGGTATGCAAGAGTTATGGTGGCAACGGACTATGACCATTGCGTTAGGTTTGAGGATGGACTTAGGGATAGCCTCAGAGTATTTATAGCTCTACAAAGGGTGCGAGACTTCTCAGAGTTGGTAAAGAAAGTAAAGATTGTGGAGGAGGTGAGGCACACTGAGCACTTAAATCGAGAAAAAGAAAAGGGTAGGAATAAAAGGAAGGCTGAGACTCCTGGTGTAACGCCCCGATTTTTGGGCCTGGAAGTATTGGACCTTGAGTCTGGGTTCAGGTGGAAAACGACCCAAATAATTTGGATGTTATTATTATTATTTCGTATGTTTAGTTTAGTAATTAAATAAATTATGAAGGGTTTATGGTGTGGGAAAAAAGGCCCAAGAGTAAATTTAATTCGAGACAATTCCTAAATTTTAATTTTGGGAGAGAGGGTTCTGGCGATATGGGCTTTTAAAGTTGAGGTGGTAAAATAGGACACAAACAAGGCCTTGGTAAAGTGACAAGGTGGTGCCACTAAGTTCCTAAAAAAATGGCGTTTGGGAAGGAATTAAAGGTCCAGGGTTCAAGTTGCAAGGTAAGCATATTGTTACTTCTTAATTTTAGGCATGTGCCGGGCATGTGATCACTTAAGTGAATTTCGGCAAGGGCCTTAGGGAGGTTGTGCCGATTGTTTTAGTTGATATTAGGGTTAGGTTCTTTTCTTTTTCTGTCTTGGAGAATTAGGGTTAGCCACCTAAAAGCTTTCACTGCCATTCATCTTTTCTGAGTTCTCACAAAAGCCGAAAACGCAAATTCCTTCTCCTGGGTGCCAATTTCTTCTTCCTCTCTTTTCCTCCATTTTATTTATTCCTTTTTGGTTTTTCTTCTAGCCAAAACCTTCTGATCACCTTACTCACCTCCTCTGTCAATCCCATCCTCCACAAAACCTCCATAGCCGATTGCCATAAAAGCCGAAATCCCGAAAACTCACTTCTTGTGCAGATTTTTCCAAGCCAAAATCCTTCAGTTATTTTTGTTCTTTTTGATCAAATTTCATCTTTTCTAAACCCTTAGTATCTGTCGGTAATATTACTTCAAAGTTATAGCCTCAAATCGTCATCTTCTTCATCACTTAAAAGGCCGAAATACCATAGATTTAGGGACTTATAGCCGAAACTTTAGATCTCCTAGATTCGAGTTCTACTATCATTTAGAGGACAGATCTGCATCAGATCTACATAGAAATCAAAGAGGAATAAGTGGTAAGTGCTCATCACCTCAGATCTAGTCTTATTTTACAATTTAGAAAAGCCGAAGTCCCTAAAATCTAGAGAGGCTGTCGATTTGGGCATAAGGCTTTAAGGGTATTTAACCGATGATTTCTTTTGGTGATTAGTGTATTCTAGAGGTTTGTTCGAAGGCTTGTATCTTTGGGACAACTAGACTTAGATCTAGTCATCGGTTTTCGACAAAAAGGTAAGATTCTAAAGGCTTTAGGGGCATGGTTCGAATATGGGTTGCTGAATATTGGGATTGGTTATTGTGGGTCACAATCTAAGAATTGTGGTAATAAATTGTAAGACATCGTAAGGGATCTCAATAGCAGTCGTTGCAAAACAGGTGTGTATCGAACACTTTCTCATAGTTCAATTCGGTAAAAGCCGAAATGTCGAAATTTCGGCATTTCGTGGGCTTGTGAGTGTGCGAGTGCTCACAAGACGTTTAGAAATCATTAGATCTGAAATTGCAAAGTGGTAAGTTAGTTGTGTGTGAAATTTCGTGTACTTTGGTAATTGGGCCTCGATAGGCTAAAACTGGGCCCAATGGGCTTACAGGCTCATACAGGTTAATAATAAAAAAATAATAATAATTTATAATATAAAAAATAGGAAATAAGTATGTTCTGTTAGATTGTAGAATCGAAACTGCTTAAACCGGTAAACTGGTCATAAAACTTGAGTTAAATGGCTTAAATTGCTAATGGACACTGTAGGGCCCATTAGGGGTTTTAGGGCCCAATGGCTAAAATTGTGAAATTGAGATAAATAAATTACTGCAATGACAAATGGGCTAGTAAGGATTGTAACATTCATGAGAACCCTTAAAACTGATAAAAGTACTGAAATACCTTTATAGGTGGAAAGTTTACAGTTTTACCCCTAGGAGCAAAATTACTGATATACCCCTAGGGTTAAGGTTGACCTGAATGCATGTTTGATTGTTACTATTTACTGCATGCCATGTTATTATTGTCTAATGCATGGGATTGGGTTATTGATGGAGGAAGTACTGAAACTGGCTTGACCACGTACTGGAGGCTTTGCCTCAACTTACTGATATTTGAGCAGCTATGGTGCAACTGTGGAGTGTAGGGCTGGGTGGGTTGAGCTATTCCCCACATGGAGTGTAGGGCTAGTACGGGTGGAGTGTAGCGGTTAGTTATAGGCTGGGTTGGGCTTGCATACACGAATATGTCTGTTCTGTTCTGGAATGGGCCTATGGGCCATACTGTTATCTGAAAAGGGCCTAAGGCCTAGTTTATCAGATTCGAAAAGGGCTTGACCAAGACCACCAATTATCTGAATAGGGCTTAGGCCCAATGGGCTTGAGTTGACTTGGGCTTTGGATGGGTTTTCCATACACACTGAGTTTTCCTAACTCACCCCTATGTCTTCCAGCCTTACAGGTGAGCCCTAATTGGTGGACTTGAGCTGGGCGGGATTCAAAGTGGCCACGAAGATTAAATTTCTAGTTTTTAAATAAATTTCAATTAGCTTCCTTTTAAATTTCGCATTTATTTTTGATTATTTTTATTTTTGGTTTTTAAATTACTTAAATCGTTTTCAACTTGAGATTCACATCACTTAAATTGATTTCTTAAAATTGGATAGCCCTAGGGCGCGTTTTATAAAAGTTACTTATTTTCAAAATATCACGATAATCGAGCAAAGCTTCCGTAACGTAAACGTTTTCAAAGGAAATAAATATTTTAAATAGACTTAAACTTAATTTGTTGTTGTGGACAAGTAATAAGCTTAAACTGTGGCAATGGATGTGTGCATGTCTAGGATTGGATCATGGAAGAGCTAGGTACTTAAGCAGTCTAATTGACTCACCTCCTCTTTTCTTGAATCCTACCTGGTGCGTAGTATCCATTCATTTTAAGCCATAACAAAGATAGTTAACTGTTTGTAGAATAACTTGCTTCTGCCACTACAAAGGTTTACAAGTTTAAATGGTAAAAGTATCTAAACATCAAGAAAGGTTTTTAATGAAAACATGGTTTTGGAAAAACACTTCAATGTGACACACCAGACCTGGTCATAATGTCTGGGCTGGGTTTGGGGTGTTACACCTGGTGTTGGACAGAGGCCTAGGGCTAACGCTAGAGATAATGGGCTAATTAGAGCAGGGACCCCTGCTGTGAATCCAAGGGTGCCACCTTGTGCTAATTGTGAGGAAGGTCATGTAGGGGAGTGTTGGAAGAGGATGGGAGATTGTCTGGCTTATGGATCTATGGAGCATAGGATCAGAAATTTCCCTAGGATGCCAGTTCAGGTGCCAGGAATGGGTAGAGGTGATTTACAGCCATCGAGGGGTGGTCAGCAGCCCCCCAGAAGCCACGGTCAGGCCAGGGGTTGAAACGGTTTGGGTCGTGGAGCACCGGGCAGAGTTGTTGGTCATGTTAAGGCGAGACAACCAACATTGGTCTATGCAGCATGTCGTCGAGAGGACGAATATGCTCTAGAGGCAAATATCGATACTTACTTTAACCATAATGTGTTATTTATTTAGTTTGGTATTAGAGTGCGAAGCGGGAGCGTGGTGTGGTAGTCTATGTTATGCAACTTTGCTAATAGTTGGGAATTTTGAAGAAGAAATTTCTTTCAGGGGGTAGAGTTGTAACGCCTCAAAAATCCTAAAATCCTAAACTTTCTTTTTTTTTTCGTTTCGATAAAAATTGTGCTTATCATTCCTAGTCAAGTGTTAATTATGTGATAGTAGGTCTTGGTTAAGGTTTGAGTTCGAACTTAGGGGTGAAGGAAATTATGGTTTAATTATTAAAAGAACCTTGTTGGAAAGTAGGTTGGCTTTTAAATAAATGAAGGAAGAATTGGACACAAGAAAGTCTTGTGGTGGAGTGGCAAGTGGCGTCACATGCATGACAAGGAGGCCCGGGGTTCGAATCTCTCCTTGCTCAAAAGAAGGATTTATTTTTGCTTAAGGGATGGACAGTGGTGGCGTTGGATATGAACACTGTAGGGATTGATAAGAGGAGATATTTGAGGAGGGGATTAGGGAGTTATCAGGGAGAAAAATTAGGAGATGAGGAGTGAAGAATAGGTGGAGCCGAATTGGGAATTTAGGCATAGGAAATTCGGCCATAAAGGCTATATATAGGTGCCGAATGTGAGGTTTCCAGGCCAATGCTGAATTCTCCCTCATCTTGTTGCCAGAAAACACCTTTTTTTCTCCAATGATCTAAAAGTCGAAAATCCCTTGTTTTTCCTTCTTTTTCTTTGTGTCGGTTCTCCAGTCTTCCCTACTCAAAGTTTTCTTTTTGATTCACCTCTGGTTTAAAATGGTTTCTACTTCTCTTTGTGTCGAATAACCTATTTTACCATACAAGTTTCAAGAGCTGAATATCCTCTGTGCCACCCCTACCTTTTCCACTCGGTCAATTCTAGTGTAAGTGTTTTGCTCTCTCAATTGGTTTTGCTACTATAGATCACTCTATCCCTCACTTCTTCTAATTGGTTTTGGTAAGGCTAGTATCGAATCCTAGTCTTTTGGATCCCTACCGATTTGCTCCTTAGGTGTGAGATCTTAGTAAGTGTTCTTCACTTTGGTAAGGGTTGTCCGAATAGGCTTTAATGAGAAAAGGGTGACATATGCTGGATAAAAGTCACCCAATATGTTTTAACTATAAAGGTTAATGCAGTTCTGGGTAGCACTTGTGATTAGCAATCAAGGAAAAGCTATTAAGACTTGGCGTTTCAGGTAAGGTTAAGGTGAGACTTTAGCTTTTGGTAAAATATTCGATAAGTAAATGTGAGTAATCATTGAGTGGTATCGATTGTAGGTTCGTGGTAAGGGGGATCATAGCACGCTTTATTACTAGGTGTGTACATACACTGCACACACACAGTAGATTGGCAAAAGTCGAAATGTTGAAAAGTCGAAAGTTTGGCTACGGTAGTCTGGCGAGTGTGCGAACACTTGAAAGGGGGAAACTGATAGGTTATCTGAGGCCCCATGGGTGATTCTATGAACTTGGGCCGTGTTTTGGCCAACCGGGCCAGGATGGTCTAAATGGGCCCGATAGGCTGTTCTTCACATAATAGGCAAAATTGGCAACTTGATGTTAAGTGATGGAAATTATATGAAAGCATGTATATGAATGTGATTTGGGCCTAATGGGCCATATGAATGAGATTGGGCCTAGTGGGTCATATGCACGTATGTAGACCTGTTTGGGCTTTGTAAGGGGTTTTTGGCCTAGCATCTGATAACTGTTTAATTGACATAAAACTTAGTTAATTAATTGCGATCGTGGATGAGTCATAAGGTTAAGGTGTGGTAATGAGTATATGCATGTCTAGGATTCGATCTAGGGAGAGCTTAGTACTTAAGCGTCTTAATGACTCACCTCCTCTTCTCTGGAATCCTACCTGGTGCATAGTATCTGTTCACTTTAGCCAACAGGGACTAGTTAACGGGCTAAGGTAAGTAACAAACCCACAACAAGAGAAATTACTGAAATGCCCCTAAGGACAAAAATGACTAAAATACCCCTATGTGTGGAATGTAAGACTTATGGATGTTCACGTATATCTGTTGCATACATACAATATTCTGTTTAGGTTGCATATGGGTTGAGAATTATGGAAAGGAGGAAGTATATGAGGATCACATGGTTGCTTGACAACCGTGGATCCACCGAAGGCTATTATGCCCAATATATGATTGGTAGCTTGCTGCAATAAAGGTAGTTCCGCAACCGGGCTACCATTGATGTGTGTCGGATGGGTGGGTCGTTATTTATAACCCTACATGATGTGTATCGGAGGATAGAGTTGTTGTGTAACGGTTGGATTATTAGGGTGGGTTGCACTACATTGCATTGCATGGATGATTTTATGGTGATTGATGAATGCTTATTACTCGTCGAGGGTTGTACACACTGAGTTTTTGAAAACTCACTCCCTCTTTTATTTTTCTCAGGTGATGCTCAGTAGAAGGTTCGATGTTTGGAGGGACTCGGACGTGGCCAGCTAGCAAGACGACTTGGACTTGTTTTTTTAAAAAAAGGCATATAGTTTCTAGCTTATTAAGTAATTTCAGACTGGAATGAAATAAGGCCTTCCCTTTTATTATTATTTGAATTTTTATTTTTATGCGTTGTAATTATGAGAAGGTGAACATGTGTTTCCTAAATCATAGATTGTTTTTCTATGTTTCTGCAACTAAATTTTAAAATGACAGGCTCTCATAAATCATATGTTTTAAACAAGCTCTCACAATTGAAATAGAGTTTTTATAAGTTAATTAAGGATTCTCATTTTAAGAAGGGTTTTTAATGAAAACAAGGTTTTCGCTAAAGCACTTCAATGTGACGTGCCAGATTCGGCCATAATGTCCGAGCCAGGTTTGGGGTGTTACAGATTGCTTGAAAGTAGCTTCAGATAGATAGAAGTCTTATGCAGACTTGAAAGAAAAGAGATTGAGTATCAAGTTGGTGACAAAGTGTTCTTGAAAGTATCCCCGTGGAAGAAAGTCTTTAGATTTGGCAAGAAAGGAAAACTAAGTCCACGTTTTATTGGACCGATAAGGTGACTAAAAGAGTTGGACCATTAGCATATCGGTTAGCTTTGCTGCCAGAGTTAGAGAAGATTCATGATGTATTCCATGTGTCCATGTTACATCATTACCGTTCAGATCCTTCACATGTGATTTCACAGACAGAGGTTGAGATTAAGCAAGATATGACTTATGGTGAAGAACTGGTAAAGATTTTTACTCGAGAGGTCAAGCAACTAAGGAACAAAAGTATTGCACTCGTGAAAGTATTATGCAATACGCATGGGCTAGACGAGGCTACATGGGAGCCTGAAGAGGTTATGCGAAAACAGTATCCAAATATTTTCACATGTAAGATTTTCGAGGACGAAAATCCCTAAAGGGGGAGAAATACAAAATCCCAAAATAGGGCCTAAACAGAACAGTGGTTGTGAAACCACGAATTCGAGATAGAAAAGTTTATTTCAATTAATTTTTATAATTTACCGAGTGATTAGATGCATGTGTTAGAGTATCGATAGAAAATTTTATAGATAGCATGCTTAATTTGCCTACTAGGGCTTAATTGCAAAAGTTGATAAATATGAGTTTTAGATGCTAAACAATTAAATTGAAGAGTATAATTGAAGTAGAGGTCCTTAAATGGCAATTAGACCATTAGGTTTTCATGGACAAAAATGGACATGCATAGATAAAAATAACTAAAGTTTTAATGAAGGGTATTTTAGTCATTTGGTAATTAAAAGATTAAAAAAGGGAGAAAGATGGCAAAATGTGCCCATCTTCTTCATTAGGCCGAAATTTCAAGGGTTCTTCACAGCTAGGGTTTTGTCAAGCTTCCAAGCTTCATTGTAAGTGATTCCAAGCCCCGTTTTTAATGTTCTTTACATTTTTGAAGTCCCAATAACTTGATTTAGCTTGTTCTAGCAATAATTTAACTTGGGGTTCATATTTGGAAAAATACCCATTGGTGAAATGTGTTTATTTTGATGTTTTATGGTAGAATATGAAGCTTGAAATTATGTTAAACGACTTGAGGTAAGCAATTTTAAGTGAAAACAAGTAAAATGACATAAACAGTTAAAATACCTAATGGTCATAAGTATGTTAGAGTGGGAAATCGTAGGTAAATAAATGATCAGCATGTCATAAAACATAAGAATTAGGGATAAAGTTTCATTTCCGAGCCTTGGGGAAAAAGTGTAAATATGCAAAAGTTTAGGGGCAAAATCATAATTTTGCCAAAGTTAGAGTTAAGGACTTTTTTGATAAATTGAATATTTTAAATTTGCTCTTATAGATCAAGAAGAACGAAATTCGGAGTTAGACCGAGGAAAGAAAAAGGTTGAGGACTAAATCAAAATATTTGATCGTATTTTGTATCAAGGTAAGTTTGCGGTAATCAATGCAATGTTTTATTATTTATAATTTATGATGTTATTTTTCAGCATCTATGTATTTATTTTGTAAATTTATTCTTTGATGATTCAAGCAAGAATTGACGGAGAAATGATACTTAAAAGTCCCGGTTGAACCTTAGGAATGTGTAGGATACAAACGTTATGACATTAGGGTTTAAGGATACCAAGTAAGACCATGCCAATGCATGGCATTGGTAAGTTCTACAAGGAAAGAAAATCATGTAAGACCATGTCAAGACATGGCGTTGATAAACTACTATAAGGCAAAGATCCCATGTAAGACCATGCCAAGGCATGGCAATGGTGAGTTCATATGGCAAGGACACCCCGTAAGACCATGTCAGGACATGGCAATGGTAAGTTTAAAAGGAAAAGGTACCTGTGTATCCTTAGTATTCCAAATGGTTCAACGGAAAATTCAAAGAGTGTAACAAAGGGAAGTATCGCAAAGCCAACTCGGAAAATCGTAAGGACATCGGAGATCGCCTCACACTATCAATGAGTTATCTCGGTATTTTGTGACTAGAAATACTTTAAGCTATAGCATGTATAGGGACTTGGAAATTTTGTGTGTATGTCCTTATGATATGATTAAGGAATGGCAGGTGAATACTTGGTAATGATTACCTTATGCTATAGCTAAATAAGAACATGTTTTGGTATTATGTATGCCAAAATGAGGTTTGATGCAAAGAAACTATGAAAGAGTAAGAGTTGGCCATGGAACAGTTAGGAAACAGCAGCAGTAATGTGGTTTTGAAAAATCACCAAAAATTTTAGAAATGGAATTAAATGGTGAATGAGATATAGAATTAAATCTTATTGAGTCTATTTTCATAGAAAAGAAACAGAGCAAGCAAAGAAAGTCTATATTCTAAGATATTTAAATTTCTATAAGACTGGTTCAGAGTGACTTTGTGATGTCGTGTTCCAAATCTATAAAATCACTAGAAATTGTAAAAAAAAAATTATAAGTCAAATTTTATATGTATAAATTCCTTAGTGAGTCTATTTTCATTACAAACAAATAGAAACATTATATTATTTCTGGATAATGAGAAAATCGAATTTTGGTGAAGAGAGGTTAGATCCACTGAACTACGAAGAGGGGAACCTTTAATGAATAAACTGTACTATTTGACCAAACCAAAAATTCTGGAAAAATTATGGTAAGAAGATATATGAGTCTAGTTTCAGGGAAAATTTATGGATTTAAAATTTGAGTTTTGTAACTTGATTTATATTTAATTTAGTGACTGTTATGCAGATGGACAGTTTTATTATGAATAGTGAAATAAATTGTTTTGATTTGTGTAAGTAATCGGAAAATTTTTAATGTTTCCGGTTTGGTCTCGAACCGTTCCAATTGCACATTTTAGGGCCTTGAGGCCCTTTTTAGGGATTTATTGGATGAATGTGAGTGAATTAATATTTTTTTTAAAAGTAATTTTTTTTATGCCCCGAATAGGTGAGATAAGTCTGGAAACACCTCGTGCTCAACTCCGGCAATGGTATCGGGTAAGGGGTGTTACAATTGTCAACTGTTGCCATAGTCATTTTTTGTGAAATTATTTATTTTCAATTTTCTTATTTCTAACAGTACTAACTTATTCTTTTTAATTTTGTAATTTTCTTTCCATGTGTTTATGAGCATAGATCTGATTATCGATTTACTCTCACTAAACCCTGAAATTGAGCAAACTTTTAGACAAAGAAGACGTGAACGAATAACTCGGAGAAAAAACAAGATGGACCTTGGAAATCAAAATCAAGACCAAGGTAATGAAGTCGAACATGTACGAAATCCTATCCTCATTGCCGTTGATAGGGATCGATGCATCAGACAATATGCTGTGCCGCTTTTCAATGAGTTAAATCCAGGAATTAGAAGGCCAGATGTTGAGGCAACCCAATTTGAATTGAAACTAGTGATGTTTCAAATGCTACAAACGGTGGGCCAATTTAGTGCTATGCCCACGGAAGATCCACATCTCCACCTTTGATTGTTTATGGAGGTGAGTGACTCATTGAAGATAGTCGGTGTGACTGAAGGCGTACTGAGGTTGAAGTTATTTCTGTACTCATTGCGAGATCGAGCACGAGCATGGCTCAATTCATTGCCACCAAGTTCTATATCTACATGGAAAGAATTAGCAGAGAGATTTTTGGTTAAGTATTTCCCGCCTAGCAAAAATGCTAAGTTGAGGAACGAGATTTGTAACACCCCAAACCCAACCTAGACATTTGAGACGTATCTGTGATGTGACATTGGAGTGAGTTTTGAAAATCGCTGATTTAATAGAAAAGTTCGTTGTTGTTAAAACCTTGTTTGTGATTCTTTTGAAAAACTAACTTGATTAATCCATTTTCCAAATTACAAGTTCATTTAGAAAAAACATGTCTCGTACTAGGTTGTTAAAAAACTATAAAAAAATGTTGTCATTTTGGAAGCATTTAAGTCAAGTTACATAGCATGATAGTTGAAAATCAATTACTTTTTGAAAACCAGAATCCTACGGTTAGCAGATATAAATCAAGTTAATAAAATTCCAAAATAAAAATAAAACTTAAAACGGCCTTATTACATAAAACACCCCAAAAAAATTACTTTTACTGAAGTTAAAAGAAAATTGTAGACAGTGGTGTGGCCATCTCTGACTCCCTCGCAGCACTGACCCGCCAAAGGATTACCTGCATAGTTTAACAGAGAATGGTGAGTTATGAAACTCAGTGTGCAATCCCTAATTAATAGTAGTGAAACATACAGTTTTGAACAGTCTGGGCTTAAGCCCATATCAGTAGCAATATCAGTGTGGGCCTTAGCCTATTAGGTAGTATTAACAGTGTGGGTCCTAGCCCAACTTAGTACAGTATCAGCAATGCATAAAGAGATCCCACCCAACCATCCTCTACACTCCACTCTGTCCAGCCCTAGACTCCATGTGGGGAATAAATCAACCCAACCATCCCTACACTCTAGAATAAAGTACCGATTTCGGTACTAACAGTAATTGCAGCAGAGCTGCCAGTATTAGGCTTAGAGCCTTTCAGTACACTTCCTCCAACGATATATATCCCACCCCATGCAATGCAACATAATATAAATGTACATACGATAAGAATGGTATGCTCAAATAGACATACATCACACGGGTATTTTCGTCATTTACCTCATAGGGGTATAACAGTCATTTCATAAATTAAGGTTCAGGTATACTTTCCGACCCAACAGTAGGTCCACAGTCGTCTCGTGTGACCCGTGCAACCTTAACAATTTAAACAGTATCACGCTCGTGTGACTCACTAAGCCCAAATAATGGTCTTGGTCGCACAAACTACACTGCCGGCCCAACAATCTCCACACATTCATGCTGTTTGCCCGTGTGGGGCCCACACGACTCGTTTCTATCCATCGTGGCTTAAAATCGACCTAAGCCCATGAAATCGTTCGTGGTGGCCCTTCGGTCGAATGCCCACGCTTTGAGCATTCGGCTCACCACATGTGCATGCGTACGCTCGTGTAGTGTCAACAGTAATACATTTCCGGCTTTTGCTAATCTATTACTAATGATAGTGTGATTACACACCTTATGAAGACGTGCGGTTACTCCACTAGCCAAAGCCCAAAGCTTACATTCAACCAGGATACACTATCAACCAAAGAAAAATGAATAACATTTCACTCTTATACTTAACACCAAAATTCCAGTAATACTTGCCTTGAAGAAATATTGAAGATTCCTCTTTTAAACCGATACACACAGCCAACTATAACCTCTTTTAACGATTACATGCATTCCAAAATGACCATATAACTAATATAGTACATGCCCATAAAATGAACTAGGCGTACAACCACTTACCAAAGTGTAAACTGATACCAGAGAATGAGAGCAATCGGTTCGAAGATCCCCAAAAGATAGTCTCTCCAACAACTAGCGCTATCACTACCTTAAGAATTGTTGATTAGAAAGAGAGTGTTAAACGAGAACTATAAATTCAGTAAGAGATAAAAGGGGTGAGTAGAAACAAAATCCAATAAAACAGCACTTACAGCCCAAGTCGACAGAGAAGAACAAAAGAAAGAATTGGTTCACCGAGGGTCAATGCAGAAGCACACTTCAGTCAGCAAGGATTAGAATGTATTAGAGAGAAGAAGGAAGAAGAAAGAAAAGGAAGAGTGAATCGGTCCCAACAGGTCAAAACCAAAAGAGATAGGGAAAGTAGGCAAACAATGAATATTAGGACAAAGAATATTGATGCTACGAAGAAGAGAAACAAAAGAAATCGGTAGTCAAATTGTTAAAAGAAACAAACAGAAAAGACCTAAAATGACCAAAGTGAAACGACCAAAACGGAGAGGTTGAAATTCACCAAGAAGGAAAAAATCAAAACAAAACAATGACCAAATGCTCAACTTTTGCCCAAAAGCTAAAAATGCCAAATGTGAGAGTCCACAATCGGCACACCCCCTACTACTCTCTTCAAATCCCTATTTTTACTCCCAATATCCTGGTAAAATCACTCAATCCTTATCCCACTCACCCAACTCCCTAGCAACTGAAAATCCCTCCAACCACTACCTAGAATTCGGCCTCAACATCTCTTACTCCTTCAGCACTCCAATTTTGATCCCGCTACAACACCTTCGCAACGTCAGGAGCAAAACAAAACCAAATACTCTGCACTGACAAGCCTCGAACCTCAGACCTCAAGCCACACTCCACACGCCTATTGCCACTTGACTAGCAAGCCCTTTATGTCATGCAACACTCTCAATAATTTAAAAGTCTATTCGCAGTAAACAAGGGTTAATTCTATAAGAAGCCAAAATTTTACTTAAGCCTAGGTTTGAACCCAGGTCTTCCCACACTACTCAGAACCCTTAACCATCACAACAAGTAAGCCAACATGCAACATAACATGGAATTAAATTGCTAAAGATTTGGGACGTTACAACTCTACCCCCCTAAAAGAAAATTTCACCCTCGAAATTTACCTAATCAAAACAAATATTGGTATTGCTGTCGCATCGCCTCCTCGGGTTCCCACGTAGCTTCCTCGAAATTGTGATTACATCTTAGCACCTTAACCAGTGGAACAGACTTCGTCCTCAGAACTTTCACATCGCGATCTAAAATCTGAATCGGCTCCTCCTCAGAAATCAGGTCTAGTCTAACCTTAATCTCCTCAGCCAAGATGATGTGCATAGGATAAGAGCGATATCGCCTCAACTTAGAGACATGGAACACATCTTGAATCTGGTCCAACTTTGAAGGTAACTCAAGTTGGTAGCTAACCGGTCCCATGCGCTTCAATATATGGTAAGGCCCAATGAACCTAGGGCTTAACTTGCCCTTCCGACCAAACCTCAGTACCTTCTTCCACGGTGAGACCTTAAGAAACACCAAGTCCCCCACCCAATATTGAATCTCCTTATGCTTTAGATCCGCATATGACTTCTGTCTGTCGGATGCCACCTTTAGTCAATCTCGAATCAACCTCACCTTATCTTTGGTATCAGAAATCAACTAGGGCCCAGAACACGCCGCCCCCAAACTCAGTCCAACAAGAAGGGGTACGACACTTACGACCATATAATGCTAGACTGATAGTTGTTGTTGTATACAAACTGTGCCAAAGGTAAGTAATCCTTCCAACTGCCCCGAAAATCAGTCACACAACTTCTTAACATGTCCTCTAGTATCTGAATCACCCTCTCTGACTGATCGTCTATCTGAGGATGGAACGCAGTACTGAAGCCCAACCTCATACCCAGTGCCTCATGCAACTTCTTCTAGAACCGAGATGTAAAGCGAGGATCTCTATCGGATATAATAGAAACCGGTACCCCATCCAGCCTCACAATTTTGGATAGATACAGCTTAGCCAACTTCTATAATGAGTAATCAGTACGAATAGGTATAAAATGGGTAGATTTGGTCAACCAATCCATGATGATCCACATCGAATCTTTCTTAGAAGGCGTTAAGGGTAGCCCACTAACAAAGTTTATAGTTGCTCTCTCTCATTTCCAAAGCATAATCTTGACAGGCTGAAGCATCCCTGAAGGCAACTGATGCTCCGCCTTAACCTACTGGCAAGTCAGACACTTACTCACAAAATCAATAACTTCCCACTTAAGTTCTAGCCACCAATACAATTCCAAAAAATCCTGGTACATTTTATTCCCACCAGGATGCATATTGTAAGGACTATTATGCTCTTATTGCAGTATAGACTGCCTCAAATCAGTATCTTTCAGTACACATACATTCATACGGAAACACAGTATCCCTTCGATATTTAGCCCAAAATTTGAGGTCTCCTATTTTCTATCTGTCGAAAACGAGAACCCAGTGACTCATCTTCCAATTACTTATCTTTAATCTACTCAATCCACCTCGGTTTAACTTGAAGTTCAGCCAATAAACTACCATCGTCGAATAAACTGAGACGAGTAAACATCGCTTTCAAATCAGTAACATCCCTACAACTCAATGCATCAGCAATCACATTAGCCTTACCAGGATGGTATTCAATCGAACAGTCATAATCCTTAAGCAACTCGACCCATCTACGCTGCCTAAGGTTTAACTCCTTCTGAATTAGGAGATACTTGAAGATCTTGTGATCCGTATAAATGATACACTTCTCACTATACATGTAATGCCTCCAAATCTTCAGTGCAAATACCATCACAGCCAATTCCAAGTCATACGTTGGGCAGTTCGCTTCATGCGTCTTAAGCTAACGAGACGAATATGCCACTACCTTACCCTCTTGCATCAACGAGCATCCCAAACCAACATGTGACGCATCGCTGTAGACAGTAAATTCCTTCCCAAATTTTGGTTGTGTCAAGACAGGGGCCTCAGTCAGAACTTTTTTAAGCTTCTTAAAACTTTCTTGCTGCTTATTAGTCCAGTTAAACGGTACTCCCTTACGCAACAACTTAGTCAGAGGTATAGCAATCAATGAGAACCCCTCAACAAATCGTCTATAATACCCTGCCAGACTTAGAAAACTTCGAATCTCAGATACCAACTTAGGTTGATTCCAATCTAGAACCGCTTCAATTTTCTGAGGATCAACCCTAATCCCCTCAACAGATACCATGTGACCCAAAAACGTGACCTCACGTAGCCAGAATTCACACTTGCTGAATTTAGCATACAATTGCTTTTCCCTTAAAATCTGCAGAACAACCCGAAGATGTGCATCATGTTCTTCATCGTTCCTCGAATATACCAGAATATCATCTATAAACACTACTACAAATCGATCCGATAGGGCCAAAACACTCAGTTTATCAAATCCATAAAGCAGCGGATGCATTCATCAGCCCAAACGGCATTACTAGAAAGTCGTAATGACTGTAACGAGTTCTAAATGCTGTCTTGTATACATCAGTCTCCTTAACCCTCAGTTGGTGGTACCCTGATCGGAGCTCAATCTTAGAGAAGACCGAAGCTCCTCGAAACTGGTCGAATAAATCATCAATCCTTGGTAGCGGTACTTATTCTTGGTAGTCAATTTATTCAGTTATCGATAGTTGATGCACATGCTCATAGTTCCAACCTTCTTCATAAATAAAACTAGTGCTCCCCACGGAGACACACTAGGGTGGATGAACCCTCGATCCAGTAACTCTTGGTTTTGAGCTTTAAGCTCTACAAGCTCCTTTGGTGCCATTCTATATGGGGCAGTAGACACCGAAGCCGTACCAGGCAATAACACTATTCCAAACTCAACTTCTCGGTTAGGGGGTAATCCCGATAACTCATCGAGAAAGACATCTGAAAAATCCTTAACCGTTCTGATAACTTCCATAGCCAAAACCTCAGAACTCGAAGCACTAACATAGGCAAAGTACGCCTCACAACCTTTACGCACCAACTTCTCAGCCCTAAGTGCAGAAACCACATTTGACAGATAATTCCAATGCTCCCCAACCACAACTACCTCATCCCCCTTTTCAGTTCTCAGGATCATCTGCTTTGCAGCAGAGTCCAAATTTGCCTAATGCTTAACTAGCCAGTCCATGCCCAAAATTACATCAAATTCCCCAAAAGGAAGTTCCATCAAATCAGCTAAAAATAACTTTCCTTGAACCTCCAAAGGTACATCCTTAAACAATTTGTTCACTCTCACTGACTACCCTAATTGACTTAACACAGTAACCTCGCTCGTAGTGTTTTCACATATCACACCCAAAGTCTCAGATAGAGTGCATGTTATATAAGAGTGCTTAGACCCAACATTAATCAATATAGTGTAAGGTACATGATGAATAAAGAATGTACCCGTAATAACATCTAGGGTGTCCTATCCTCTCGGTATGGACAGCATAAACTAGTGTCGCCTGCCTCACTTCAGTATGACCAGCACCTCTGCCCGGTGCCCCACGACCACGCCCATACCATTTCCACCTCTGGCTTGACCAAGACCCC
Organism: Gossypium arboreum; assembly: GCF_025698485.1. NCBI lineage: Eukaryota > Viridiplantae > Streptophyta > Magnoliopsida > Malvales > Malvaceae > Gossypium > Gossypium arboreum. The sequence continues at coordinate 75,571,809 of NC_069079.1, read as the reverse complement.
TCGGTGGCTACTGAAAACCTCTTTGCAGTTGAACAGTACCCCAATGCATCCTTTATTCATTTGGCCCACATAGTTCTATTTTACACATTCATTAATGTACTAAAAACTAATAAATCTATATGACCATGCACGTTTACACATGAACCAAGTACAAGTGCGTTTATAAACATGCTTATATAGACATGTAAGTAGCCATTTATTTAAATTATATCCGCATACTTGTACAATATATATATTTTTAAAAATAAAAAATAAAAATAAAGTTTCTTATGCAACTCAAGTTCTATTAAGTTAATTACCAAATTGAGTAATACAAGCATCCAACATAACATCAATATAGTTCTCTAGTAAACACCACACCTACTTATGCAATTATAGATGTCCTTGAAACATTGTTCCATAACCAGACCTATCAACGATTCACATACGTAATATATTCAACTTACCGTTTGAATATCAAGTTTCCCATACCAAACAACCAAACTGACCATAAGACACATACATTACCTACCACATATCCTTCGAATTAATCAACTTAAACATAACTACCTAACACTTTGATTTATGCAACATTCCATATTTCCCCCTCACAACTAATTAATGTGACAGCCCAAAATTGACCCTAGTCGGAATGTGGTTTCGGGACCACAAAATCGAGGCATAAAAATAATTTAAAATTTATTTTGATGCCTATAATATGTGTATGCTCATGTATGACATTTTTTGATGATTGATTTAGTGTTATAAAGGTGAATTTCACTAGAAAGGACTTAGTAGTGAACTTTGAAAGTACGATAGGGAAATGTGTGATGACTAATTAAAGCATGCATGCAAAACAATGGACTTGCATGTCAAATTCCCTTTTATAGGTGGTGGCGCCATGACCAAGAATATGGGCTAAACATGTCATGAAACATGTTTTGTTGGGCATTAGGAGAAATAATAAACAAATAAGCATGGGTAAGAAAAGAATGAAAAAAAATGTGTGTGTGAGTGTGGTATCTCCCCATTGCCGTGAGTTGTAAAGGAAGAAAGAAAAAATTTGTTCATCCTTTCTTTGAGCCAAAACTAAGGGGAAGAAGAGATTTTTGCTTCATTTTATTTGTTTAGAAGAGATCTAGAAGGAGATTTGGCTAAACTTGCACCAAGATTAAGGTATGTATGAGGTTGTGTCATGAGATTCATGCATGTTTTAGTTGCCAACTTGATGTTCATGTTAGCCATGGTTCAAATCCTTGTTATGCCATGGAAGTGGTATTTGGTCAAAGTTGATATTGTGATAAAGCCATTGCATGCTAAGTGTGAAGCTTGATGATGATGCATGCAATGATGGATTGTCTACTCTTGAAATTTCCTTGTAGCCATCTTGAGTAAGACTTTGAGTTTTCTTTTGTTTAACCATGATTGAAGTTGAAAGGGGCATGATTGTGATGTATTCGGCCGTGATGCATTCATGAGCATGGTTCATGCTTCTTGCATGTTAGTTAAAATTTGTGTTTTGGATGGCTATGGACACCTTGAAATTCGGCCATGCACATATATGTATATATATGTTTTCACATGATGTTTTGGTTATGAAGTAAGTGATGAATATGTTTGTTTAAAGAAGAAAATGTTGAAGAATGTTTGTGAAATTGCAAGTACATTCGCCTAGAATACCTATGATGTGGAAATCTTGGAATTTATTGTTGATTTGGTGCAAGTATGACTAAGTATAATCGGCCATATGAATTGCTTGATGTAGTATAAAATGTGCATGACCATTGTGTACTCAAGCTAAAGGGTGGCCATATGACCATTTAAACTCCTTGTCATATTCGGCCATAAGCTAGCATAATGAGGTATTAATAAATTAAATTTGTTTGAATTAGCTCAAGAGCTTAGAGGGCCACAATTGGACAAGGGGAAGGAAAAAGTGATCGAATAGCCGTAAAAGCCGTTCGACAACATCCGAGGTAAGTCCTCAAGAAGTGTGTGACAGCCCAAAATAGACCCTAGCCGGAATGTGGTTTCGGGACCACAAAACCGAGGCATAACAATAATTTAAAATTTATTTTGATGCCTATAATATGTGTGTACTCATGTATGACATTTTTTGATGATTGATTTAGTGTTATAAAGGTGAATTCCACTAGAAAGGACTTAGTAGTGAACTTTGAAAATACGATAGGGAAAGGGGTGATGACTAATTAAAGCATGCATGCAAAATAATGGACTTGCATGTCAAATTCCCCCTTTTTACAAGTAATGGCCGGCCATGACAAAGAGATATGGGTTAAACATGTCATGAAACATGTTTTGTTGGGCATTAGGGAGAAATAGTAAACAAATAAGCATGGGTAAGAAAAGAATGAAAAAAAAATGTGTGTGAGAGAGTAGCATACCCCATTGCCGTGCAACCAAGAAGAGAAAAACAAAAAAATTTGTTCATGCTTGCTCTCTCCCTTTTTGGCCGAAAATACTAAGAGGAAGAAGGGATTTTTGCTTCATTTCCTATGTTTAGAAGAGATCTAGAAGGTGATTTGGCTAAATTTGCATCAAGATTAAGGTATGTATGAGGTTGTGTTGAGAGTTTCATGCATGTTTTGGTTGCTAACTTGATGTGCATGTTAGCCATGGCTCAAATCTTTGTTATGCCATGGAAATGGTATTTGGCCAAAGTTGTTATAGTGATAAAGCCATTGCATGCTAAGTGTGAAGCTTGATGATGATGCATGCAAAGATGGATTGCCTACTCTTGAGTAAGACTTTGAGTTTTCTCTTTGTTTTATCATGATTGAAGTTGAAAAGGAGCATGATTGTCATATTCGCCATGATGCATTCTTGAGCATGATTCATGCTTCTTGCATGTTAGTTAAAAATTTGTGTTTTGGATGGCTATGGACACCTTGAAAATTCGCCATGCTCATATATGCATATATATGATTGCACATTATGTTTGGTTATGAACTAAGTGATGAATATATTGGTTTAAAGAAGAAAATGTGGAAGAATGCTTGTGAAATTGCAAGCACAATTGCCTAGCACACATATAAGTGCTTGATGCTATATTATAAGTTTTGGGCCACAATGTGCAAAGCATTAATTAGTAAATTGCATGCTGTTTTTGTGAGGTATTAAGTGCAAAATTGACCTCAACATGTACATGAATATTCGCCTTGGGTAGCCTATTGAAGGCCTTAGCATTTCCTTGATGCTCAAATAAATTGTATTGAATTGCTTGATGTAGTATAAAATGTGCATGACCATTGTGTATTCAAGCTAAAGAGTGGCCATATGACCATTTAAAATCCTTGTCATATTCGGCCATAAGCAAGCACAATGAGGTTTTAATAAATTGAATTTGTTTGAATTAGCTCAAGAGCTAAGAGGGCCACAATTGGACAAGGGAAGGAAAAGGTGATCGAATAGCCGAAAAAGCCGTTCGACAACATCCGAGGTAAGTCCTCAAGAAGTGACCTTACTTGAATTATGTGAGATGAAATATGGATGTGTATGATTATTGATTATGTGTGTATGAGTATTTGAATTCCACCGGGCTAAGTCCCAAGGCTAATATGCTAATGATTATAATTGTGTTTGAGCCTTAGTAACGAAAATGAAATATGTATGTCCAATGATTATTGATGTATGTGTGCATGGGAAATTGAATGATATCTGGGCTAAGCCCAAGACAATTATGCTGGAATTTATATCCGGTTAAGACCAAGGCAATTGTGCTAGTGGCTATATCCGGGCTAAGACCAAGGCATTCGTATGAAGTTATTCTATCCGGGCTAAGACCCGAAGGCATTTGTGCATGTGATTATATCCGGTTATATTCCAAAGAATCTTGGGCTGGAGGTGAGTGTTGGTTGCTGTAATGAATTCAATTAGTACACTCGAAAAGCCCAAAGGATAAGGTACGTTATATGTGCATTGGAAAGTCGACATGTTTGAGCAACATTCGCTCAATCGACTAATGAATTTCAGTTATTGAATTGATTGATACTTTGTGAAATTATATAATGATGAAGTGTGAAGTAAGAATGTGTATTAATGAAATGATGCATTTGGCTATGTGAATGTATTGCTGTAATTAGAGTTGATTATATTCCTTGAGACTTACTAAGCATAAAAATGCTTACCCGTTGCTTTGGCTCTCGGTTTTCTAGATTTCGTCAAGCAATCGGATTTGGGATCGTTGAAGTCGAAGTCATCCACACTATCAAGCCTCCATTTTGGTATAAATTTTGGTTGAACTTGAGATGGCATGTATAGGACTACCTCTTGTTTGTTAAATATGTTGTAATGTAAGTATGTACGGCCATGCGAAAATGGCTCGAAAAGGAAGCATGAACTTAGACTAATTGTGGTTTGTATATATATATTTGGTGTCATGATGTGGCTATGGCTTGGGAATGGGAATGTTGGTCATATGATCAGCCATTGGCATGGTTAAAATGATCATATATGAACCTATGTATGGCAAGACTAGTTGATTCATGGAGACTACCAAATAGGTAAGCCCTACCTTAAAACAGATGCTGCCAGCTGCAGCGGCGTGAATGTGAAAAATCACCAAAATTCATAGGAATGGAATTAAATAGTGAATAAGCTATGTAAATGAACCTTGATGAGTCTATTTTCTTATGGAAGAAACGAAATGGTCATAGGAGTTACAGGTTGAGAGATATTAAAGCTATTGTGAGACAGGGCCAGAATGGTTTCTGGGTTCCCTGTCGCAACTTTAAAATTCACTATAAATTATCCAAAAGAATTAGGAGACATACCTTATATGTACAGATTCCATTTTGAGTCTAGTTTCATTAGAAATAAACGGCACCAGCATTAAAGCCCTGCAAAGAGAGATATTCAAGTTATACCGCGTGAAGGTCAGAGCAGTCGATCCCTGTAACATGGGTGAATTTAACTAATAAACTGTACCAATTGGCCCGACCAAAATTCTAGAAATAAATCCATGGATGGATATATGAGTCTAAATTCAGGAAAATTTACGAAACCAGTTTCGAGTTTTGAAACTCGAGATATGATTTTTAAGGCGACAGTGACGCAGTTTTTCCAGCCTGACTGGAAATGTCCAATGGATGGGCAAAACAAGTGAACTTGGCTTGCTAACCCTCGTGTCCGATAACCCGCGATGGTCTCGGTTCGGGTGTTACAATTTTGTTGGTATCGAGCCACGGTTTAGTCGATTCTAGGACTACCGTGATGTGTTTGGGGTCTAGCTATGCATGCCATTAAATGATGAATCGATAGTGTGGTGATTTCGACAATTTGACTTTGTGTTTGTTTATAGCAATGGATCCCGATCCCAACCGAAGCGATAGCTGATGATGTGGAGAGTGTGGCGCTGCTCCGCGCAAGGGACACAGCGCGTGGGACTCTCAACCTATGGCCAGCAATCCTAATGACGAGGCTAGGCAAGCCTTTTATAGTGTGATGAACGAATGGTTTAATCAATACATTCGAACCAACACTACTGTTCCGGAACCTCCATTCCCGACAAATGCAACCCCGCTTCTACAATACCTCCGGTGATCGACCAAATAAGGTCAAGTAAGCCCCACCGATAGGATTCGAAAACATGGGGCCACTGAATTTAAGGCTACGGATGATGATGATGCCGAAGCGAGCTGAATTTTGGTTAGATAACACTATCCGGTGCTTGATGAGCTATCCTGTACACCCGATGAGTGCTTAAAGTGTACCATCTCCTTGTTACGCGAGTCCGCCTACTATTGGTGGAGTACTCGACTTCGTGGTGCCTAGAGAGCAAGTGACTTGGGAATTCTTTCAAACCGAGTTCAAAAAGTATATCATCGAGATTCATCGACCAAAAGCGGAGGGAATTTCTTGATCTTAAGCAAGGTTCTATGTCCATTCATCGACTACGAACGAAAGTTTGTGAGGCTTAGCCAGACTGCGAGAATGCATTTCGTCCAGAAGCTATTATGTGTAAACGCTCGAGGATGGGCTGAATGATGATATAAGGATGTTTGTTGGCATTCTCGAGATACGAGAGTTCGTAGTACTTGTTGAGCGAGCTTGTAAAGTCAAGAGCTTAGAAAGGAGAAATAAAAAGTGATGTGGGAACCGGAGAATTCGAAAGAGGTCCTCGGAAAGTCTCTTCAACAAGCATCAAAGAGATTTCGAGATGATGCGAGCGGGTCTAGAGGCGTTTGGGCTTTTCTAGACGAGGACGCGATCGACCCCCTGTGACCACATGAGTCACCTCGATCGCCGGTGGTGGAAATGATCGCCGAGAGAGGGCGGAGTGTCCACATTGTGGCAAATGGCATTCGGGAGCTGTTGGTTTCGTGATCGCTCCTGCTATAAGTGTGGATCGGCCGACCACTTTATGAAGGATTGCCCGAGGATGCATGAGCAGAATGTAAGTCGAGTGCAAACCGGGTGCTACCATCGCCGAGGTAGGCCACCTAGAAATATGGGCAATGTCATGGCGGTCGAGAGGATCTAGAGATGCTACCATCGATCCGAGGCTCGTGCTCTGCTAGGACTTATGCCATACGCGCACGCCGAGGATGCCTGCCTCTCCGGATGTTATTACGGTACTTTCACTCTTTTCAATACAAATGTGATTGCTTTGATTGACCCCGGTTCTACTCATTCATATATGTGAAACCTTAGCATCCAAAGAAGACTTTGCCCATTGAGTCTCATCGAGTTTGTAATTCGGTGTCAAACCCTTGGGTCATTACGTGCTTGTCAACAAAGTGTGCAAGAAAAGTCCCCTAGTGTTCCGAGGTTCTTGTTTTCCGGCGGACTTGATGCTTTTTCCGCTCGATGAGTTCGATGTTATTCTTGGTTTGGATTGGTTGACCATGCACGATGCGGTTGTAAATTGCAAGAGCAAGACTATCGATTTGAGGTGCGAATAATGAAATAATCCGGTTGAGTCCACGGACTTAAAGGGTTGCCGGTGTAATATCGCCGATGTTGGCCCGTAAATATGTAAGAAAAGGGTGCGGCGTACCTTGCGACGTGCTTTCGATGACAAGGAATCGAGAAGAAACCCGAATCTGTGCCGTGGTTTGTGAATACCGGATGTTTTCCCAGAAGAATTGCCGGGTTTACCACTGCTCGGAAATAGAATTTGGCATCGAATTGGTACCGGTACCACTCCAATTTCGATAGCTCCGTATCGTATGGCACCAACGGAATTAAAGGAGTTGAAAGCTCGGTTGCAAGAATTGGTGGATAGAGGTTTTGCTCGCCTGAGTTTTTCGCGCTTGGGGTGCGCCGGTGTTGTTCGTGAAGAAGAAGGATGGAACCATGCATTGCAGCATCGACTATCGTCAGCTCAATAAAGCGACGATAAAGAACAAATATCCGTTGCCACGTATTGACGACTTGTTCGATCAACTGAAGGGAGCCTCGGTGTTCTCGAAAATAGATTTGAGATCGGGCTACTATCAATTGCGAATCCGAGATTCGGACGTGCCCAAGACCGCCTTCAGAGCGAGATATGGTCACTATGAGTTCCTAGTGATGCCGTTTGGGCTCACTAATGCCCCTGTGGTATTTATGGATTTAATGAATCGGATCTTTAGACCATATTTGGATCGATTCGTAGTCGTGTTCATTGATGACATCTTGGTCTATTCAAGAAATGAGACCGAACATCTTTGAACACTGCGGTTAGTGCTTGCAAATTTTACGGACAAGCAATTATATGCTAAGTTCAGCAAGTGTGAGTTCGGTTAAGAGAGGTTAGCTTCTTGGGTCATGTGGTATCTACATCGGGTATTCGAGTCGATCCGAATAAAATTTCAGCCATACTTAATTGGAAGCCTCAGAAATATTATCGAGGTTCGAGCTTTTTGGGGCTTGCTTAGGTTATTACCGACGATTTGTAAAGGCTTCTCAACGATAGCCACGCCGATGACGGTTACTCCAAAAGGACGTTAAGTTCGAATGGACGGAGAAATGCCAAAAAGTTTCGATCAATGAAAACTTATTTGATGAAGCCCCAATTCTAGTGCAACCCGAGTCCGCAAGGAGTTTGTCATCTATAGCGACGCCTCTCTACTTGGGTTAGGTTGCGTATTAATGCAAGAAGGTCGAGTTGTGGCCTATGCGCCGAGGCAATTAAAGCCACATGAGAAAAATTATCCGACTCATGATCTCGAGTTGGCCGCCATCGTATTCGCCTTTAAAGATTTGGCGACATTACTTATTTGGTGAAAGGTGCCATGTATACTCGAATCACAAAAGTCTCAAATATTTGATGACCCAAAGAGACTTAAATCATGCGACAAAGACGTTGGCTCGAGTGTTAAAGGATTATGAGTGATCATTGACTATCACCCGGGAAAGGCGAATGTGGTTGCGGATGCCTTGAGTCGTAAATCGTTATTCACTTTACGAGCGATGAATGTGCACTTGTCCGTCCGATCCGACAGTGTGTTAGTGGCTGAATTGAAAGCCAAACCATTATTGACACACCAAATTCGAGAAGCTCGTAAAGTCGACGACGAGTTGGTTGCAAAACGGGCTGCGTGTGTTCGAACAAGGACTCGGAGTTTCAAATCGACGATGACGATTGTTTGAGGTTCAAAAGTCGCCTCATGTGTCCCAAAGAATTCGGAACTCATTTCGATAATTTTGAATGAAGCCCATTGTAGCCGAATGGCAATCCACCCGGGAGTACTGAAGATGTACAATGATTTGAAACGTCGGTTTTGGTGGCATGGTATGAAGCGAGACATCTCCGACTTTGTTTGAGATGTTTAATATGTCAACAAGTGAAAGCGGAACATCGGTGCCTTGAGATTACTTGACCAATCACGATACCCGAGTGGAAATGGGATCGAGTCACAATGGACTTTGTATCCGGACCGCCATTGTCGCAAGTAAGAAGGATGCGGTTTGGGCCGTGGTAGATCGATTGACTAAGTCGGCCCACTTTATCCCCGTGACGTCTGATTTTTCAATGGACAAACTAGCCGAATTGTACGCTTCTCGATTGTGAGATTACACGGGTGCCTATTTCCATCGTGTCGAATAGAGATCCGAGATTTACCTCGCGATTTTGGAAAAAGTTGCAAGAAGCTTTGGGTACCAAGTTGCATTTCAGACCGCTTTCACCCCCAAACCGATGGTCAATCCGAGCGGATAATTCAGATACTTGAGGATATGTTAAGATGTTGCGTCCTCGAGTTTAGTGGTTCATGGGAACGGTATTTGCCGTTGATTGAATTCGCACAACAACAACTTTCAATCAAGTATTAAGATGGCACCCTACGAGGCCTTGTACGGTCGTAAATGCCGTACACCATTGTTTTGGACCGAGCTCGGTGAAAGCAAGATTTTCGGTGGATTTGATTAGGGATGCTGAATGAAAGTGAAAGTAATCCGTGAAAGTCTCAAGATAGCCTCCGATCGTCGAGAAGTCGACGCGGATCTAAAGCGTAAGGATATCGAGTATCGGTGGGTGATAAAGTGTTTCTCAAGGTATCGCCTTGGAAAAGGATACTCGTGTTCTACCGTAAGGGCAAGTTGAGCCCGAGGTTCATTGGGCCATATGAGATATCGAGCGAGTCGGTCCGGTGGCATATCGCTTGATTTTGCCCCGAACTCAAAAGGTTCACGATGTCTTTCACGTTCGATGCTTGACGCTATAGATCCGATCCATCGCACGTGATTAGTCCATCGAAATTGAAATTCAAGCTAATATGAGTTATGAGGAAGAACCGATTCGTATCCTATCACGAGAAGTGAAAGAGTTTTGAAACAAGCGGGTTCCGCTAGTGAAAGTGTTATGGCTCAAGCACGAGATAGAAGAAGCTACTTGGGAGACCGAGAACTCTATGAAAGAGCGATATCCAAACCTATTTACGGTAAGATTTTCGGGACGAAAATTTCTTAAGAGGGGGAGAGTTGTGACAGCCCAAAATAGACCGTAGCCGGAATGTGGTTTCGGGACCACAAAACCGAGGCATAACAATAATTTAAAATTTATTTTGATGCCTATAATATGTGTGTACTCATGTATGACATTTTTTGATGATTGATTTGGTGTTATAAAGGTGAATTCCACTAGAAAGGACTTAGTAGTGAACTTTGAAAATACGATAGGGAAAGGGTGATGACTAATTAAAGCATGCATGCAAAATAATGGACTTGCATGTCAAATTCCCCCTTTTACAAGTAATGGCCGCCATGACAAAGAGATATGGGTTAAACATGTCATGAAACATGTTTTGTTGGGCATTAGGGAGAAATAGTAAACAAATAAGCATGGGTAAGAAAAGAATGAAAAAAAAAATGTGTGAGAGAGAGTAGCATACCCCATTGTCGTGCAACCAAGAAGAGAAAAACAAAAAATTGTTCATGCTTGCTCTCTCCCTTTTGGCCGAAAATACTAAGAGGAAGAAGGATTTTGCTTCATTTCCTTTGTTTAGAAGAGATCTAGAAGGTGATTTGGCTAAATTTGCATCAAGATTAAGGTATGTATGAGGTTGTGTTGGGAGTTTCATGCATGTTTTGGTTGCTAACTTGATGTGCATGTTAGCCATGGCTCAAATCTTTGTTATGCCATGGAAATGGTATTTGGCCAAAGTTGTTATAGTGATAAAGCCATTGCATGCTAAGTGTGAAGCTTGATGATGATGCATGCAAAGATGGATTGCCTACTCTTGAGTAAGACTTTGAGTTTTCTCTTTGTTTTATCATGATTGAAGTTGAAAAGGAGCATGATTGTCATATTCGCCATGATGCATTCTTGAGCATGATTCATGCTTCTTGCATGTTAGTTAAAAATTTGTGTTTTGGATGGCTATGGACACCTTGAAAATTCGCCATGCTCATATATGCATATATATGATTGCACATTATGTTTGGTTATGAACTAAGTGATGAATATATTGGTTTAAAGAAGAAAATGTGGAAGAATGCTTGTGAAATTGCAAGCACAATTCGCCTAGCACACATATAAGTGCTTGATGCTATATTATAAGTTTTAATACAATGTGCAAAGCATTAATTAGTAAATTGCATGCTGTTTTTGTGAGGTATTAAGTGCAAAATTGACCTCAACATGTACATGAATATTCGGCCTTGGGTAGCCTATTGAAGGCCTTAGCATTTCCTTGATGCTCAAATAAATTGTATTGAATTGCTTGATGTAGTATAAAATGTGCATGACCATTGTGTATTCAAGCTAAAGAGTGGCCATATGACCATTTAAAATCCTTGTCATATTCGCCATAAGCAAGCACAATGAGGTTTTAATAAATTGAATTTGTTTGAATTAGCTCAAGAGCTAAGAGGGCCACAATTGGACAAGGGAAGGAAAAGGTGATCGAATAGCCGAAAAAGTCGTTCGACAACATCCGAGGTAAGTCCTCAAGAAGTGACCTTACTTGAATTATGTGAGATGAAATATGGATGTGTATGATTATTGATTATGTGTGTATGAGTATTTGAATTCCACCGGGCTAAGTCCCAAGGCGAATATGCTAATGATTATAATTGTGTTTGAGCCTTAGTAACTGAAAATGAAATATGTATGTCCAATGATTATTGATGTATGTGTGCATGGGAAATTGAATGATATCCGGCTAAGCCCAAGACAATTATGCTGGAATTTATATCCGGTTAAGACCCAAGGCAATTGTGCTAGTGGCTATATCCGGCTAAGACCAAGGCATTCGTATGCGAGTTATTCTATCCGGGCTAAGACCGAAGGCATTTGTGCATGTGATTATATCCGGTTATATTCAAGAATCTTGGGCTGGAGGTGAGTGTTGGTTGCTGTAATGAATTCAATTAGTACACTCGAAAAGCCCAAAGGATAAGGTACGTTATATGTGCATTGGAAAGTCGACATGTTTGAGCAACATTCGCTCAATCGACTAATGAATTTCAGTTATTGAATTGATTGATACTTTGTGAAATTATATAATGATGAAGTGTGAAGTAAGAATGTGTATTAATGAAATGATGCATTTGGCTATGTGAATGTATTGCTGTAATTAGAGTTGATTATATTCCTTGAGACTTACTAAGCATAAAAATGCTTACCCTGTTGCTTTGGCTCTCGTTTTCTAGATTTCGTCAAGCAATCGGATTTGGGATCGTTGAAGTCGAAGTCATCCACACTATCAAGCCTCCATTTTGGTATAAATTTTGGTTGAACTTGAGATGGCATGTATAGGACTACCTCTTGTTTGTTAAATATGTTGTAATGTAGTATGTACGGCCATGCGAAAATGGCTCGAAAAGGAAGCATGAACTTAGACTAATTGTGGTTTGTATATATATATTTGGTGTCATGATGTGGCTATGGCTTGGGAATGGGAATGTTGGTCATATGATCAGCCATTGGCATGGTTAAAATGATCATATATGAACCTATGTATGGCAAGACTAGTTGATTCATGGAGACTACCAAATAGGTAAGCCCTACCTTAAAACAGATGCTGCCAGCTGCAGTGGCGTGAATGTGAAAAATCACCAAAATTCATAGGAATGGAATTAAATAGTGAATAAGCTATGTAAATGAACCTTGATGAGTCTATTTTCTTATGGAAGAAACGAAATGGTCATAGGAGTTACAGGTTAAGAGATATTAAAGCTATTGTGAGACAGGGCCAGAATGGTTTCTGGGTTCCCTGTCGCAACTTTAAAAATTCACTATAAATTATCCAAAAAGAATTAGGAGACATACCTTATATGTACAGATTCAATTTTGAGTCTAGTTTCATTAGAAACAAACGGCACCAGCATTAAAGCCCTGCAAAGAGAGATATTCAAGTTATACCGCGTGAAGGTCAGAGCAGTCGATCCCTGTAACATGGGTGACTTTAACTAATAAACTGTACCAATTGGCCCGACCAAAAATTCTAGAAATAAATCCATGGATGGATATATGAGTCTAAATTCAGGGAAAATTTACGAAACCAGTTTCTGAGTTTTGAGACTCGAGATATGATTTTTAAGGCGACAGTGACGCAGTTTTTCCAGCCTGACTGGAAATGTCCAATGGATGGGCAAAACAAGTGAACTTGGCTTGCTAACCCCTCGTGTCCGACACCGGCGATGGTCTCGGGTTTGGGGTGTTACAAAGTGACCCTACTTGAATTATGTGAAATGAAATATGGATGTGTAATGATTATTGATTTATGTGTGTATGAGTATTCGAATGATACCCGGGCTAAGTCCCGAAGGCGATTATGCTAGTGATTACATTTGTGTTTGAGCCTTAGTAACGAAAATGAAACATGAATGTCTAATGATTATTGATGTATGTGTGCATGAGCAATTGAATGATATCCGGGCTAAGTCCCGACGACATTTATGCTGGAAATTATATCCGGGTTAAGACCGAAGGCAATTGTGCTAGTGGCTACATCCGGGCTAAGACCAAGGCATTCGTGCGAGTCGTTCTATCGGGCTAAGACCAAGGCATTCGTGTGCGTGGTTATATCCGGTTGTATTCTGAAGAAGCTTGGGCTGGAGGTGAGTGTTGGTTGCTGTAATGAATTCAATTGGTACGCTCGAAAAGCCCAAAGAATAAGGTATGTTTATATGTGCATTGGAAAGTCGACATGTTTGAGCAACATTCGCTCGATCGACTAACGAATTTCAGCTATTGAATTGTTTGATACCTTGTGAAAGTATATAATGATGAAGCGTGAAGTAAGAATGATTATGTGAATGTGTATTAATGAAATGATGCATTTGCCCATGTGAATGTATTGCTTTAATTAAAGCTGATTTTATTCCTTGAGACTTACTAAGCATAAAAATGCTTACCCCGTTGCTTTGGCTCTCTGTTTTATAGATTGTGCTCGATAGCAATCGGATTCGGGATCATTAAAGTCGAAGTCATCTACACTATCAAAGCCTCCATTTTGGTATAATTTTTGGTTGAGCTTTGAAATGGCATGTATAGGACTACCCCTTGTCGGTTCAATTGTGTTGTGATGTATATGTGTACGGCCATGCGAAAATGGCTCGTAAAAGTGAAGTACGAACTTAGACTATTTGCGGTTTGTATATATATATATATATGGTGTCATGATGTGATTATGGATTGGAAATGGGAATGTTGGTCACATGATCAGCCATTGGTATGGTTAAAATGATCATATGTGAACCTATGTATGGCAAGACTAGTTGGTTCATGGAGACTACAAACTAGGTAAGACCTACCTTAAAAACAGATGCTGCCAGCTGCAGTGACGTGAATGTGAAAAATCACCAAAATTTGTAGGAATGGTATTAAATAGTGAACAAGCTATGTAAATGAACCTTGATGAGTCTATTTTCATATGGAAGAAACGAAACGGTCATAGGAGTTACATGTTAAGAGATATTAAAGCTATTGTGAGACAGGGCCAGAACGGTTTCTGGGTCCCCTGTCGCAACTTTAAAACTTTACTATAAATTATCCAGAAATAATTAGGAGTCATGCTTTATATGTACAGATTCCATTTTGAGTCTAGTTTCATTAGAAACAAACGGCACCAGTATTAAAGCCCTGTACAGAGAGATATTCAAGTTGTAACGCGCGGAGGTCAGAGCAGTCGATCCCTGTAACATGGGTGACTTTAACTAATAAACTGTACCAATTGGCCCGACCAAAAATTCTAGAAATAAATCCATGGATGGATATAAGAGTCTAAATTCATGGAAAATTTATGAAACCAGTTTCCGAGTTTTGAAACTCGAGATATGATTTTTAAGGCGACGGTGACGCAGTTTTCCAGCCTGACTGGAAATGTCAATTGGTGGGCGAAATATGTGGATTTGGCTTGTTAACCCTCGTGTCCGACACGGCGATGGTCTCGGGTTCGGGTGTTACAATTTTATTGGTATCAGAGCCACGGTTTAGTCGATTCTAGGACTACCGTGATGTGTTTGGGGTCTAGCTATACATGCCATTAAATGATGAATCGATAGTGTGGTGATTTATGACAATTTGACTTTGTGTTTGTTTAAAGTAATGGATCCCGATCCCAACCGAGCGATAGCTGATGATGTGGAGAGTGTGGCGCCTGCTCCCGCTCAAGGGACAGCGCCGACGGACTCTCAACCTATGGCCAGCAATCCGAATGATGAGGCTAGGCAAGCCTTTTATAGTGTGATGAATGAATGGTTTAACCAATACATTCGAACTAACACGGCTGTTCCACAACCTCCATTCCCGAAAAATGCAACCCCCGCACCTACAATACCTCCGGTAACTGACCAAATAAGGTCAAGTAAGCCCCCAGTCGATAGGATTCGAAAACATGGGGCCACTGAATTCAAAGCTACGGATGATGATGATGCCGAGCGAGCTGAATTTTGGTTGGACAACACTATCCGGGTGCTCGATGAGCTATCTTGTACACCCGATGAGTGCTTAAAGTGTACCATCTCCTTGCTACGTGAGTCCGCCTACTATTGGTGGAGTACTCTGACTTCTGTGGTGCCTAGAGAGCAAGTGACTTGGGAATTCTTTCAAACCGAGTTCCGAAAAAAGTATATCAGTCAGAGATTCATCGACCAAAAGCGAAGGGAATTTCTTGATCTTAAGCAAGGTTCTATGTCGCCATCGACTCACGAACGAAAATTTGTGAGGCTTAGCCATGCAGCGAGAATGCATTTCGTCCGAAGCTATTATGTGTAAATGCTTCGAGGATGGGCTGAATGATGATATAAGGATGTTCGTTGGCATTCTCGAGATACGAGAGTTCGTAGTACTTGTTGAGCGAGCTTGTAAAGCCGAAGAGCTTAGAAAGGAGAAACAAAAAGCTGATGTGGGAACCGGAGGATTCGAAGAGGTCCTCGGAAAGTCTCTTCAACAGCATCAAGAGATTTCGAGATGATGTGAGCCGGTCTAGAGGCGCTTCGGCTTTTCTAGACGAGGACGCGATCGACTTCTGTGACCACACGAGTCACTTCGATCGCTGATGGTGGAAATGATCACGAGAGAGGGCGAGTGTCCGCATTGTGGCAAATGGCATTCGGGAGCTATTGGTTCCGTGATCGCTCTCGCTATAAGTGTGGATCGGCCGACCACTTTATGAAGGATTGCCCGAGGATGCTTGAACAAAATGTAAGTCGAGTGGAAACCCGGGTGCTACCATCGCCGAGGTAGGCCACCTAGAAATGTGGGCAATGTTAGTGGCGGTCGAGAGGATCTAGAGATGCTACCATCGATCCGAGGCTCGGGCTCTGCTAGGACTTATGCCATACGCCGCACGCCGAGGATGCTGCCTCTCCGGATGTCATTCTCGGTACTTTCACTCTTTTCAATACTAATGTGATTGCTTTGATTGACCCCGGTTCTACTCATTCTTATATATGTGAAACCTTAGCATCCAAGAAGACTTTGCCTATTGAGTCTATTGAGTTTGTAATTCGGGTGTCAATCCCCTTGGGTCATTACGTGCTTGTCAACAAAGTGTGCAAGAAAAGTCCCCTAGTGTTCCGAGGTTCTTGTTTTCCGGCGGACTTGATGCTTTTGCCGTTCGATGAATTCGACGTTATTCTTGGGTTGGATTGGTTGACCATGCACGATGCGGTTGTAAATTGCAAAAAAGCAAGACTATCGATTTGAAGTGCGCAAATAACGAGATAATTCGGGTTGAGTCTACGGACTTAAAGGGGTTGCCAGCTGTAATATCAGCAATGTTGGCCCGGAAATATGTAAGAAAAGGGTGCAAGGCGTACCTTGCGTACGTGCTCGATGACAAGGAATCAGAAAAGAAACCCGAATCTGTGCCCGTGGTTTGTGAATACCCGGATGTTTTCCCTAAAGAATTGCCGGGTTTACCACCTGTTCGGGAAATAGAATTTGGCATCGAATTGTTACCTAGTACCACTCCAATTTCGATAGCTCCGTATCGTATGGTGCCAACGGAATTAAAGGAGTTGAAAGCTCAGTTGCAAGAATTGGTGGATAGAGGTTTTGCTCGCCCGAGTTTTTCGCCTTGGGGTGCGCCAGTGTTGTTTGTGAAAAAGAAGGATGGAACCATGCGGTTGTAGATCGACTATCGTCGACTTAATAAAGCGACGATAAAGAACAAATATCCGTTACCACGTATCGATGACTTGTTCGATCAACTCGAAGGAGCCTCGGTGTTCTCGAAAATAGATTTGAGATCGGGCTATTATCAATTGCGAATCCGAGATTGGACGTGCCCAAGAGCGCCTTGTAAGCGAGATATGGTCACTATGAGTTCCTAGTGATGCCGTTTGGGCTTACTAATGCCCCCGCAGATTTATGGATTTAATGAATCGGATCTTCGACCATATTTGGATCAATTCGTAGTCGTGTTCATTGATGACATCTTGGTCTATTCAAGAAATGAGACCGAACATCTTTGAACACCGAGGTTAGTCTTTGCAAATTTTACGGATAAGCAATTATATGCTAAGTTCAGCAAGTGTGAGTTACGGTTAAGAGAGGTTAGCTTCTTGGGTCATGTGGTATTCAGATCGGGTATTCGAGTCGACCGAATAAAATTTCAGCCATACTTAATTGGAAGCCTCAGAAATATTCTTGAGGTTCGGAGCTTTTTGGGGCTTGCTGGTTATTACCGACGATTTGTAAAGGTTTCTCAACGATAGCCACGCCGATGACGGGTTACTCCAAAAGGATGTTAAGTTCGAATGGACGGAGAAATGTCGGAAAAGTTTCGATCAACTAAAAACTTATTTGGTGAAGCCCCAATTCTAGTGCAACCCGAATCCGGCAAAGAGTTTGTCATCTATAGTGACGCCTCCCTACTTGGGTTAGGTTGTGTATTGATGCAAGAAGGTCGAGTTGTGGCCTAAGCGTCGAGGCAATTAAAGCCACACGAGAAAAATTATCCGACCCATGATCCCGAATTAGCTGCCATCGTATTCGCCTTAAAGATTTGGCGACATTACTTATTTGGTGAGAAGTGCCATGTGTACTCGGATCACAAAAGTCTCAAATATTTGATGACCCAAAGAGACTTAAATCTGCGACAAAGACATTGGCTCGAACTGTTAAAGGATTATGAGCTGGTCATTGACTATCACCCGGAAAGGCGAATGTGGTTGCGGATGCCTTGAGTCAGAATCGTTATTCACTCTACGAGCGATGAATGTGCACTTGTCTGTTCGATCCGACAGTGTGTTAGTGGCTGAATTGAAAGCCAAACCATTATTGACACATCAAATTCGAGAAGCTCAGAAAGTCGACGACGAGTTGGCTACAAAACGGGCTGAGTGTGTTCCGAACAAGGACTCGGAGTTTCAAATCGATGATGACGATTGTTTGAGGTTCAAAAGTCGTCTGTGTGTTCCAAAGAATTCGGAACTCATTTCGATAATTCTGAATGAAGCCCATTGTAGCCGAATGGCAATCCACCCGGGGAGTACGAAGATGTACAACGATTTGAAACGTCGGTTTTGGTGGCATGGTATGAAACGAGACATCTCCGACTTTGTTTCGAGATGTTTAATATGTCAACAAGTGAAAGCGGAACATCAAGTGCCTTCAGGATTACTTTAGCCAATCACGATACCCGAGTGGAAATGGGATCGAGTCACAATGGACTTTGTATCCGGACTGCCATTGTCAGCAAGTAAGAAGGATGCGGTTTGGGTCGTGGTAGATAGATTGACTAAGTCGGCTCATTTTGTCCCTGTACGTACGGATTTTTCAATGGACAAATGAGCCAAATTGTACGTTTCTCAGATTGTGAGATTACACAGGGTGCCTATTTCCATCGTGTCGGATAGAGATCCGAGATTTACCTCGCGATTCTGGAAAAAGTTGCAAGAAGCTTTGGGTACCAAGTTGCATTTCAGCACCGCCTTTCACCCCCAAACCGATGGTCAATCCGAGCGAATAATTCAGATACTTGAGGATATGTTGAGATGTTGCGTCCTCGAGTTTAGTGGTTCATAGGAACGGTATTTGCCGTTGATTGAATTCGCTTACAACAACAGCTTTCAATCAAGTATTAAGATGGCACCCTACGAGGCTTTGTACGGTCGTAAATGCCGTACACCATTGTTTTGGACTGAGCTCGGTGAAGGTAAGATTTTCGGGGTGGATTTGATTAGAGATGCTGAATAGAAAGTGAAAGTAATCCGTGAAAGTCGAAGATAGCCTCCGATCGTCCGAAGTCGTGCGGATCTGAAGCTTAAGGATATCGAGTATCGTGGGTGATAAAGTGTTTCTCAAGGTATCGCCTTGGAAAAGATACTCGATTCTACCGTAAGGGCAAGTTGAGCCCGAGGTTCATTGGGCCATATGAGATATCCGAAGCGAGTCGGTCCAGTGGCATATCGTTTGATTTTGCCCCGAACTCGAAAAGGTTCACGATGTCTTTCATGTTTCGATGCTTGACGCTATAGATCTGATCCATCGCACGTGATTAGTCATCAGAAGTTGAAATTCAAGCCAATATGAGTTATGAGGAAGAACCGATTCGTATCCTATCACGAGAAGTGAAAGAGTTGCGAAACAAGCGGGTTCCGCTAGTGAAGGTGTTATGGCTCAAGCACGGGATAGAAGAAGCTACTTGGGAAAACAAGAACTCTATGAAAGAGCGATACCCAACCCTATTTACCGGTAAGATTTTCGGGGACGAAAATTTCTTAAGTGGGGGAGAGTTGTGACAGCCCAAAATTGACCCTAGTCGGAATGTGCTTTCGGGACCACAAAACCGAGGCATAAAAATAATTTAAAATTTATTTTGATCCTATAATATGTGTATGCTCATGTATGACATTTTTTGATGATTGATTTAGTGTTATAAAGGTGAATTTCACTAGAAAGGACTTAGTAGTGAACTTTGAAAGTACGATAGGGAAATGTGTGATGACTAATTAAAGCATGCATGCAAAACAATGGACTTGCATGTCAAATTCCCCTTTTTATAGGTGGTGGCCGGCCATGACCAAGAAATATGGGCTAAACATGTCATGAAACATGTTTTGTTGGGCATTAGGGAGAAATAATAAACAAATAAGCATGGGTAAGAAAAGAATGAAAAAAAAATGTGTGTGTGAGTGTGGTATCTCCCCCATTGCCGTGAGTTGTAAAGGAAGAAAGAAAAAAATTTGTTCATCCTTTCTTTGAGCCAAAACTAAGGGGAAGAAGAGATTTTGCTTCATTTTATTTGTTTAGAAGAGATCTAGAAGGAGATTTGGCTAAACTTGCACCAAGATTAAGGTATGTATGAGGTTGTGTCATGAGATTCATGCATGTTTTAGTTGCCAACTTGATGTTCATGTTAGCCATGGTTCAAATCCTTGTTACGCCATGGAAGTGGTATTTGGTCAAAGTTGATATTGTGATAAAGCCATTGCATGCTAAGTGTGAAGCTTGATGATGATGCATGCAATGATGGATTGTCTACTCTTGAAATTTCCTTGTAGCCATCTTGAGTAAGACTTTGAGTTTTCTTTTGTTTAACCATGATTGAAGTTGAAAGGGCATGATTGTGATGTATTCGCCATGATGCATTCATGAGCATGGTTCATGCTTCTTGCATGTTAGTTAAAATTTGTGTTTTGGATGGCTATGGACACCTTGAAATTGACCATGCACATATATGTATATATATGTTTGCACATGATGTTTTGGTTATGAAGTAAGTGATGAATATGTTTGTTTAAAGAAGAAAATGTTGAAGAATGTTTGTGAAATTGCAAGTACATTCGCCTAGAATACCTATGATGTGGAAATCTTGGAATTTATTGTTGATTTGGTGCAAGTATGACTAAGTATAATCGGCCATATGAATTGCTTGATGTAGTATAAAATGTGCATGACCATTGTGTACTCAAGCTAAAGGGTGGCCATATGACCATTTAAACTCCTTGTCATATTCGCCATAAGCTAGCATAATGAGGTATTAATAAATTAAATTTGTTTGAATTAGCTCAAGAGCTTAGAGGGCCACAATTGGACAAGGGGAAGGAAAAAGTGATCGAATAGCCGTAAAAGCCGTTCGACAACATCCGAGGTAAGTCCTCAAGAAGTGACCCTACTTGAATTATGTGAAATGAAATATGGATGTGTAATGATTATTGATTTATGTGTGTATGAGTATTCAAATGATACCGGGCTAAGTCCAAGGCGATTATGCTAGTGATTACATTTGTGTTTGAGCCTTAGTAACGAAAATGAAACATGAATGTCTAATGATTATTGATGTATGTGTGCATGAGCAATTGAATGATATCGGGCTAAGTCCCGACGACATTTATGCTGGAAATTATATCCGGTTAAGACCGAAGGCAATTGTGCTAGTGGCTACATCCGGGCTAAGACCCGAAGGCATTCGTGCGAGTCGTTCTATCCGGGCTAAGACCCGAAGGCATTCGTGCACGTGGTTATATCCGGTTGTATTCCGAAGAAGCTTGGGCTGGAGGTGAGTGTTGGTTGCTGTAATGAATTCAATTGGTACGCTCGAAAAGCCCAAAGAATAAGGTATGTTTATATGTGCATTGGAAAGTCGACATGTTTGAGCAACATTCGCCGATCGACTAACAATTTCAGCTATTGAATTGGTTGATACCTTGTGAAAGTATATAATGATGAAATGTGAAGTAAGAATGATTATGTGAATGTGTATTAATGAAATGATGCATTTGGCCATGTGAATGTATTGCTTTAATTAAAGCTGATTTTATTCCTTGAGACTTACTAAGCATAAAAATGCTTACCCCGTTGCTTTGGCTCTCTGTTTTATAGATTGTGCTCGATAGCAATCGGATTCGGGATCATTAAAGTCGAAGTCATCTACACTATCAAAGCCTCCATTTTGGTATAATTTTTGGTTGAGCTTTGAAATGGCATGTATAGGACTACCCCTTGTCGGTTCAATTGTGTTGTGACGTATATGTGTACGGCCATGCGAAAATGGCTCGTAAAAGTGAAGTACGAACTTAGACTATTTGCGGTTTGTATATATATATATATGGTGTCATGATGTGATTATGGATTGGAAATGGGAATGTTGGTCACATGATCAGCCATTGGTATGGTTAAAATGATCATATGTGAACCTATGTATGGCAAGACTAGTTGGTTCATGGAGACTACAAACTAGGTAAGACCTACCTTAAAACAGATGCTGCCAGCTGCAGTGACGTGAATGTGAAAATCACCAAAATTTGTAGGAATGGTATTAAATAGTGAATAAGCTATGTTAATGAGCCTTGATGAGTCTATTTTCATATGGAAGAAACGAAACGGTCATAGGAGTTACATGTTAAGAGATATTAAAGCTATTGTGAGACAGGGCCAGAACGGTTTCTGGGTCCCCTGTCGCAACTTTACAAATTTAATATAAATTATCCAGAAAGAATTAGGAGTCATGCCTTATATGTACAGATTCCATTTTCAGTCTAGTTTCATTAGAAACAAACGGCACCAGTATTAAATCCCTGTACAGAGAGATATTCAAGTTGTAACGCGCGGAGGTCAGAGCAGTCGATCCCTGTAACATGGGTGACTTTAACTAATAAACTGTACCAATTGGCCCGACCAAAAATTCTAGAAATAAATCCATGGATGGATATAAGAGTCTAAATTCAGGGAAAATTTACGAAACCAGTTTCCGAGTTTTGAAACTCGAGATATGATTTTTAAGGCGACGGTGACGCAGTTTTCCAGCCTGACTGGAAATGTCAATTGGTGGGCGAAATATGTGGATTTGGCTTGTTAACCCCTCCTGTCCGACACCGGCGATGGTCTCGGGTTCGGGGTGTTACAATTAACATGTCAAATTCAAACATATTTAGTAAGCCACTCACAAATAAATAAGGCTTACCTCATAAATCACACCATTATGGCACACAACCTGTTAACCAAAATTAATCTAAACCTTAACTAACATAACTCAAATTCTATTGTAATAAATTAGCTATTTTCGCATGGCTCATTATATACAAAAATAGAATCTAATATTTCAAAACATATTTCAGCCTATACATGCCATAATTTAAGTTTAGCTAAAAAAAAGTACTAAAACAGTAGATAGTGTGATGAACTTCGTAGATGATCCCCAAGCCTGTAACTTGATTTCCAATATCTATAAAAAAAACAAAGATACACACAGTAAGCTAATATAGCTTAGTAAGTCATAAGCAAATAGTAAACCCAACAAAGTATTTAACTCAATTAAGCTAACTACCATTTAATCTCAAGTTATAACTTATAAGTACATCCACATATACACCTTCGCCCTTAAACATAATCTTGGCCGAATGATCAAATACACACATTATCTATTTATCAACCAACTTAAGAACCACTTTGTTTTACCCCGCCAAATTTACATATTTATTTATATACAAGTAATTGTATTTCTTACTTGGCTGAGTACTCACCTGACCATTTGAGTATATTAATATTCAACTTCTCAAAAACCACTAATTATACTATATTCATTCTTGCATATGCTCTTACACATAAGCTAAAAAAAAACACTATGTAGTATCGTATATGTATACATAAATAGCCAACAACACCAATTATACCTAAACGTACATTGCATTTAATTATGAGTCATTTTATCTTACTCAACTTATATAACTACAAGTCGAATACATATATACTAACATTACTTAAAGCCATTATCATCAAATATGTGTGAATAAAACAAATACTAAGTACCAACTTACCTTATCATTAATAGCCAAACAATTAATTCATCCCTGGCTGTTTCACTCATATTACACAATCATGCACAATTTACCTTTGCCCGATGAACCATTCGAAATTTGATAGCACACTCGGATAATCACATAAACCGTACAATGCCAACGTCTCAGACGTGGTCTTACATGTAGCCACACATCGTTGCCATTGTCCCAGACAGAGTCTTACTCGAAAACGCATATCAAAAGCACAAATCGATGCCATGGACTTACTCGTACACATATATCAGAATCCTATGTCATGACATATGTATCCTACTATTCCTAAGGTTCATACAGGCTTTCGGACGTTGTCACTCGGTCGAATTGAACTCGAAAATGTCATAGCCAAATTTAACATATTCGGTGTTAGCATAATTTAATTATAACATTTCATAACAGCATGTAATTATAAATTTATACCATCAATAAACACGTCTATATGCTTGTAAACTTACCTCGGACATCGTAAAAACGGGACGGGTCTGCTAGTCGACAACTTTTGTTTTTCCTCGGTTCAAATCTGATTTCTTCGGTTCTTGATCTAAACATATTCAAATTAAGCTCATTCAAACATATTTCCATTCAATTTAGTCCAAAAACAAATAAATAGACAAATTACCATTTTACCCCTAATTTTTACAATTTTTTAAAATTTAGTCCATATTGCACAAAACACAAAATACACAAAATTTCACAACACTCATGTTAGGCCGAATGGTACCCATCCCTATACAAGTCCATATATTTTATCAATTTCACATTTTATTCCCTCAGATTATTATTTTTGCAATTAAGTCCTAATCACTCAAAATCATCAAAAACTCCAATACAAAATATGTTAATCTAAAACATACCTTCCATTATTCATCATCAAACAAAAAAAAAAACAAGTTATCAACAATGGCAATACTCAAAATATTCATCAAAACAAAAAATTCAAGCATGGGTTTTGTAGTACTCGAAGCAACGATCTCAAAGACGTAGAAATTATCAAAAACCGACAAAGAACGAACCTTGATTTTAGCTTGGGAGATGGCCGAACCTTAGACTTCTCTTTTTTCTTTTCTTTTGTTTATGGTTTCGGTGTATGAATAAAGAAAATGATATGAGTATAATTTATTTTATGTTTATTATATGATATCTTATAGCATATTATTTCATTTACTATTTCCATTTACTATTTTAACCTTAGTTAAAATATTGTTTTATCAAATTTTAATGTCATTAGCCGTCCACTTATAATGCTAATGGTCCACTTTCAACTTAAGGACCTCCACCTAATAAGCCATTTACAAATTGCCCCTTTATGCTTTTAACTATCAAATTTTTAATTTACGCGATTTAGCCCTTTTATTTAATCGAACACCTAAACAACAAAATTGAACCACGAAAATTTCACAGATATAAATTCACACAAAATAAACACTGAAAATAATTTTAAAATATTTTTTTGGACTTGGATTCATGGTCTTGAAACCACTGTTCCGGTTAGGGTCTAATTCAGGCTATTACAACTCTCCCCCTTAGAGATTTTCGTCCCCGAAAATCTTACCAGTGAATAGGTTCGGATAGCATTCTCTCATTGCATCTTCTGGTTCCCATGTTGCTTCTTCAACATCGTGTTTATGCCATAAAACTTTAACTAACAGAATCTTTTTATTCTGTAACTCTTTAACATCATGAGTCAAAATGCAAATCAGTTCTTCCTCGTAGGTCATATCAGGCTGAATTTCAATCTCAGATGGACTAATCACATGTGATGGATCGGATCGATACCTCTAAAGCATCGAAACATGGAATACATTGTGGATCTTTTCTAACTCAGGTGGCAACGATAATCTGTAAGCAACTGGCCCAATACGCTCTATTGCCTCATACGGCCCAATAAATCTCGGACTCAATTTACCTTTACGACCGAATTTGAGTATTTTCTTCCACGGTGAGACTTTCAAGAAAACTTTATCTCCAATTTGAATCTCTATATCTTTACGTTTCAAGTCTGCGTAATATTTCTAACGATCCGACGCTACTTTTAAACTTTCATGGATCACTTTCACTTTCTGTTCAGTTTCTCTAATCAAGTCAACCCCGTCTATCTTATTTTCACTGAGCTCAGTCCAGTACAATGGCGTACGACATTTTTAACCATACAAAGCTTCATAAGGTGCATTTTTTATACTCGATTGATAGCTATTATTGTATGCAAATTCAATCAGAGGCAAGTATCGTTCCCACGTACTTTCGAACTCGAGAATGCAACATCTCAACATATCCTTAAGTATCTGAATGATTTGCTCAGACTCATCATCTATTTGCGAATGGAAAGCAGTACTGAAATGTAATTTTGTACCTAGTGCATCTTGCAATTTCTTCCAAAACCGCGATGTAAATCTCGGATCTCTATCCGAAACAATAGATATAGGCACACCATGTAGTCTCACAATCTGATAAACATACAATTTAGGTAGATTATCAAGTGAGTAGTCTGTACGAATCGGGACAAAATGTGTCAATTTAGTCAATCTATCAACAAAAACATAGATTGCATCTTTCTTGCTCGGTGTCAACGATAAACCAGATACAAAATCCATCGTAACTCTATCCCATTTCCACTCAGGTATCATGATCGACTGAAGTAACCCTAAAGGTACCTGATGCTTGGCTTTTACTTGTTGACAGACTAAACATCTTGCAACAAAGTCAGAGATGTCTCGTTTCATGCCAGGCCACCAATAGAGCTATTTCAGATCATTATAAATCTTTGTACTACCTGGGTGAACAGATAACCGACTGCTGTGAGCTTCATTCAGAATCATCTGAATCAATTTTGAATTCCTCAGGACACATATTCAGTCTCTAAACCTCAAAAAGTCATCAACATCAACTCTGAACTTTGAATCAACATCTATCTCACACTGAGCTCGTTTCGCAACCAATTCATTATCAACTTTCTGGGCATCACATATTTGTTGAACAAACAATGGTCTAGCTTTCAATTCAGCCACTATCAAACCATCATTAGACATAGCCCAATGCGTATTCATTGCACGCAAAGTAAATAGTGAATTTTGGCTTAAAAGCATCAGCAACAACATTAGCCTTTCTTGGGTGATAGTCAATCACAAGCTTGTAGTCTTTTAGCAGTTCTAACCATCGGTGTTGTCTCAAATTCATATCTTTCTGAGTCATCAAGGATTTTAGTCTTTTATGATTAGAATAAACATGACATTTCTCACCAAACAGATAGTGACGCTAAATTTTCAACGCAAACACAATGGCTGCCAGTTCCAGGTCGTGTGTCAGATAATTCTTTTCATATGGCTTCAACTGTCTCGAGGCATAAGCTATCACTCTGCCTTCCTGCATCAGAACACAGCCCAAACCATTTAATGATGCATCATTATAAATAACAAATTCTTTACCCGATTCTGGCTGAACTAGCACTGGAGCTTCTATCAAAAGGGCTTTCAACTGATCGAAGCTTTTCTGGCACTTCTTTGACCACTCGAACTTAACATCTTTTTGCAATAGCTTTTTTATCAGAGCTGCAATCATAGAGAAACCTTTCATGAACCGTCTATAATAACCAGCAATTCCCAGAAAGCTTCGGACTTCAGAAACATTATTTGAAGGTTTCCAATCCAGTATAGCTGAAATTTTCCTTGGATCAACCTGAATACCCGATGCTGATACCACATGACCCAGAAAACTGACTTCACTTAACCAGAACTCACATTTACTAAATTTTGCATACAACTGCTTATCTCACAAGGTCTGCAACACATGTCTCATATGTTTGGCATGTTCAACTTCATCACGAGAGTAGATCAAAATGTCATCTATAAACACAATTACAAACCGGTCCAGATACGGTCTGACGATCCGGTTCATCAAATCCTTGAAAATAGCAGGTGCATTGTGAGTCCGAATGGCATAACCGAAAACTCATAGTGTTCGTACCTCGTTCTGAAAGCAGTCTTTGGCACATTTGAATCTTTAAATTGCAACTGATAGTAGCCTGATCTTAAATCTATCTTCGAAAATACTGTAGCCCCTTATAGTTGGTCAAATGGGTCATCAATCAATGGTAACGGATACTTATTCTTTATAGTCACCTTATTAAGCTATCTATAATTGATGCACATTCTCATAGTTCCATCTTTCTTTTTCACAAACAACACAGGTGCACCCCAAGGAGAGAAACTTGTCTCGCAAAACCTCTATCTGTCAATTCTTGCAATTGAGCTTTCAATTCTTTTAATTCTGTAGGTGCCATTCTATATGGTAGTATAGATATCAGAGTCGTCCTAGGCATTAACTCAATACGAAAGTCTACTTCCTGAATAGATGGCAAACCCGGTAATTCCTTAGGAAACACATTCAGATTCTCACACACAACAGGTACTGATTCAATGTTTCTTTTAGCCGCTTTACTGTCGAGCACATAGGCAAAATAATCTTTACATCCTTTTCTCACATATTTCTGGGCTAGCATCGAAGAAATCACCGCTGGTAAACCACACAAATCACTAGATTCAATCCAAATGACTTCATCATTCTAGCTCCTTAGATCAATGGTCTTTCTTTTACAGTTCACAACAGCATCATGTAAAGTCAGCCAATCCATACGCAGAATTAAGTCGAACTCATCAAATGGAAGCAACATCAAATCAACCGAAAAGCACAGTTCTCAAACCATCAAGGGACAATTCTTACACACTTTATCAACCATAATACACTGGCCCAAGGGGTTTGACACTCTAATCACAAACTCAGTAGACTGAACAAGCAGAGTCTTGCTGAATACTAATGTCTCACATACATATGAATGAGTAGAACCAGGATCAATCAATGCAATTACATTAGTATCATAATGAGTAAATGTACTAGTAATAACATCTGGGGATAAAGCCTCCTCTCGTCCATGTATAGCATAAGCTCTGGCAGGTGCACAAGCCTCAGATCTGATTGTCGTATCTTTAGTCCCTCTCCGACTGCCACTCGTACTACTAGCATTTCTGGGTGGTCTACCTCGAGCTGCAGTGTTACCCGATCTCATATTCTGCACTAGATTTTCCTCGACTAACATTAGAAAATCTCGAATATAATGATCTGTTGATCCGCATTTAAAACAGGCCTGATCATGCAACCTGCAACTGCGGCATGTCGTTTACCACAGTGCTTACACTTGGGTTGATTTGATCTGACATTACCCACACTTGCTATTGAGGTAGCTCTCGAGCTCACTGGTGGTCTATTCTGATCCCATCTGGAGTAACCTGAAGTGCTTTAGAACTGCTAAAATCATCTCGAAACTTCTTTGATCTGACTGGAATGACTTACCGAATGTTCTTTTGCGTTCATCTGTAGCTTCAAATTCAACTTTTCTTTTCTCTTTCCCAGGCTCTTTAGCTTTGCAAGCTCGCTCAACAAGTACCACAAACTCTTTTATCTCAAGTATGTCAACTAACAGTTTGATATCTTCATTCAGCCCATCTTCAAATCTTTTACACATTATTGCTTTAGTAGAAACACACTCTCGAGCATACCGGCTGAGTCTCATGAACTTTTGTTAATATTCCGCCACTATCATCCTACCCTGTTTCAGCTCCAGAACTTCTTTATGCTTCTAGTCGATAAATCTCTGACTGATTTATTTCTTACGGAACTCAGTCTGAAAGAATTCCCAAGTCACCTGCTCTCTCGGAACTACTGATACTAGGGTATTCCACCAGTGGTATGCTGTGTCTCGGAGCAAGGATATACCACATTTTAAGCATTCATCTGGAGTGAAGGACAACTCATCAAACACATAGATGGTATTATCAAGCCAGAACTCAGCCTGCTCAGCATCATCATCATCAATAGCTTTAAACTTTTCAGCTCCATGTTTTCTGATTTTATCAACAGGCGGTCTATTCATTCACAAAGGATCACTTATTTGAGGTACAGTAGGCACGAAAGATGGATTAATCAGGGGTGGAGGTTGTTGTGTAGCCGGATTAGTCTAGATAAATTGAATGAACCAGTCATTCATCATTTGATAGAAGGCTTGTTTAGCCTCACTTTCTAGATTACTCGAAGTCGGTCAAGAATTAGCCTGCGCTGTCCCTTGCGGGGGAGCAGGCGCTACACTTGCGGGATCCATTTACTATATGAAAACACATTTCAAATGTTAGAAGTCATCACACTATCACAGTATATAATTATAGCATGTATAGCTACACTCACACACGCTACGTTAGTCCTAGAACTGACTAAATCGTAGCTCTGATACCAATAAAATGTAACACCCCTAGCCTATATCCGTCACCGGATTACGATTATGAGGCATTACCGATTATACTAGTATTCATAGAAATATTCATTAATAATTGTACTTCGAGATCTAGATAACAAATATATATAACTTGTTCGAATATTAGATCTTAAAGATTTTATCATTCACAACGCAATATGAATATTGCATAGTCCTAAATGAGTTTATATATATAAATATTAAGCATTTTACACATACTCAGAACATAAGACACATCCACAACTTTATTATTGAATATTAGACTTGTTTTACAAAAGTCATGTGTATGTATAAATTTTACATCAATTAAAATAAATAAATATCATTTTCAACCTCACCATTCATTAATGCGGCAAGATTATCTCGAACTAAGATGAAATTCATTTGTTTTACAAACTAATACAAATTTCCAATGCAAATATTAGAATATACAAATAAATAAACCCAATGCATTCTTTATTCATTCGGCCCACATGGTTCTATTTTACAAATTCATTAATGTACTAAAACCTAATAAATCTATATGATCATGCACGTTTACACATGAACCAAGTACAAGTGCATTTATAAACATGCTTATATAGACATGTAAGTAGCCATTTATTTAAATTATATCTGCATACTAGTATAATATATATTATTTTTATTTTTAAGAAATAAAAAAATAAAAACAAAGTTTCTTATGCAACTCAAGTTCTATTATGTTAATTACCAAATTGAGTAATACAAGCATCCAACATAACATCAATATAGTTCACTAGTAAACACCACACCTACTCATGCAATTATAGATGTCTTTGAAACATTGTTCCATAACCAGACCTATCAACGATTCATATATGTAATATATTCAACTTACCGTTTGAATATCAAGTTTCCCATACCAAACAACCAAATTGACCATAAGACACATGCCATTATCTACCACATATCCTTCGAATTAATCAACTTAAACATAACTACCTAACACTTTGATTTATGCAGCATTCCATATTTCTCCCTCACAACTAATTAACATGTCAAATTCAAACATATTTAGTAAGCTACTCACAAATAAATAATGCTTACCTCATATATCATACCTTTATGGCACACAATCTGTTAACAAAAATTAATCTAAACCTTAACTAACATAACTCAAAATCTATTATAATAATTAACCTATTTCCAATAGAAAATCAACTTCCACATACCTGAACATTGAATTCATTTAGCACATTCAATCACCGTTAACAATACCCGTATACAATCGATTTGGCATAAAGCCTCATATAGTATACCGGCATGGGATTTATTTTAGCACATAACCCATATATCCAAAATTATCAGCATTCATCAAAAATTCTTACAGACTTTCAAATGTTGAACTTAATCGAAATAATTTCTTGAACATGATTAACAAAAATAAGGGTCATTTAGCAATAGCACATATTGTGACAGCCCAAATATGACCCTAGTCGGGAAGTGGTTTCGGGACCACAAAACCGAGTCATAAAAATAATTAACTGTCATATTTGATGCTTATTATATGTATATAAGCATGTGTGAAAATTTCATATTTGAATTTTGTTAATTGTAGGTGAATTTTAGTAAATAGGACTTATGTGAGAAAATTTAGAAATGTGCTAGGCAAATGTAAAATGGCCTATTAATGCATGCTATAGAAATGATGGGTTTGCATGTCAAATTGCCCAAAATTTGAGCTAGTGGCCGGCCATGCTATGGGTCATAGCATATTTTAAGCATGGTGTGATAATGTTTCATGTTGGAAAGAATAAAATAAAAGAGTTAGTATTAAAATAAGGAAAGAAAGGGTGAAGAAAAGAAAAAGGGTATCACCTTGTTCTTCTTAGCCGTACAAGAAGAAGAAATAGAGGGGGGCATTCGGCCTTTTGAATGAAGAGAAGGTTAGTAAATTTTGTTAATCTTTCTTTTGAAATCCTAGTTTGTTCAGGTTAATCATCATGTTTTTCTTACCTAGCCATACTAAAACATTGAATTTAGAGGGTTGGATGGAACTTTCGGTTATGGTATGTGTGAGAAGAACTTGATTTTTTTTCTTTCTTACCCTTAAGTTTTGATGGATAAAGAAACAAAAAGATTGTTGATGAAAGAAATTAATCTTGTTAAAACTTTAAACTAATAACACCCATGTGTGTGATAACCGAACATAGACTTTGTTTAAAGTCTTGATCAAAGGCCGATTAAGTGTTTTGAAATGGATATCTAAGGTGTTATATAATAAAACTCTTGATGACTTGGGTTAAATAGCACTCGGTCATCTTAGGTTAATATTAAGGTAAGGAGCTTATACTAGTGATAGCCGAATTAAAGAATGCTTGATGTCATAGGTAAATGTTGTTCATTTTATTTGGATGAGAAATGGTAGTTAGGTGAAGTAGAGTCTAGCAAATGAGCTCATATGTGCATTAGTTGCTAAATGGAGAAAAAAAATCGGCTAACAAGTGTGTACTAAGGCCGAATATGACTTGGAATATTATTGAGTGATGTATGTGTTTTGAATTGATGGAATGGAGAGGATGCTTAAATTGTGCTATGAACAATTATATGTTAAATTAAGGGTTGCTAAGTTAGCTATTAAGGTGAAGTGCAAATGTTAGTAAGTGATTACTAGTGTATATATGTGTTTTAGCCGAGCTTTGAACTTGAAACAAAATGGTAATTAGTCAATACAAGTGACCATAATTGTAGAATGTATTAAGTGTATAATCGGCCTCACCATAGACATGCATATTCGGCCACATGAATGAATACATAGATTGATGTTGTACGTTCGGCTATAGGTAAGCATATTGATGGCTTTATCTTGACTTAGAAAATCGGCTAAAGGAGAATATTGGCTAGTAGGTTGAATTTGATTCATGATTTCATACATATATGACTCTAATGCCTAATATACATGGGCTAAGTACCTTGAATTTCTCCTTGATGTTCAAAATGATTAAATCAATTTATTTGTTAAATTAAGCTCAAGAGCAAAGGGGAACTAAATCCGACAAAGGAACGGAAAAGGTGATCGAATAGACGTTGAAATCGTTCGACAACATTCGAGGTAAGTTTTCGAGTAATGGAACTTAGATTATGATTCGATTAGGTCATGACATATAAGTATGAAAAGTAAACGGTGATATAATGATTCTACTTGAATTATATATTGAGGTGATTAGTTATACCTATGACGGGTAGCCGAATGTGTATAGAGATCATGTTATAAAGCCAATCAAAATCGTGTTTTGTATGTGGCTATCGAGCGAAATTAGTAAGTGTGATAAGTGTCTTGTGTTTGAGCTTTGGGAATGAAAATGAAATATGGATGTGTCATGATTTATTGATATATGTGCATGGTTATTGAATGATATCCGGCTAAGTCCCAAAGGCTTTTATGCTAGTGACTATATCCGGACTAAGATCCGAAGGCATTTGTGCGAGTTGCTATATCGGGCTAAGACCAAGGCATTTGTGCTAGCGACTATATCCGGCTAAGTCCGAAGGCATTTATGGTAGTGACCATATCCGGCTAAGACCAAGGCCTTGTGTGAGTGGTTATATCCGCTAAATTCAAGATGCTTGGGTTTGAAGTGAGCGATCTTGCTGTAATAATTTCAATTAATACGCCATAAAATCCAAACGATAAGGTATGTTTCGTACATGCATCGGAAAAGTCGATTCGTTTTAAATAGTATCCGTTAAATTGATTAACTAATTTTCGCCTTTAGATAGGTTTGATACCTTGTGTGTGAATATATTGGTTGAAGTGTAAAGTAAGTATGATTATGAAAATGTGCATATATGAAGTTATTCATTTAGCTATATGAATGTTATACCTTAGTCGAAACTAATTTCATTATTCAAAACTTACTAAGCATTAAATGCTTACTCCGTTCTTTGATTCTCTGTTTTATAGATTTTTGTTCGTCAGCTATCGGACTCGGGATTGTCGAAGTCGAAGTCATCCACACTATCAAAGCCTTTTGGTACACTTTTGGTTGAACTCTGAAAATGGCATGTATAGGACTGCCCTTGTGTTATTAGTCAAGTACTTTGGTGTTGTATATATTTGGATAGCCATGCGAAAATGGCTTATATATTTTGAGCATAGTGTTATAATCACCTTGTATGTATATGGTTATTGAGAGGTGTGGATATGCTTGGCAATGATTGGCCATTGGAATGGTTAATCATGATCATATTTTCATGCTATATATGCTAAAGGGCTAGTTGAATCATGGAAACTATGAAATAGGTAAAGTTTACCTTAAAAATAGATGCTGACAGCAGCAGTGGTGTGCATTTGAAAAATCACTAAAAATAGTAAGAATGGAATTAAATAGTGAATAAATTATGTAATCGAACCTTGATGAATCTACTTTTATATGGAAGAAACAAAACGATCATATGAGGCGTATTTTAAGAGATATTTAAGTTTTCATGGAACAAGGCCAGAGCGATTTCTGGATCCCGTGATCTGAATTTGGAAATTCATTATAAATTAACCAGAGATAATTAGAAGTCATGTCATATATATATAGATTCTTTTTTGAGTCTAGTTTCCTTAGAAACAAACGGCATAAGTATTGAAGCCCTGTACAGGGAGATATATAAGTCATAATGCACGAAGGTCAGAGAAGTCAAACCCTGAAACAGGGGATACTTTAACTAATAAACTGTACTAATTTGCCTGACCAAAAATTCTAGAAAAAAATATGTAGATGGACTTATGGGTCTAGTTTCAGAAAAAATTTACAGAACTGGATTTCGAGTTTTGGAACTCGAGATATGATTTTTAAGGTGACAGTGATGCAGTTAGCCAGCTTGTCTGGAAATTTTAAATGAACTGTGTTTTACAATGAAATAAGTCTGTTAACACCTCGTGTTCGACTCCGGCAACGGTCTCGGGCACGGGGCGTTACAATTTTATTGGTATCAAAGCTACGGTTTAGTCGATTCTAGGA
This sequence comes from Gossypium arboreum, assembly GCF_025698485.1. NCBI lineage: Eukaryota > Viridiplantae > Streptophyta > Magnoliopsida > Malvales > Malvaceae > Gossypium > Gossypium arboreum. The sequence goes on along the minus strand of NC_069079.1, from coordinate 75,536,886 downwards.
CTACCGTAATACGTTTGGGTCTAGCTATACATGCCATTATGTGATTATTTGATAGTGTGGTGATTTCTGACAATTGAAAATGTTTTTATTTATAGTAATGGATCCCGATCCCAACCGAGCGGTAGCTGATGATCTTGAGAGTGTAGCGCCTGCTCCCGCACAAGGGACAGCGCCGGCGGACTCTCAACCTATTGCTAGTAATCCGAATGATGAAGCTAGACAAGCTTTTTATAGCGTGATGAATGATTGGTTCAACCAATACATTCGAACTAATACGGCTGTTCCACAACCCCCATTCCCGACTAGTAAAACCCCCGCACCTGTAATGCCTCTGGTCATTGACCAAATAAGGTCAAATAAGCCCCCAGTTGACAGAATCCAAAAACACAGGGCTACTGAATTTAAAGCTACGAACAGCGACGACGCCGAGCAAGCTGAATTTTGGCTGGATAACACTATTCGGGTACTTGATGAACTATCTTGCACACCCGATGAATGCTTAAAGTGTACTATCTCCTTGCTACGTGATTACGCCTACTATTGGTGGAATACGTTGATTTGTTGTGCCAGAGAGCAAGTAACTTGGGAGTTTTTCCAAACCGAGTTCCGAAAGAAGTATATCAGTTAGAGATTCATTGACCAAAAACGGAAGGAATTTCTTTAGCTTAAACAAGGTTCCATGTCGGTTACCGACTATGAACAAAAATTTGTGAGGCTTAGCCGGTACGCACGAGAATGCATTTCTTCAGAAGCTGTGATGTGTAAACGTTTCGAAGATGGACTGAATGATGATATAAAGCTGTATGTTGGCATTTTAGAAATCTGAGAATTTGTGGTACTTGTCGAGAAAGCTTGCAAAGCCGAGGAGCTCAGTAAGGAAAAAGGGAAAGCTGACATGGGAGCAAAGGAGTTTCGTAAGAGATCTTCGGGAAAGCCCTTCCAACAGTCATCGAAGAAATTTAGAGATGGCTTAGGCCGGTCTAGAGACACTTCGGGTTTTTCTAGACGAGATCGTGACCGACCCCAGTGAGTACGAGTCACTTGACCGCCGATGTTGGAAACGATCGTCGAGACGAGCGAGTGCCGATAATGTGGTAAATGGCATTCGGGGAGTTGTAGATTCCATGACCGCTCCTGTTATAAATGCGGATCAGCTGACCATTTTATCAAGGATTGCCCGAGACTGTCTAAACAAAATGTAAATCAGAGTGGGAAACCAGGTGCTACTACTGCTCGAGGTAGACCGTCTAGAAACATGGGCAATGCTAATGGCGGTCAGAGAGGATCTAGAGATGCTACAACCAGATCTGAGGCTCGTGCGCCTGCTAGGGCTTATGCTATACGTGCACGCGAGGATGCTTCTTCGCCTGATGTTATTACCGGTACTTTCACTCTCTTTGATACTAATGTGATTGCTTTGATTGACCCCGGTTCTACTTATTCTTATATATGTAAAACCTTAGCAACCAAGAAGACTTTACCGCTGAGTCTCATCGAGTTCGTAATTCGTGTCAAATCCTTGGGTCGTTATGTGCTTATCGACAAAGTGTGTAAGAAATGTCCCTTAGAAATCAGAGGTTACTGCTTTCTGGCCAATTTGATGCTTTTGCCGTTTGATGAATTTGATGTTATCGTTGGTATGGATTGGCTAATCGTTCACGATGCAGTTGTAAATTGCAAAAGAAAAACTATCGATTTGAGGTGTGCAAATAATGAGATGATTCGAGTTGAGTCTACTAACTTGAATGGGTCGCCAGCTGTAATATCATCGATGTTGGCTCAGAAATATGTAAGAGAGGGGTGCGAAGCATACCTTGCGTATGTACTTGATGACAAAGAGTTAGAAAAGAAGCCTGAATCTGTGCCGGTGGTTTGTGAATATCTGGATGTTTTTCCCGAAGAATTACTGGGTTTACCACCTGTTCGGGAGGTAGAGTTTGGTACTGAACTTGTAACTGTGACTACACCGATTTCGATAGCTCCGTATCGTATGGCACCAACAGAATTGAAGGAATTGAAAGCTCAGTTGCAAGAGTTGATGGATAGAGGTTTCACTCGACCAAGTTTCTCACCTTGGGGTGCACCAAGATTGTTTGTGAAAAGAAGGACGAACCATGAGGTTGTGCATCGACTATCGTCACCGAATAAGGTGACAATAAAGAATAAATACCGATACCATGCATTGACGATTTGTTTGATCAACTAAAGGGAGCCTCGGTGTTTTCAAAGATAGATTTGAGATCGGGTTATTATCGATTCATGAATTCGAGATTCGGATATACCCAAAACAAATTTTCGTAATGAGATACGGTCACTACGAGTTCTTAGTGATGCCGTTTGGGCTCACTAATGCCCCTGCGGTATTTATGGATCTGATGAATCGGGTCTTTAGATAGTATCTGGACCGGTTTGTAGTTGTGTTTATTGTTGACATCTTGGTCTACTCAAGAGATGAAACCGAGCATACTGAGCACCTGAGATTAGTGTTGCAGATTTTACGAGATAAGCAGTTATATGCTAAGTTCAGTAAGTGTGAGTTCTGGTTAAGAGAGGTGAGCTTCTTGGGTCATGTGGTATCCGCATCGGGTATTCGAGTTGATCCGAACAAAATTTCGCCATACTTAACCGGAAGCCTCAGAAATATTAATGAGGTTCGAGCTTTTTGGGACTTTGTTGGTTACTACCGACGGTATGTAAAAGGTTTCTCGATGATAGCCACACCAATGACGAAACTACTTCAAAAAGATGTTAAGTTTGAATGGACAGAAAAGTGTCAAAAAAGTTTCGATCAATTGAAAACTCATTTGACGGAAGCTCCAGTACTAGTGCAGCCCGAATCAGGCAAGGAGTTCGTCATTTACAGTGATGCATCCTTACTTGGGTTGGGTTGTGTATTGATGCAAGAAGGTCAAGTTGTAGCTTATGCTTCGAGGCAACTGAAGCCACATGAGAAAAATTATCCAACCCATGATCTCGAACTGGCTGCCATCGTATTCGCTTTGAAAATATGGCGACATTACTTATTTGGTGACAAGTGCCATGTATATTCGGATCACAAAAGTCTCAAATATTTGATGACTCAAAGGGACTTGAATCTGCGACAAAGACGTTGGCTTGAGTTGTTAAAAGATTATGAGCTTGTCATTGACTATCACCCGGGAAAGGCTAATGTGGTTGCGGATGCTTTGAGTCGTAAATCACTGTTTACTTTACGAGCGATGAATGTACACTTGTCTGTTCTATCCGACAATGTGTTAGTAGCAGAATTAGAGGCTAGACCATTGTTGATTCATCAAATTCGTGAAGCTCAGAAAGTCGATGATGAATTGGTTGCAATACGGGCTGAATGTGTTTCGGATAGGGAATCAGAGTTTCAAATTGATGACGACGATTGTTTGAGGTTCAGAAGTCGTTTGTGTGTTCCAAGAAATTCAAAAATTATTTCGATGATTCTGAACGAAGCTCATAGTAGCCGAATGTCAATTCACCCGGGGAGTACGAAAATGTACAACGATCTGAGACGTCAGTTTTGGTGGCATGGTATGAAACGAGACATTTCCGATTTTGTTTCGAAGTGCTTAGTATGTCAGTAAGTGAAGGCGGAACATCAAGTGCCTACTGGTTTACTTCAGCCGATCATGATACCTGAATGGAAATGGGATCGAGTCACAATGGATTTTGTATCTGGGTTGCCCGTGTCGGCAAGTAAGAAAGATGCGATTTGGGTTGTTGTTGATAGACTGACTAAGTCGGCTCACTTTATCCCCGTACGCATGGATTTTTCATTGGATAAACTAGCTGAGTTGTATGTTTCTCAGATTGTGAGATTACACGGGGTACCCATTTCTATTGTGTCGGATAGAGATCCGAGATTCACCTCGCAATTTTGGAAGAAATTGCAAGAAGCTTTGGGTACCAAGTTGCATTTTAGCACCGCTTTTCATCCCCAAACCGATGGTCAATCCGAGCGGATAATTCAGATACTCGAGGATATGTTAAGATGTTGCATCCTTGAGTTTAATGGTTCATGGGAACGGTATTTACCTTTGATTGAATTCGCTTATAACAATAGTTTTCAATCAAGTATTAAGATGGCACCTTACGAGGCTTTGTACGGTCGTAAATGCCGTACACCATTGTTTTGGATCGAGCTCTGTGAAAGTAAGATTTTCGGAGTTGATTTGATTAAAGATGCTGAGCAGAAAGTAAGAATAATTCGTGAAAGTCTGAAGGCGGCATCCTATCGTCAAAAGTCATACGCAGATTTAAAACGAAGAGATATTGAGTATCAGGTAGGAGACAAAGTGTTTCTTAAGGTTTCACCTTGGAAAAAGATACTCAAATTTGGCCGTAAGGGCAAACTGAGTCCGTGATTAATTGGGCTATATGAAATCTCCGAACGAGTTGGTCCAGTTGCATATAGGTTGCTTTTACCCCCTGAACTTGAAAGGATTCACAATGTTTTCCATGTTTCGATGCTTCGACGTTACAGATCTGATCCTTCGCACATAATTAGTCCATCAGAGGTTGAAATTCAATCTGACTTGAGTTATGAAGAAGAACCGATTCGTATCCTAGCTCGTGAAGTGAAAGAGTTGCGAAACAAAAGGGTTCCGTTAGTAAAGGTGTTATGGCTCAAACACGGAATCGAAGAAGCTACTTGGGAAACCGAGAACTCTATGAGAGAACGATACCCAAACCTATTTACCGGTAAGATTTTCGAGGATAAAAATTTCTTAAGTGGGGGAGAGTTGTGACAGCCCAAATGTGACCCTAGTCGGGAAGTGGTTTCGGGACCACAAAACCGAGTCATAAAAATAATTAACTGTCATATTTGATGCTTATTATATGTATATATGCATGTGTGAAAATTTCATATTTGAATTTTGTTAATTATAGGTGAATTTTAGTAAATAGGACTTATGTGAGAAAATTTAGAAATGTGCTAGGCAAATGTAAAGTGGCCTATTAATGCATGCTATAGAAATGATGGGTTTGCATGTCAAATAGCCCAAAATTTGAGCTAGTGGCCGGCCATGCTATGGGTCATAGCATATTTTAAGCATGGTGTGATAATGTTTCATGTTGGAAAGAATAAAATAAAAGAGTTAGTATTAAAATAAGGAAAGAAAGGGTGAAGAAAAGAAAAAGGGTATCACCTTGTTCTTCTTAGCCGTACAAGAAGAAGAAATAGAGGGGGGGCATTCAGCCTTTTGAATGAAGAGAAGGTTAGTAAATTTTGTTAATCTTTCTTTTGAAATCTTAGTTTGTTCAGGTTAATCATCATGTTTTTCTTACCTAGCCATACTAAAACGTTGAATTTAGAGGGTTGGATGGAACTTTCGGTTATGGTATGTGTGAGAAAAACTTGATTTTTTTTCTTTCTTACCCATAAGTTTTGATGGATAAAGAAACAAAAAGATTGTTGATGAAAGAAATTAATCTTGTTAAAACTTTAAACTAATAACACCCATGTGTGTGATAACCGAACATAGACTTTGTTTAAAGTCTTGATCAAAGGCCGGTTAAGTGTTTTGAAATGGATATCTAAGGTGTTATATAATAAAACTCTTGATGACTTGGGTTAAATAGCACTCGGTCATCTTAGGTTAATATTAAGGTAAGGAGCTTATACTAGTGATAGCCGAATTAAAGAATGCTTGACGTCATGAGCAAATGTTGTTCATGTTATTTGGATGAGAAATGGTAGTTAGGTGAAGTAGAGTCTAGCAAATGAGCACATATGTGCATTAGTTGCTAAATGGAGAAAAAAAATCGGCTAACAAGTGTGTACTAAGGCCGAATATGACTTGGAATATTATTGAGTGATGTATGTGTTTTGAATTGATGGAATGGAGAGGATGCTTAAATTGTGCTATGAACAATTATATGTTAAATTAAGGGTTGCTAAGTTAGCTATTAAGGTGAAGTGCAAATGTTAGTAAGTGATTACTAGTGTCTATATGTGTTTTAGCCGAGCTTTGAACTTGAAACAAAATGGTAATTAGTCAATACAAGTGACCATAATTATAGAATGTATTAAGTGTACAATCGGCCTCACCATAGACATGCATATTCGGCCACATGAATGAATACATAGATTGATGTTGTACGTTCGGCTATAGGTAAGCATATTGATGGCTTTATCTTGACTTAGAAAATCGGCTAAAGGAGAATATTGGCTAGTAGGTTGAATTTGATTCATGATTTCATACATATATGACTCTAATGCCTAATATACATGGGCTAAGTACCTTGAATTTCTCCTTGATGTTCAAAATGATTAAATCAATTTATTTGTTAAATTAAGCTCAAGAGCAAAGGGGAACTAAATCCGACAAACGAAAGGAAAAGGTGATCGAATAGACGTTGAAATCGTTCGACAACATTCGAGGTAAGTTTTCGAGTAATGGAACATAGATTATGATTCGATTAGATCATGACATATAAGTATGACAAGAAAACGGTGATATAATGATTCTACTTGAATTATATATTGAGGTGATTAGTTTATACCTATGACGGGTAGCCGAATGTGTATAGAGATCATGTTATAAAGCCAATCAAAATCGTGCTCTTTATATGTGGCTATCGAGCCGAAATTAGTAAGTGTGATAAGTGTCTTGTGTTTGAGCTTTGGGAATGAAAATGAAATATGGATGTGTCATGATTTATTGATATATGTGCATGGTTATTCGAATGATATCTGGGCTAAGTCCCGAAGGCTTTTATGCTGGTGACTATATCCGGACTAAGATCCGAAGGCATTTGTGCAAGTTGCTATATCTAGGTTAAGACCCGAAGGCATTTGTGCTAGCGACTATATCCGGGCTAAGTCCCGAAGGCATTTATGCTAGTGACCATATCTGGGCTAAGACCCGAAGGCCTTGTGCGAGTGGTTATATCCGGCTAAATTCTGAAGATGCTTGGGTTTGGAAGTGAGCGATGTTGCTGTAATAATTTCAATTAATACGCTCATAAAATCCAAACGATAAGGTATGTTTCGTACATGCATCGGAAAAGTCGATTCGTTTTAAATAGTATCCGTTAAATTGATTAATGAATTTTTGGCCTTTAGATAGGTTTGATACCTTGTGTGTGAATATATTGGTTGAAGTGTAAAGTAAGTATGATTATGAAAAATGTGCATATATGAAGTTATTCATTTAGCTATATGAATGTTATACCTTAGCCGAAACTAATTTCATTATTCAAAACTTACTAAGCATTAAATGCTTACTCCGTTCTTTGATTCTCTATTTTATAGATTTTGGTTCGTCAGCTATCGGACTCGGGATTGTCGAAGTCGAAGTCGTCCACACTATTAAAGCCTTTTGGTACACTTTTGGTTGAACTCTGAAAATGGCATGTATAGGACTGCCCTTGTGTTATTTGTCAAGTACTTTGGTGTTGTATATATTTGGATAGCCATGCGAAAATGGCTTATATATTTTGAGCATAGTGTTATAATCATCTTGTATGTGTATGGTTATTGAGAGGTGTGGATATGCTTGGCAATGATTGGCCATTGGAATGGTTAATCATGATCATATTTTTGTGCTATATATGCTAAAGGGCTAGTTGAATCATGGAAACTATGAAATAGGTAAAGTCTACCTTAAAAACAGATGCTAACAGCAGCAGTGGTGTGGATTTGAAAAATCACTAAAAATATTAGGAATGGAATTAAATAGTGAATAAATTATGTAATTGAACCTTGATGAATTTACTTTCATATGGAAGAAACGAAACGATCATATGAGTCGTATTTTAAGAGATATTTAAGTTTTCATGGAACAGGACCAGAGCGATTTCTTGATCCCCTAATCTGATTTTGGAAATTCATTATAAATTAACCAGAGATAATTAGAAGTTATTCCATGTATGTATAGATTCCTTTTTGAGTCTAGCTTCCTTAGAAACAAACGGCATAAGTATTGAAGCCCTGTACAGGGAGATATATAAGTCGTAATGCACGAAGGTCAGAGTAGTCGAACCGTGAAACAGGGGAGACTTTAACTAATAAACTGTACTAATTGGCCCAACCAAAAATTCTAGAAAAAAATTTGTAGATGGACTTATGGGTCTAGTTTCAGAAAAAATTTACAAAATTGGATTTCGAGTTTTGGAAATCGAGATATGATTTTTAAGGTGACAGTGATGCAATTAGCCAGCTTGTCTGGAAATTTTAAATGAACTGTGTTTTACAATGAAATAAGCTGTTAACACCTCGTGTTCGACTCCGGCAACGGTCTCGGGCATGGGGCGTTACACATATGACTTCATATACCAAGCATCCCCTAAACTAAATCCATAACACATTTATAACATGAATTCATTTCTTAACAACATATCCACCATCTTAAATCAATGCCTTCGTTCCATACGAGGTCTTACATGAATCTTGTTTTACTCGCTTAATGTCTACTGACCGATCTCGCATGCATAGTGCTCGGTTGAAGAACTTGCACTCTCAGTGCCTCTAATCATTTGCACACATAGTGCCCCTATTCATTTGTTGTTACACATTGAAATGACTTAACCAAGTCTATAAACATCATGTATGTACACTTTTAAACATATCCTTTCATTTAACTTTGAATTCGTATAGTAATGAACACTTAAACTTTGTTCAAATTACCAGCACAAAGCCTACTAGGCACGAAGGCCCGAATACACATCACCAGCATGAATGCTCTTCGGGACTTAGCCCGGATATAACACCAGCACGTATGCTCTTCGGGACTTAGCCCGGATATAACACCAGCACGTATGCTCTTCGGGACTTAGCCCGGATATAACACCAGCACGTATGCTCTTCGGGACTTAGCCCGGATATAACTCCAGCACGTATGCTCTTCGGGACTTAGCCCGGATCATATATAACTCTCAATTCTCATGTACATATACATATATAACAATACACATTAGTATATCATTTACATTACTTGAATACAAACACAACATGCGTATCGACCATTCAACTTTCAGTTCCATAGCCACATACAATGATCACATTTATAGTCATAACACTCTTTCAAAATTGCATCACTTATACCCTTATAATTCTGTAACACCCCGAACCCGAGACCATTGCCGGTGTCGGACACGAGGGGTTAACAAGCCAAGTTCACATGGTTTGCCCACCAATTTGACATTTCCAGTCAGGCTGGAAGACTGCATCACCGTCGCCTTAAAAATCATATCTCGAGTTTCACAACTCGGAAACTGGTTTCGTAAATTTTCCCTGAATTTAGACTCATATATCCATCCATGGATTTATTTCTAGAATTTTTGGTCGGGCCAACTAGTACAGTTTATTAGTTAAAGTCACCCATGTTACAGGGATCGACTGCTCTGACCTTCGCGCGGTATAACTTGAATATCTCTCTGTACAGGCCTTTAATGCTGGTGCCGTTTGTTTCAAATGAAACTAGACTCAAAATGGAATCTGTACATATAAGGTATGTCGCCTAATTCTTTCTGGATAATTTATAGTAAATTTTAAAGTTGCGACAGGGAACCCAGAAACCATTCTGGCCCTGTCTCACAATAGCTTTAATATCTCTTAACCTGTAACTCCTATGACCATTTCGTTTCTTCCATAAGAAAATAGACTCATCAAGGTTCATTTACATAGCTTATTCACTATTTAATTCCATTCCTATGAATTTTGGTGATTTTTCACATTCACGCCACTGCAGCTGGCAGCATCTGTTTTAAGGTAGGTCTTACCTATTTGGTAGTCTCCATGAACCAACTAGTCTTGCCATACATAGGTTCATATATGATCATTTTAACCATGCCAATGGCTGATCATATGACCAACATTCCCATTTCCAATCCATAGCCACATCATGACACCAAATATATACATACAAACCACAATTAGTCTAAGTTCATGCTTCCCTTTTCGAGCCATTTTCGCATGGCCGTACATACTTACATTACAACATATTTAACAAACAAGAGGTAGTCCTATACATGCCATCTCAAGTTCAACCAAAATTTATACCAAAATGGAGGCTTGATAGTGTGGATGACTTCGACTTCAACGATCCCGAATCCGATTGCTATCGAGCGAAATCTAGAAAAGCGAGAGCCAAAGCGCCGGAGTAAGCATTTTATGCTTAGTAAGTCTCAAGGAATATAATCAACTCTAATTACAGCAATACATTCACATAGTTAAATGCATCATTTCATTAATGCACATTCACATAATCATACTTACTTCACCATCCCAACTCTTATGTTCATACACAAATAACGGCTTCATTAAGGCCGATAACTCGCTCCATCATAGGAGCGGATATTCATACGCTCTTACTCCTAGCGCAAAGCACACACCGTACTTACCTTATCATTGGGAAATTTCACAAGTGCATTAGCTGAAATTTTCCAGCAAGCTCATAATTTTCAAATCACATACCTTCGAGTTTATCCGGATGTCGGTATTCGCTCAATCGCCTTGGGACATAGCCCGGCTATGGTAACCCGCACCAAGGCCTACGGACTTTACCGGATATCACGATTTGCACAAATGCCTTGGTCTTAGCCCGGATTTAACAACTTGCACGAATGCCTTGGTCTTAGCCCGGATATAGCTACTAGCACAATTGCCTTGGTCTTAACCCGGATATAAATTTCAGCATAATTGTCTTGGGCTTAGCCCGGATATCATTCAATTTCTCATGCACACATACATCAATAATCATTGGACATACATATTTCATTTTTCGTTACTAAGGCTCAAACACAATTATAATCATTAGCATATTCGCCGGGACTTAGCCCGGTGGAATTCAAATACTCATACACACATGATCAATAATCATACACATCCATGTTTCATCTTACATAATTCAAGTAAGGTCACTTCTTGAGGACTTACCTCGGATGTTGTCGAACGGCTTTTTCGGCTATTCGATCACCTTTTCCTTCCCTTGTCCAATTGTGGCCCTCTTAGCTCTTGAGCTAATTCAAACAAATTCAATTTATTAAAACCTCATTGTGCTTGCTTATGGCGAATATGACAAGGATTTTAAATGGTCATATGGCCACTCTTTAGCTTGAATACACAATGGTCATGCACATTTTATACTACATCAAGCAATTCAATACAATTTATTTGAGCATCAAGGAAATGCTAAGGCCTTCAATAGGCTACCCAAGGCGAATATTCATGTACATGTTGAGGTCAATTTTGCACTTAATACCTCACAAAACAGCATGCAATTTACTAATTAATGCTTTGCACATTGTGGCTCAAAACTTATAATATAGCATCAAGCACTTATATGTGTGCTAGGCAATTGTGCTTGCAATTTCACAAGCATTCTTCCACATTTTCTTCTTTAAACCAATATATTCATCACTTAGTTCATAACCAAACATAATGTGCAATCATATATATGCATATATGAGCATGGCCGAATTTTCAAGGTGTCCATAGCCATCCAAAACACAAATTTTTAACTAACATGCAAGAAGCATGAATCATGCTCAAGAATGCATCATGGCGAATATGACAATCATGCTCCTTTTCAATTTCAATCATGATAAAACAAAGAGAAAACTCAAAATCTTACTCAAGAGTAGACAATCCATCATTGCATGCATCATCATCAAGCTTCACACTTAGCATGCAATGGCTTTATCACCATAACAACTTTGGCCAAATACCATTTCCATGGCTTAACAAAGATTTGAGCCATGGCTAACATGCACATCAAGTTAGCAACCAAAGCATGCATGAAACTCCTAACACAACCTCATACATACCTTAATCTTGATGCAAACTTAGCCAAATCTCCTTCTAGATCTCTTCCAAACCAAGCATGAAGCAAAAATCCTCCTTCTTCCTTAGTTTTGGCTCAAAGAAAGGATGAACAAAATTTTTTCTTTCCTTCTCTACAACTCACGGCAATGGGGGGATTACCACACTCACACACATTTTTTTTCATTTTTTATCACCCATACACCTTTGTTTATTATTTCACCCTAATGCACCAACAAAACATGTTTCATGACATGTTTAGCCCATCCTCCCTTGTCATGGCCGGCCACCACCTATAAAGGGGAATTTGACATGCAAGTCCATTATTTTGCATGCATGCTTTAATTAGTCATCACACATTTCCCTATCATACTTTCAAAGTTCATTACTAAGTCCTTTCTTGTGGAATTCACCCTTATAACACTAAATCAATCATCATAAAATGTCATACATGAGCACACACATATTATAGGCATCAAAATAAATTTTTAATTATTTTTATGCCTCGGTTTTGTGGTCCCGAGACCACCTTCCGACTAGGGTCAATTTTGGGCTGTCACAAATTCAATCCAAATCGAAATTCAAATATGAGTACATGATACGTACCTGATCAACTTAATAATTTAAGCATATCCAAGTGAAGTTATATCGCAAATTCTCATAGTCAGAAGCTTGCTACAGCTCGATCGGGATCAAGATTCATTACAATACAAAAAACACATTTTAATAGTCAAAAATCATCACACTATCATTTTATCACTTTATGGCATGTATAAATAGACTCACGCGTGTTACGTTAGTCCTAGAATCGACTAAATCATGGCTCTGATACCAAATAAAATGTAACACCCCTATCCCGTATCCGTCGCCAGAATAGGTGAAGGGGCATTACCAGACTTGAAACTCATATCGAACAAGAATTTTTTTTTGAGAACATTCCTTTAGATAAATACTAAAGACAATCAGGGATACAAATTTAAACTTCTATAAGTACACATTCAAAAGATGCCATTTTCGCATGGCTTATATACATTATCCAAAATATTCTTCTACCTTTGGTCTATTCTATACATGCCATAAAATAATTCAAAACATAACAAGAATAAGCAAGCGTTGGATAGTGATAGTGTGACTAGTTGTCGACAATCCCCAGTCCTGTAGCTTCCAAATGAGATCTATAAAATAGAGGAAAAAAGTAAACGGAGTAAGCATTACAGTGCTTAGTAAGTTTTAAGCAGTGTCAACAGATAACAATCAAATTATAACATAGTTGTTCGTATTTTTATTTCACTATTCCTTCGGGCATACCATCCCTTTACCGAATATGCACATCTCATCATATACAATAGGCAGATAAACTTTCACATAAAAGTGAGCTCATGTGACATAGATATATTGTATAATTTCACATAACCTCTCACACTGATCCAATGTCACATAATCATAGTAATAGTATCATAGATTGCTCACGTATGCATCACATAACTACCTTATGATTTAGTTCAAATCAAGCTCACATATAAACTTGGAGTACATACCTCTTTAACCTTTCGTATTAAATATATTTATAAGTAATTCTTATTGCAAAGTCTTATAGCTTTAAACTCTACTCAGATTATCAGCGAGACCTTTAGCTCAGATGAAATCTCCACACGAGTCAGCGGGTCTTAACCCAGACATAGTCACCACATATGGTCATCTGGTCTTTAATCCCGGGTTTACATCATAGAGTTTCATGCATATTTATTCACATGTTACAACATTCACATCGACTATCATATTTGTAATTTCATTTACCTCATCAAATATCTAATAAAACACACCTCCCGCCGTTTGTCATTTGGCCACAATATATATATATACACATCTCATACATATCTCACATTAGCCATTTGGCTTTACCGCATGTCCATCTTATACACGTTTCGCATTAGCCATTCGGCTTTACCTCATATCCATCTCATACACATTTCGCATTAGCCATTTGGCTTTACCACATATATACACTTCCACGTTCATCACATTGGCCATTCTGCCTTGTCACATATATGCATGTTCACATTCATCACATTGGCCATTCGGCCTTATCACATATATGCATGTTCACATTCATCACATTAGCCATTCGGCCTTACCACACGTACGCATGTTCACATTCATCACATTGGCCATTCGGCCTTATCACACATATGCATGTTCACATTCATCACATTGGCCATTCGGCCTTATCACACATATATGCATGTTCACATTCATCACATTGGCCATTCGGCCTTATCACATATATGCATGTTCACATTCATCACATTTTCCATTTGGCCTTATCTCATATATACACATTCACATTCATCACATAAAATCCTAAATCAAAATATAAATTTTCATGTATTCACATCACAATTATCCAAATATACTTCACATACCACATATACTTTCATGTATACACTTTGTCTTGGCTGAATCTACATCTATCATTTTCCGATGAATAATTCAATTTCAAGCCATACTATCATTTCATATTCGAATACTTATAAACTTACAATTTCACAAATTTTAATATCAAAGATCCATCTAACACTCATATATCATTTTATAATATCACAATTTAGAATTCACGTATGGGTTTAATCAATAGCTTATGAGCAACTAAAACAAGTTTTATCCATGTTTACAACATAACCACAAATTCTCTACAAGCTATTTTCCTGAGCAACAGTCATTAAATTATTTGTAACTGGGGCTTCAAAATTCAAAATTATGTGCCGTTAATTTTCCATGAAAATAGACTCGTATATCCTCTATCCACAAAATTTTCAGAATTTTTGGTTTGGCCAATCAATACCAGATTTTTCTTAAAGTTTCCCCTATTTTACTGCTTGACTACTCTGACTACTCTTCACTAAGAATTTAATTTCTCATTGTACAGAATTCAAAATATGTTTTCGTTTATTTTGTTTGAAACTAGACTCATTAAGGAGTCTAAGCATATAATTTTATCTTATAATCATTTTTTTAAGATTTATAATGATTTTCCAAATACTGAACAGGGGATTTCGGAGCCATTCTGACTCTGTCTCACACAACTTTGAAAATCTCATTATCGGCAACCCTTTACTTACACGATTTCTTTTATACGGAACTAGACGTGTCAAGCTTTAATTACATAATTTATTCAGCCTTTAACTCAACTCGCACAATTTATGGTAATTTTTCCAAAACATGCTACTGCTGCTGTCCCTAGCAGATTTATACAATTTGCTCTGTAAAGTTCTCATTCACATATTTAAAACATAATATCATATATGCCGTCATTTAGAAAAGTCATTGTCCTTAACGTATATACATAATTCATATTCATCCCGTTTTAAAACTTAAAACTTACAAAGGAATCAAACTCAAATACTTAAGAACTTACCTAGTATCTTTCTCGAGTAGTTCTGAATTGGCTATTTCGTCACTTTAGCTTTCACCTTATCCGAAGTTGTCCCTATGTGCTCTTAAGCTTAATTGAGTAAATTAAGTATATCAACTTCATATACTTCACTTAATCAAAGCAAGAAATACAATTATCCTCACTATCTCACACATATCGTTAGGTCAATCATTACTATGTTACAAGTCAAGCCTAGCTTAGGCTAGATCGAACATATATAATCTTTTAACTCAATTTACGATTCAAGACATATTAGTTATCAAGGGTTGACCATGATACACATAGTGAGCTCCATTTTTTTTAACTCACATTCGGCACATAAAAACATACACAAAATTTTCCACACAAGCTAGTATTTTAGTAATTAATATGATACAAGTTAAACCAAAAGTTTACAATAAAATTACAAGGTACATACATAGGGCCCATATACATGTTTATTTTAAAACACCACCCTTTAAACCCTCTAGCTCTACCTACAAAAGACTCTCATAACTAAAATCCATAAGTAAGTCATCCAATTCCACCATTTCAATAAGTATTTTATACCAAATCTAATAACTAAATGTTATTAATGAGATTCATACCAAGACCGAATATTCATTAACAACCAAAGCATATATTCAACAATTTAACAATGTGTTTAACCTCCATGGCTGAATAGATCCTTTCTATTCCATTTAACTACCATAATTTAAAGTATTTAAATCAAGTTCATGAGTTTCTAATTTCATTACTTCAACCATTCAAAGCCTATCTAATTTCTCAAATAGATTTCTAATACAAGAATTAAGCCAACCTACTAACCTTAACACCCACTACTTATGTACAAAAATTTATCCACCCTAGCCTATAGTTCATTCGGCCATTCTTTACTCAACCAAACAAAATTTCATAGCAAACTCCTATGACCGAGCACACACATATACTTACATCCCAATACTCATAATATTCAAAATTCACATTTTAATAAATTATCTTAAACAATGCCGAATCCTTAAGTGATTAAACATCAAATTTTACTCAATTCAAAACATATAAACAACATTTATTCATGACATCAAGCATCTTTATTTCGGCTATTACAAGTATAAGCATTAACCATTCATGTTTTTAGAAAGACCCATTTCTTTCCTCAACACATTCATCATCAAAATTCAAATAAAACAATAAAAATTCCTTCCTTTATAACCATAACCGAATGCTCCATTCACCCATCATTATTGAAAATTTTAGCATGGGCTAAGCAAGAACCATGATAATTTACCTAAAACAAGTAAACATTTCACAAATTTAACACAATATACTAACCTCCCTAAAGATTCAAGTGACCGAAATTCCTTCCCTCCTTTCTTTCTTCTATTCGGCCAAGTTGAACAAAGAGAGAACTTTGTTTTCATCACCAAATTTCCTTATTTTTATTTAAAGTATAAAACCATTTAACTAAAATTAATACATATTTTAATATGAGTCCATCATCTTGGCCGGCCACTACTAGCAAAAGGGGTTATTTGACATGCAAGTCCAAGCATTCTTATAACATGCATTAATAAGTTACTTCAATATTTGCCTAACACATTTCTAAATTTTCTCACATAAGTCCTATTTAATAATTTTGCATACAAATGATAAAATTAAAGTATGAAACTTCCACACATTCATATTCACATATAATAAGCATCGAATATGACTGTTAATTATTTTTATGACACGGTTTGCGGTCCCGAAACCACTTTTCGACTAGGGTCAGATTAGGGGTGTCACATACTAAGCGTTTATGCTTACTCCCTCCTTTTCCTTCATTGTAGTTTTGACAAGCCGGCTTGGGAATCGGGATAGGTCGAAGGCTCGCTCACACTATCTGAAGACCTAAATTGGTAAAATGGCTTGTATATTTTGAGTGTGGCATGTATAGCAATATACTCACTTTGTGTAAATGATCATATGATATGGTTATGGTTTGGTAAGAAAAGGGTTTGTAAATGCTTAGCTGTTGGAATGGCTAATCAAGTTTATATATGATAACATGAATGTTTTATGTCTTAACTAAACCATGAAAATCCTTGGAAAGGTAAAATTGGCCACAAAACAGAATCAGACAGCAGCAGTGACATGAATTTGTAAAATCACTAAAAATAGTATAGTTGGAATAAAAGTATGAATAAGTTATGAAATTGAAGGTTGATGAGTCTATTTTCATATGGATGGAACAAAATAGGCAAATGAGTTATATTTTATGAGATACTTAAGTTTTGGTGGAACAGGGTTAGAGTGGTCTCTAAATCCCCTATTTTGAATTTAAAAATTCACCATAAATTTTAAAAAAATAATTAGAAGTCATGTTTTAAATGTATAGATTCCTTATTGAGTCTAGGTTTATGAGAAATAAACAGAATAATCATTGAAACTCTGTACAGGGAGATATCTGATTCGTAATACATAGAGGTCAGAGTAGTCGGACCGTGAAATAAGGGAGACTTTAATCAATAAACTGTACTAATTAGCTCGACCAAAAATTATTTAAAACAATTCGTAGATATATATATGAGTATATTTTTAGGGAAAATTTACGTATCTTAATTTTGAGTTTCGGAACTCGAGATATGAATTTTTAAGCGACTGTGACGCAGTTCGCCAGCTTGTTTGGAAATTCTAAAATAAATTGTTTAAGCTGTTTAATTAATGAATTAAGTTTAGTAACACCTCGTACTCGACTCCGCTGACGGTCTCGGGTACTGGGGCGTTACATTTGGTGGTATCAGAGCAAGTTTAGTCGGTTCTCAAACTAATGTGTTGTATGTACGGGTTTTGCTATACATGCCGTATATATATATATATTGTAATAGTGTGACGACTTTTGACCTTTTAAAAGATTTTTTTATAGTAAATGGATCCCGATCTAGCTGTGGCTGATGATGTAGAGAGTAATGCACCAGCTCCGGCTGAAGGGGTGGTGCCAACTTAAAATCAACCTCCTACTGTTGGTCAAGGAGGAGGAGAAGGGGCTCGGAAAGCCTTTCTCTAGATGATGAATGCCTGGTATAATGAGTTCGTCTGTACGACCCCGAATGCACAACCTCCCCCACCTCCCCCGATTCCTCAACCTGTACCCCCGATGCCTCAAGGTGTAGATCTGATGAAATTTCATAGAACTCCAGTTGACAGAATCCATAAGCAAGGGTCTGAAGAATTCAGGGCAAATGTTGATGATGATGCCGAGCGAGCACAGTTTTGGCTTGAGAATTCTATTCAGGTATTTGATGAATTGTCTTGTACACTTGAGGAATGCTTGAAATGTGCTATATCATTGTTGAGGGATTCAGCCTATTGTTGGTGGAAGACATTGATTTCAGTAGTACCGAAAGAGAAAGTAACTTGGGAGTTATTTCAAGAAGAACTTCGTAAGAAATACATCAGTGAAAGATTTGTTGATCAAAAGCGTAAAAAGTTTCTTGAATTGAAGCAGAGGAACATGACAGTTACTCAATACGAAAGGGAGCTCGTCAGGTTGAGTAAGTATGCTAGAGAATGTATTCCTACAGAGGCTAAAATGTGTAGACGATTTGAAGACGGACTCAATAAAGACATTAAAGTATTTGTTGGGATTCTCAAATTAAAAGAAATGGTAGTACTTGTTGATCGAGCTTGCAAGGCTGAAGAACTATTCAAAGAGAAGAAAAAAGTAGAGGCTGAGACTAGAAATTGGAAGAAAAGATCGATGAGCAGTTCATTCTCATAGCAATCTAGAAAATCTAGAAATATGAATCTTTGTTCTCAGGTTTTGGCCGGACAATCATATGGAAATTCTAAGAAGCAAAATATGGGTCTTAAATCTCAGACTACATCCGCAGCTAGTGTGGGGAAATTAAGATTTGCTAAGCCCGAGTGCCACGGTGTGGTAGAAATCATTTTGGCCCGTGTAGAGCGAATGAATGTTTTCGGTGTGGTTCTCCGGATCATTTTATTAGAGACTGCCCAGAGAGAGTTGAGAAAGAAAATTTTCAAAGTGTAAAAGCTAGTGGTGCAGACTCGAGGGGAATATATTCGAGAAAAGCTGGAAATAAAGCAAGTAGCAAGAATGTAGTCAGACATTCAGCAGATAAACCTGAAGCAAGGGCTCCAGCTAGAACTTATGCCATAAAAGCACGTGACGATGCTTCATCACCCGACGTGATTACTAGTATATTTTCTCTTTATGATGTTAATGTTATTGCTTTGGTTTATCACGGTTCTACTCATTCATATGTGTGCATGAAATTGGTGTCTAGTATAAATATACCTGTTGAGTACACAAAATTTATGATTAGAGTGTCGAATCCATCAGGCAAATGTGTGATAGTTGATAAAGTATGCAGGAAATGTCCTTTAATGATTCGGGGTCATTACTTTCCTGCCGACTTGATGTTGTTGTCGTTTGATGAATTTGATGTTATTTTGGGTGTGGATTGGTTGACATTGCATGATGCTATAGTAAATTGCAAAGAAAAGGTTTTAGGCCATTCGGGTTAAGAAATGCTCCTGTTGTGTTTATGGATTTGATGAATCGCATATTTCAGCCATACTTGGACAAATTTGTTGTGGTATTTATAAATGACATCTTAATTTATTCGAAAGATGAGACAACGCATGCCGAGCACTTGAAGATAGTTTTGGAAACTTTGAGAAATAAGCAGTTATATGCCAAGTTTAGTAAAAGTTAATTTTGGCTTCGGGAAGTTGGATTTTTAGGTCACATTGTTTCAGGTGATGGTATACGGGTTGATCCTAGTAAAATTTCAGCCATTGTTGATTGGAAACCACCGACAAATGTAACCGAAGTTAGAAGATTCTTAGGGCTAGCTGGGTATTATTGGCGATTTGTAAATGGATTTTCTATAATTGCTGCTCCTATGACTAGACTACTCCGAAAGGATGTTAAATTTGAGTGGACGGAAGAATGTCAACTGAGTTTTGAAGAATTGAAAAAGTTATTAACTGAAGCACCAGTGTTGGTACAACCCGAATCAGGTAAAGAATTTGTGGTGTATAGTGATGCTTCTCGAAATGGCTTAGGTGTGTACTTATGCAAGAAAGAAAAGTGGTGGCTTATGCTTCGAGGAGGTTAAAATCTTAGGAAAGGAATTATCCGACTCATGATTTGGAATTGGCTGCTATAGTGTTTGCTTTGAAGATTTGGCGACATTATCTGTATAGTGAAAAGTGCCAAGTATAGACCGACCAGAAAGTCTTAAGTACTTGATGTCACAGAAAGACTGGAATTTGAGACAGCGAAGATAGTTGGAGTTATTGAAGGATTATGAGCTTGTTATTGATTATCATCCGGGAAAAGCGAATGTGGTTGCCGATGCTTTGAGTAGAAAGTTGCTATTTGCTTTGAGAGCTGTGAATACTCAGTTAAAGGTATTAGATGATGGTTTGATTTTAGCAGAGTTAAGAGCAAGACCGATGTTTTTACAAGAGATTTGTGAAGCTCAGAAAAGCGATGAAGATTTGCAAGCCAAAAGAAAACAATGTGAGGTTGATACGAGGTTAGATTTCAGAATCAGTTCTGATGGTGCTTGATGTTTAAAAACCAGATTTGTGTACCGAAAAATGATGAGTTGATTCAAAAGATTTTGCATGAAGCACAGAATGGGTGTTTGGCGGTTCACCTGGGCAGTACGAAAATGTATAATGACTTGAAGAAAATGTATTGGTGGAGCAAAATGAAAAGAGATATCTCTGAGTTTGTATCAAAGTGCTTAATTTGTCAACAAGTGAAAGCTGAACACCAAGTACCTTTGGGACTACTCCAGCCTATTATGGTTCCTGAATGGAAATGGGATCGTATTACTATGGATTTTGTTTGAGGGTTGCCGTTAACTATAGGGAAGAAAAATGCCATTTGGGTAATAGTTGACAGATTGACAAAATCGCCTCATTTTATTCCGGTACGTATAAATTATACTCTTAATAATTTGGCTAAATTGTATATCAGTGAGATTGTTAGACTTCACGGAATACTTTTTTCAATCATTTCAGATAGAAATCCGAGATTTACTTCGCGGTTTTGACAAAAGTTGCAAGAGGCATTAGGTACGAAGTTAAATTTCAGCACTACCTTTCATCCACAAGCTGATGGACAGTCAGAGAGAGTGATTCAGATTCTTGAAGAAATGCTCAGATGTTGTGTATTGGAATTTCAAGGTAGTTGGGAAAGATACTTAGCATTGATAGAATTTGCTTATAATAATAGTTATCAGAAAGATGGCACCTTATGAAGCATTGTATGATCGTAAATGTCGAATGTCACTGTATTGGACTGAACTCAAGGAAAATCAGATTTATGGAGTTGATCTAATAAAAGAAACTGAAGAAAAAGTGAAAGTGATTCGAGATTGTTTGAAAACTGCTTCGGATAGACAAAAATCTTATGCGGATTTGGAACGAAAGGAAATTGAGTTTCAAGTTTGGTGATAAGGTATTTTTAAAAGTATCTCCATGGAAGAAAGTTCTTAGATTTGGACGGAAGGGCAAGTTAAGTCCGTGTTTTATTGGACCGTATGAAGTAATTGAAAAAGTTTGACCAGTAGCTTATCGGTTAGCATTGCCATCTGAATTACAAAAGATGCATGATGTGTTCCACGTATCTATGCTACGTCAGTATCGTTCAGATCCTTCACATATAACTTCACCGACAGAAATTGAGCTACAACCGGATATGACTTACGAAGAAGAACCGATTAAGATTTTAGCTCGAGAGGTCAAGCAACTAAGAAATAAAAGAGTCACTCTCGTGAAAGTATTGGGGAAAAAATACGGGGTAGAAGAGACTACATGGGAACCTGAGGAAACCATGAGAAATCAATACCCACACCTGTTTACCGGTAAGATTTTTAAGGATGAAAATCCTTAAAGAGGGGAGAGTTATAATATCCCGAATTAGGGCCTAATCAGAATAGTGGTTTCATGACTACAAATCCGAGATAGTAATAATTATTTTATAATTATTTTGAGGTTTATGATATGATTGCATGATTGTGTGAAAATTTCGTGACGAAATTCTCTGCTTAAAGTGCTGAAGTTGAAATTAGGGACTAAATCGAATAATTTGCAAAACTTGCATTCTAGAAGTTTTTAGTATGAAATTGCTTTGGAATATTAATGAGGAGATCTTAAATAGCAATTTGACCAATTTCTAAGTTTATAGACAAATATTGGACATGGATGGCAATTTTGAAAGTTTAGTAACGAAGGGCATTTTGGTCATTTGGATATTATGGGAAAAATAACACAAAAATGATCATGTTTTCCATAAGTTGCTGCCAAATTTTGCTCTCCACCATAGCTAGGGTTTCAACACTTTTAAGCCTTGATTGTAAGTGATATCTATGCCCGTTTTTAATGATTTTTATGTTTTTGAAATCCCGGTAGCTCGATTTAGCTTATGCTAGAATAATTCAACCTAGGGTTCATATATGGAAAAATACCCATAGGTGAAATTTGTGTATTTTTGTGTTTTATGATAGAATATGAGGTTTTAAATTATGCTAGACAACTTGTGCTACTCGGTTTTAAGTGAAAACGAGTAAAAGGGATCAATCTGTAAAAATACCTAATATTCATAAGTACATGTTAGAGTGTGAATTTGATGTTTCCATAGAAGGGAAAAATGATCAACATGTCATAAAACAAAAGAAAATAGGATGAGGTTTAATTTACGAGCCTTGGGAAAAAACTGCAAATGCGTGAAATTTTACGGGCAAAATGGTAATTTTGCCAAAGTTCGTATGAGGGGCTATTTTGATGAATGAATGTATTAGATAAATTAATTTGGCATTATAGATCAAGAGAAATGAGATTCAAGTCGCAATCGAGGGAAAAACAAAGTTTACGAGGAATAGGCTCGATTGCTAATATTTTGCATCAAGGTAAGTTCATGTGTAAATAAGGTAGCATAATTTTTATTTTTAGTGATTTAATGTTATTTATTTGACATGATACTTATTATCATGAAATATGATGTTTTGTGAATTATTATTTGGTGATATACAAATTATGTGAACAACTTGATAAGTATGAGATGTTAGCAAGTATCGGTTTCTGCATTTCGAAGAAGGCGATCAAAATGTGTAATTGAAAAGAATCCCATTTGAACCTTGGGAATAGATTAGGGTACAAGTGACATGTCACTAGGATGGTTGAGTTCCGAACTCATTGAGTTGAGTCTAAGTTCGTGAGATGCAACTAGGCATTCGAAGACGTTGAGTTGAGTCCGAGTTCACTTATGGATGCGAACGCCTGAGCTCGTTGAGTTGAGTCCGAGTTCGTTTAAGGGCGAGTTACATGGTAGCTTGGCTACATAGATTTCAAAAGCTATTGAGCTTGTTTAGCTATGAGTATAGCACTTATGTGCACATTATCCGTGTATCCAAAATCATATTCCGATGTGTTCAACGGGAGATCTCTAATAGAATAAGGACAATGCCTAATATGAAGGTGACATGTTGGTAAGTGTGGTAAATAAGAAAATTTGACAGGTATGTGTTTAAACCCTCGGGTTGAGAACTTAGTATGATGAAATTGTAGTAAGATATTAAATGCAAATGTAACATGAATGTCTTGGTGTTGTTTATGCAAATAATGTTTACGTTGAATGGCATGATTATGTTACTTGTTATTTGCATGTGAACTTACTAAGCATTTATGCTTACTCCCTCCTTTTCCTTCATTGTAGTTTTGACAAGTCAGCTTGAGAATCGGGATAGGTCGAAGGCTCGCTCACACTATCCGAAGACCTAAATTGGTAAAATGACTTGTATATTTTGAGTGTGGCATGTATAGCGATATACTCACTTTGTGTAAATAATCATATGATATGGTTATGGTTTGGTAAGAAAAGGGTTTGTAAATGATTAGCTATTGGAATGGCTAATCAAGTTTATATATAATAACATGAATGTTTTATGTTTTAACTAAACCATGAAAATCCTTGGAAAGGTAAAATTGGCCACAAAATAGAATTAGACAGCAGCAGTGACATAAATTTGAAAAATCCCTAAAAATAGTAGAATTGGAATAAAAGGATGAATAAGTTATGAAATCGAAGCTTGATGAGTCTATTTTCATATAGATGGAACAAAACAGGTAAATGAGTTATATTTTATGAGATACTTAAGTTTTAGTGGAATAGGGTTAGAGTGGTCTCTGAATCCCCTATTCTGAATTTAAAAATTCACCATAAATTGTAAAAAAAATAATTAGAAGTCAAATGTATAGATTCCTTATTGAGTCTAGGTTTATGAGAAATAAACGGCATAATCATTGAAACTCTGTACAGGGAGATATCTAATTCGTAATACATAGAGGTTAGAGTAGTCGAACCCTAAAACAGGGGAGACTTTAATCAATAAACTGTACTAATTATCTCGACCAAAAACTCTATAAAACAATTAGTAGATATATATATGAGTCTAGATTTAGGGAAAATTTACGGATCTTAATTTTAACTTTCGGAACTCTAGATATGAATTTTTAAACGACTGTGATGCAGTTAGCCAGCTTGTCTGGAAATTCTAAAATAAATTGTTTAAGTTGTTTAATTAATGAATTAAATTTAGTAACACCTTGTACTCGACTCCGCTGATGGTCTCGGGTACTGGGGCGTTACATTTAGTGGTATCAGAGCAAGTTTAGTCGGTTCTCAGACTAACGTGTTGTATGTACAGGTTTTGCTATACATGTCGTATAAATATATTGTGATAGTGTGACAACTTTTGACCTTTTAAATGATTTTTTTACAGTAAATGGATCCCGATCCAACTGTCGCTGATGATGTAGAGAGTAATGCACCAGCTTTGGCTGAAGGGGTGATGCCAACTGAAAATCCACCTCCTACGGTTGGTCAAGGAGGAGGAGAAGGGGCTCAGGAAGCCTTTCTCCAGATGATGAATGCCTAGTATACTGAGTTTGTTCGTACGAACCTGAATGCACAACCTCTCCCACCTCCCCCGATTCCTCAAACTGTACCCCCGATGTCTCAAGGTGTAGATCTGATAAAATTTCATAGAACTCCATTTGACAGAATTCGTAAGCAAGGGGCCGAAGAATTCAGGGCAAATGTTGATGATGATGCCGAGAAAGCTGAGTTTTGACTTGAGAATTCTATTCAGGTATTTGATGAATTGTCTTGTACACCTAAGGAATGCTTGAAATGTGCTATATCGTTGTTGAGGGATTCAGCCTATCATTGGTGGAAGACATTGATTTCAGTAGTACCGAAAGAGAAAGTAACTTGGGAGTTCTTTCAAGAAGAATTTCGGGAGAAATACATCAATGAAAGATTTGTTGATCAAAAGAGTAAGGAGTTTCTTGAATTGACGCAGGGGAACATGACAGTTATTGAATACGAAAGGGAGTTCGTCAGGTTGAGTAAGTATGCTAGAGAATATATTCCTACAGAGTCTAAAATGTGTAGACGATTTGAAGACAGACTCAATGAAGACATTAAAGTATTTGTTGGGATTCTCGAATTAAAAGAAATGGTAGTACTTGTTGATCGAGCTTGCAAGGCTGAAGAACTATTCAAAGAGAAGAAAAAAGTAGAGGCTGAGACTAGAAATTGGAAGAAAAGATCGATGAGCAGTTCATTCTCACAGCAATCCAGAAAATCTAGAAATTTGAATCCTCGTTGTCAGGTTTCGGCTGGACAATTATATGGAAATTCTGAGAAGCAAAATGTGGGTCACTTCCGTGGCTAGTGTTTGGAATTCGAGATTTGTTAAGCCTGAGTGCCAGCGGTGTGGTAGAAATCATTTTGGCCCGTGTAGAGCGAATGGATGTTTTCGGTGTTGTTCTTCGGATCATTTTATTAGAGACTGCCCAGAGAGAGTTGAGAAAGAAAAATTTCAGAGTGTAAAAGCTAGTGGTGCAGACTCGAGGGGAAGATATTCGAGAAAAGCTAGAAATGAAGCAGTAGCAAGAATGTAGTCAGAGATTCAGCAGTTAAACCTGAAGCAAGGGCTCCAGCTCGAACTTATGCCATAAAAGCACGTGAAGATGCTTCGTCACCTGACGTGATTACTGGTATATTTTCTCTTTATGATGTTAATGTTATTGCTTTGGTTGATCCCGGTTCTACTCGTTGATTTGTGCGCATGAAATTGGTGTCTAGTATGAATATACCTGGTGAGTACACAGAATTTATGATTAGAGTGCCGAATCCATTAGGCAAATGTGTGATAGTTGATAAATTATGCAAGAAATGTCCTTTAATGATTCGGGGTCATTACTTTCCTGCCGACTTGATGTTGTTGTCGTTTGATGAATTTGATGTTATTTTGGGTGTGGATTGGTTGACATTGCATGATGCTATAGTAAATTGCAAAGAAAAGGTTATAGAATTAAAGTGTGAAAGTGGTAAAATTCGGCAGGTTGAATCAGGCAAATCAGAAGCATTATCTAGTGTGATTTCTTCAATGTCGGCTCAGAGATATTTTAGAAAGGGTTATGAAGCTTATTTGGCATATGTAATTTTTGACAGCCCTAAATTGACCCTAGTCGAAAAGTGGTTTCGGGACCACGAAACCGGGTCTTATAAATAATTAAAAGTTATATTCTATGTTTATGATGTGAGTAAATGCATGTGTGAAAGTTTCATTCTTTAGTTTGGTCGGTATATGTGAAATTTATTAGTAGGGACTTATGTGAGACAATTTAGAAATGTGCTAGGCAAGTGCTAAAGTGGCCTATTAATATATGTGGGAAAGTGCTTGTACTTGCATGTCAAATTAGCCAAACTATAGGTAGTGGCCGGCCATGCTACAAATTATATAATCAAAGGTGAATTTTCTATTAACTTCAATTAGCTAGATGCCATATTAGTATGGATGATGTAATAAAATAAAGAAATGATAATTAAAGGAAGAAAATGGGTGAAAGAAACAAAGTCTTCATCCATGTTTCTTCCTAGCCGATTCTAAAGAAAGAAAAGAACAAGAGCATTCGGTGATCTTGAACTCAAAATAAGGTGAGTAGTTCATGCTAATTCTTGAAAATTTTAGTATATTTTGAGTTAGTTCTTAAGTTCTTTGCTTAACCCATGACAAAATTTTGAGTTGGGTAATGTCTTAAGCTTTCAGCCATAGTAGAAATTAAGGGGTTAGATTGTTATTTTTTTGTGGTTATTTGAAGTTGAACTAGTTAATACTTAAGTGTTAGTATTTGTACATGAAATAGATGAATGTGGAATTGTTGAGTTATTTGAACAAATTGACTTTGTAATGGATTTCTTTTAGTATAAACCTTGAGTAATGCTAGACATAAATTTTGGTTTTGATAGTGCTAATATGAGTTTAATTAATTCAATTTTGATAATATAATGATAGCTTAAGATAAACAACATTCGGTTATGAATTTTGTGTTAAATCGAAAATGGATGCTAGTTGAGCTATGAACAATTACTTAATAATGAAGAGAATATAAGCTAAATGCTAAAGTAGCATTCAACCTCGGAGTAAGTTAAATTGGTAGGAAAATAAATTTTGAGATGGAAAATTATGTGTTTGACTAAAGAAAAGAAATGGTTGAAGAGTGTTTGTGAACTTGGTGAGTGTATTCGGTTAGGGGGCAAATGAATAAAAATTTGGAATTTGATTTTTGTTTGGGTATGTATGACCAAGTATATTCGGCCACATACATGATATAATTACATGATGTTATATTATGATTATTGAGCTTATGTATGTGGGTGCATGTATATCTAGTAATATAAGGTCATTTGGTTTTGATGGTCGACTGATAAGTCATTACTTTAATTACAAGAGCATTTGGTGAAAGTAACATTTGTGTATGAACATATATTAGTTATGAAATCGGTAGGTTTATTGTGGTAATGATAATATATTAAAATGAGATGGGTATTTGATTACCGAATGCGAATAATAAGTAAACACTATTGATCGAAATATTAAACGTCTCTATTTATACTTATTTAGCTCAAGAGCAAGTGGGGTCAAAGTTGGATAAGGGAAAGGAAATAGTGATCGAATAGCCGTTGAAATCGTTTGACAACATCCGAGGTAAGTTTTCGAATAATGGAACTTAGTTTATGATTTGATTAAGTCATGACATGTAAGCATAACAATTAAACGGTGATATAATGGTTCTACTTGAATTATATATTGAGGTGATTAGTTTATACCTATGACGGGTAGCCGAATGTGTATAGAGATCATGTCATAAAGCAAATCGAAATCATGCTCTTTGTATGTGGCTATTGAGCCGAAAATGAAAATGGTTGATAAGCGTCTTGTGTTTGAATTCTAATTATGATAATGAAATATGGATGTGTCATGATTATTTGGTACATGTGCTTGATTATTCGGATGATATCCGGGCTAAGTCCCGAAGGCATTTGTGCAAGTTACTATACCCGGGCTAGGTCCTGAAGGCATTTGTGCTAGTGACTATATCCGGGCTAAATCCCGAAGGCATTTGTGCTAGTGATTATATCCGGGCTAAATCCCGAAGGCATTTATGTGACAGCCCAAAATTGACCCTAGTCGGAATGTGGTTTCGGGACCACAAAACCGAGGCATAAAAATAATTTAAAATTTATTTTGATGCCTATAATATGTGTGTGCTCATGTGTGACATTTTTTGGTGATTGATTCAGTGTTATAAAGGTGAATTTCACTAGAAAGGACTTAGTAGTGAACTTTGAAAGTACGATAGGGAATTGTGTGATGACTAATTAAAGCATGCATGCAAAACAATGGACTTGCATGTCAAATTCCCTTTTATAGGTGGTGGCGGCCATGGCAAGGAATTATGGGCAAAGAAAACATGTTATGACATGTTTTGTTAATGCATGATGTATTAAGTGATAAAATAATTAGATGTGGGAAGAGAAATAAAAAAAATGTGTGTGAGAGTGTAGCAATCCCCATTGCAGTGCAAGTGAAAGAAAAACAAAAAAATTGTTCATCCTTGTTCTCTCCTTCTTTTGGCGAAAATTCTAAGAGGAAGAAGAGATTTTTGCTTCATTTTCTTTGTTTAGAAGAGATCTAGAAGGAGATTTGGCTAAACTTGCATCAAGATTAAGGTATGTATGAGGTTGTGTTATGAGTTTCATGCATGTTTTAGTTGCTAACTTGATGTTCATGTTAGCCATGGTTCAAATCCTTGTTATGCCATGGGAATGGTATTTGGCCAAAGTTGTTATTGTGTTAAAGCCATTGCATGCTAAATGTGAAGCTTGCTAATGATGCATGCAATGATGGATTGTCTACTCTTGAAATTTCTTTGTAGCAATCTTGAGTAAGACATTGAGTTTTCTTTTTGTTTAACCATGACCGAAGTTGAAAGGGGCATGATTGTGATGTATTCGGCCATGAAGCATTCATGAGCATGGTTTATGCTTCTTGCATGTTAGTTAAAATTTGTGCTTTGGATGGTTATGGACACCTTCAAAATTCGGCCTTGCACCTATATGTGTATATATATTTGCACATGATATTTTGGTGATGAAGAAAGTGATAAATATGTTTGTTTAAAGAAGAAATTTGTTGAAGAATGTTGTGAATTTTGCATGTACATTCGGCCTAGTACATGTATAGGGTGAAAAACCTTGAAATTATTTTTGATTTTGTGTATTTATGATCATGTATAATCGGCCACATGAGTAATTTGAGCACTTGATGTTATGTTAAAATTCTTGAGCTTAAATATATGGATGTATGTATATGTGGCCATATAATGGCGTTTTGGTTCAAAGGTTGAATGATAAATTATAATAAAGTGAGATGATATGAGATGCGAATGTGATTGACTAGTAAACATTATTGAGAAAAATATTGAATACTTCTACTTGTATTCGTTAAGCTCAAGAGCAAAGGGGAGCTAAATCCGATAAAGGGAAGGAAAAAGTGATCGAATAGCCGTTGAAGCCGTTCGACAACATCCGAGGTAAGTCCTCAAGAAATGACCCTACTCGAATTATGTGAAATGAAATATGGATGTGTAATGATTATTGATTTATGTGTGTATGAGTATTTGAATGATACCGGGCTAAGTCCCGAAGGCGATTATGCTAGTGATATGTTTGTGTTTGAGCCTTAGTAACGAAAACGAAACATGGATGTGTAATGACTATTGATGTATGTGTGTGCATGAGCAATTAAATGATATCCGGGCTAAGTCCCGAAGACATTTATGCTAGTAGTTAAATCCGGTTAAGACGAAGGCAATTATGCTAGTGACTAAATCCGGGCTAAGACCAAGGCATTCATACAAGTTGTTAAATCCGGGCTAATACCGAAGGCATTTGTGCAAGTCGTTCTATCCGGGCTAAGACCAAGGCATTCGTGCATGTGGTTATATCCGGTTGTATTCAAGAAGCTTGGGCTGAAGGTGGCGTTGGTTGCTGTAATAAATTTAATTAGTACGCTCGAAAAGCCCAAAGGATAAGGTATGTTTATATGTGCATTGGAAAAGTCGATATGTTTGAGTAACATTCGTTCAATCGACTAACGAATTTTCAGCTATTGAATTGGTTGATATCTTGTGAAAGTATACAATGATGAAGTGTGAAGTAAGTATGATTATGTGAATGTGTATTAATGAAATGATTCATTTGGCTATGTGAATGTAATGCTTTAGTTAAAGCTGATTTTATTGCTTGAGACTTACTAAGCATAAAAATGCTTACCCGTTGCTTTGGCTCTCGCTTTATAGATTTTGTTCGTTAGCGATCGGATACGGGATCATTGAAGTCGAAGTCATCCACACTATCAAAGCCTCCATTTTGGTATAATTTTGGTTGAACTTTGAAATGGCATGTATAGGACTACCCTTGTTGGTTCAAATGTGTTGTGATGTACATGTATGCGACCATGCGAAAATGGCTCGTAGAAGTAAAGTACGAACTTAGACCATTCGTGATTTGTATATATATATATGGTTTCATGATGTGATTATGGATTGGAAATGGGAGTGTTGGTCACATGATCAGCCATTGGAATGGCTAAAAATGATCATTGGTGAACCTATGTATGGCAAGACTAGTTGGTTCATGGAGACTACAAAATAGGTAAGACCTACCTTAAAAACAGGTGCTGCCAGCTGCAGTGACGGGAATGTGAAAAATCACCAAAACTTGTAGGGATGGTATTAAATAGTGAAAGAATTATGTAAATGAACCTTGATGAGTCTACTTTCATATGGAAGAAACGAAACGGTCATGGGAGTTACGTGTTAAGAGATATTAAAGTTATCGTGAGACAGGGCCAGAACGGTTTCTGGGTCCCCTGTCGCGACTTTGAAAATTTACCATAAATTATCCAGAATGAATTAGAAGTCATTCCTAATATGTGCAGATTCCTTTTTGAGTCTAGTTTCATTAGAAACAAACAGCATCAGTATTGGAACCCTTTACAGAGAGATATTCAAGTTGTAACGCGCGAAGGTCAGTGTAGTCGACCCCTGTAACATGGGTGACTTTAACTAATAAACTGTACCAATTGGCCAGACCAAAAATTATAAAAATAAATCCATGGATGGATATATGAGTCTAAATTCAGGGAAAATTTACAGAATCAGTTTCCGAGTTGTGAAACTTGAGATATGCTTTTTAAGGCGACAGCAACGCAGTTTTCCAGCTTGCCTGGAATGTCAAATTGGTCGGTGCCATAAGTGGTTTTGGCTTGTTAACCCCTCGTGTCCGACACGCAAGCGGTCTCGGGTTCGGGTGTTACAATTTATTGGTATCGAGCTACGGTTTAGTCGATTCTAGGACTACCGTGATATGTTTGGGGTCTAGCTATACATGCCATTAAATGATGAATTGATAGTGTGGTGATTTCTGACAATTTGACTTTGTGTTTGTTTATAGCAATGGATCCCGATCCCAACCGAGCAATAGCTGATGATGTGGAGAGTGTGGCACCTGCTCCCGTGCAAGGGACAGCACCGCGGACTCTCAACCTATGGCCAGCAACCGAATGATGGGGCTAGGCAAGCCTTTTATAAGCGTGATGAATGATTGGTTCAACCAATACATTCGAACTAACATGGCTGTTCCACAACCTCCTTTTCCGACTAATGCAACCCCGACCTACAATACCTCCGAGAATCGACCAAATAAGGTCAAGTAAGCCCCAATCGTGAATTCGTAAACATGGGGCCACTGAATTCAAGGCTACGGATAGCGACGATGCCGAGCAAGCTGAATTTTGGTTGGACAACACTATCCGGGTGCTCGATGAGCTATCTTGTACACCCGATGAGTGCTTAAAGTGTACCATCTCCTTGCTACGCGATTCCGCCTACTATTGGTGGAGCACTCTGACTTCTGTGGTGCCTAGAGAGCAAGTGACTTGGGAATTCTTTCAAACCGAGTTCCGAAAAAAGTATATCAGTCAGAGATTCATCGACCAAAAGCGAAGGGAATTTCTTGATCTTAAGCAAGGCTCTATGTCAGTTACCGACTACGAACGAAAATTTGTGAGGCTTAGCCGGTACGCACGAGAATGCATTTCGTCCGAAGCTATTATGTGTAAACGCTTCGAGGATGGGCTGAATGATGATATAAGGATGTTCGTTGGCATTCTCGAAATACGAGAGTTCGTAGTACTTGTTGAGCGAGCTTGTAAAGCCGAAGAGCTTAGAAAGGAGAAACAAAAAGTTGATGTGGGAACTGGAGAATTTCGAAAGAGGTCCTCGGGAAAGTCTCTTCAACAGGCATCGAAGAGATCTCGAGATGATGTGAGCCGGTCTAGAGGCGCTTCGGGCTTTTCTAGACGAGATCGCGATCGACCCCCTGTGACCACACGAGTCACTTGATCGCCCGATGGTGGAAATGATCGCCGAGAGAGGCGGAGTGTACGCATTGTGGCAAATGGCATTCGGGAGCTGTAGGTTCGTGATCGCTCTGCTATAAGTGTGGATCGGTGACCACTTTATCAAGGATCGCCCGAGGTTGCTTGAACAAAATGTAAGTCAAAGTGGAAACCCGAGTGCCACCTTTGCTCGAGGTAGGCCATCCGAAATGTGAACAATGCTAGTGGCGGTCGAGAGGGCCCGAGATGCTACAACAAGACTCGAGGCTCGTGCTCTGCTAGGACTTATGCCCACGCGCGACGCCGAGGATCTTGCCTCACCGGATGTTATTACCGGTACTTTCACTCTTTTCGATACTAATGTGATTGCTTTGATTGACCCTGGTTCTACTCATTCTTATATATGTGAAACCTTAGCATCCAAAGAAGACTTTGCCTATTGAGTCTCTCGAGTTTGTAATTCGGTGTCAAACCCTTGGGTCATTACGTGCTTGTCAACAAAGTGTGCAAGAAAAGTCCCCTAGTATTCCGAGGTTCTTGTTTTCCGGCGGACTTGATGCTTTTACCGTTCGATGAATTCGACGTTATTCTTGGTTTGGATTGGTTGACCATGCACGATGCGGTTGTAAATTGCAAAAGCAAGACTATCGATCTGAGGTGCACGAATAACGAGATAATTCGGGTTGAGTCTACGGACTTAAAGGGGTTGCCAGCTGTAATATCAGCAATGTTGGCCCGGAAATATGTAAGAAAAGGGTGCGAAGCGTACCTTGCGTATGTGCTCGATGACAAGGAGTCGAAAAGAAACCCGAATCTGTGCGCTGGTTTGTGAATACCGGATGTTTTCCCGAAGAATTGCGGGTTTACCACCTATTCGGAAATAGAGTTTGGCATCGAATTGGTACTGGTACCACTCAATTCGATAGCTCCGTATCGTATGGCAAGCGGAATTAAAGGAGTTGAAAGCTCGGTTGCAAGAATTGGTGGATAGAGGTTTTGCCCGCCGAGTTTTTCGCCTTAGGGTGCGCCGGTGTTGTTTGTGAAAAGAAGGATGGAACCATGAGGTCGTGCATCGACTATCGTCGACTTAATAAAGCGGCGATAAAGAACAAATATCTCATACAGCGATCGACGATTTGTTCGATCAACTGAAGAGCCTCGGTGTTCTCGAAAATAGATTTGAGATCGGGCTATTATCGATTCTTAATTCGAGATTCGGACGTACCCAAGCGCCTTGAGCGAGATATGGTCACTACGAGTTCCTAGTGATGCCGTTTGGACATACTAATGCCCTGCGGTATTTATGGATTTAATGAATTGGATCTTCGCACCATATTTGGATCGGTTCGTAGTCGTGTTCATTGATGACATCTTGGTCTATTCAAGAAATGAGACCGAACATCTTTGAACACCGAGGTTAGTCTTTGCAAATTCTACGGGATAAGCAATTATATGCTAAGTTCAACAAGTGTGAGTTTTGGTTAGAGAGGTTAGCTTCTTGGGGCATGTGATATCGGCATCGGGCATTCGAGTCGACCTGAACAAAATTTCAGCCATACTTAACTGGAAGCCTCCGAGAAATATTACCTAGGTTCGGAGCTTTTTGGGGCTGGTCGGTTATTACCGACGATTTGCAAAAGGCTTCTCAACGATAGCCACGCCAATGACAAAGCTACTCCAAAAGGACGTAAGGTTTGAATGGTCGGAGAAATGTCAGAAAAGTTTCGATCAACTAAAAACTTATTTGGTGAAGCCCCAATTCTAGTGCAACCCGAATCGGCAAAGAGTTTGTCATCTATAGTGACGCCTCCCTACTTGGGTTAGGTTGCGTATTGATGCAAGAAGGTCGAGTTGTGGCCTATCGTCGAGGCAATTAAAGCCACATGAGAAAAATTATCCGACCCATGATCTCGAATTGGTCGCTATCGTATTCGCCTTAAAGATTTGGCGACATTACTTATTTGGTGAGAAGTGCCATGTGTATTCGGATCACAAAAGTCTCAAATATTTGATGACTCAAAGAGACTTAAATCGCAATAAAGACGTTGGCTCGAGCTGTTAAAGGATTATGAGCTGGTCATTGACTATCACCGGAAAGGCGAATGTGGTTGCGGATGCCTTGAGTCGTAAATCATTATTCGCTACGAGCAATGAATGTGCGTTGTCCGTTCGATCCGACAACGTGTTAGTAGCTGAATTGAAAGCCAAACCATTATTGATACATCAAATTTGTGAAGCTCGGAAGGCCGACGATGAGTTGGTTGCAAAACGGGTGAGTGTGTTCGAGCAGGAATCGGAGTTTTGGATCGATGATGACGATTGTTTGAGGTTCAGAGTCGTCTGTGTGTTCCAAAGAATTGAACTTATTTCGATAATTTGAACGAAGCCCATTGTAGCCGAATGGCAATCCACCCGGGAGTCTGAAGATGTACAACGATTTGAAACGTCGGTTTTGGTGGCATGGTATGAAATGAGACATCTCCGACTTTGTTTGAGATGTTTAATATGTCAACAAGTGAAAGCGGAACATCAAGTGCCTTTAGGATTACTTCACCGATCATGATACCCGAGTGGAAATGGGATCGAGTCACAATGGACTTTGTATCCGGATTGCCATTGTCGACAAGCAAGAAGGATGCGATTTGGGTCGTGGTAGATAGATCGACTAAGTCGGCTCACTTTGTCCCGTCGTCGCACGGATTTTTCAATGGACAAATTAGCCGAATTGTACGTTCTCGATTGTGAGATTACACGGGTGCCTATTTCTATCGTGTCGGATAGAGATCCGAGATTTACCTCGCGATTTTGGAAGAAGTTGCAAGAAGCTTTGGGTACCAAGTTGCATTTCAGACCGCCTTTCACCCCCAAACCGATGGTCAATCCGGCGGATAATTCGGATACTTGAGGATATGTTGAGATGTTGCATCCTCGAGTTCGATGGTTCATGGGAGCGGTATTTGCCTTTGATTGAATTCGCTTATAACAATAGTTTTCAATCAAGTATTAGGATGGCACCCTACGAGGCTTTGTACGGTCGTAAATGCCGTACACCATTGTTTTGGACTGAGCTCGGTGAAAGCAAAATTTTCGGGGTGGATTTGATTAGAGATGCTGAACAGAAAGTGAAAGTAATCCGTGAAAGTCTGAAGATAGCCTCCGATCGTCAAAAGTCATACGCGGATCTGAAGCGTAAAGACATCGAGCATCAGGTGGGAGATAAAGTGTTTCTCAAGGTTTCACCTTGGAAAAAGATACTCAGATTCGGTCGTAAGGGCAAGTTGAGCCCGAGGTTAATTGGGCCATATGAGATATCTGAGCGAGTCGGTCCAGTGGCATATCGTCTGGTTTTGCCCCCTGAGCTCGAAAAGATTCACGATGTCTTTCATGTTTCGATGCTTCGACTCTATAGATCTGATCCATCGCACGTGATTAGTCCATCGGAGGTTGAAATTCAAGCCAATATGAGTTATGAGGAAGAGTTGCGAAACAAGCGGGTTCCGCTAGTGAAAGTGTTATGGCTCAAACACGGGATAGAAGAAGCTACTTGGGAAACCGAGAACTCTATGAAAGAGCGATACCCAACCCTATTTACCGGTAAGATTTTCGGGGACGAAAATTTCTTAAGTGGGGGAGAGTTGTGACAGCCCAAAATTGACCCTAGTCGGAATGTGGTTTCGGGACCACAAAATCGAGGCATAAAAATAATTTAAAATTTATTTTGATGCCTATAATATGTGTGCTCATGTGTGACATTTTTGGTGATTGATTCGGTGTTATAAAGGTGAATTTCACTAGAAAGGACTTAGTAGTGAACTTTGAAAGTACGATAGGGAATTGTGTGATGACTAATTAAAGCATGCATGCAAAACAATGGACTTGCATGTCAAATTCCCCTTTTTATAGGTGGTGGCCGGCCATGGCAAGGAATTATGGGCAAAGAAAACATGTTATGACATGTTTTGTTAATGCATGATGTATTAAGTGATAAAATAATTAGATGTGGGAAGAGAAATAAAAAAAAATGTGTGTGAGAGTGTAGCAATCCCCATTGCAGTGCAAGTGAAAGAAAAACAAAAAAAATTGTTCATCCTTGTTCTCTCCTTCTTTTGGCGAAAATTCTAAGAGGAAGAAGAGATTTTTGCTTCATTTTCTTTGTTTAGAAGAGATCTAGAAGGAGATTTGGCTAAACTTGCATCAAGATTAAGGTATGTATGAGGTTGTGTTATGAGTTTCATGCATGTTTTAGTTGCTAACTTGATGTTCATGTTAGCCATGGTTCAAATCCTTGTTATGCCATGGGAATGGTATTTGGCCAAAGTTGTTATTGTGTTAAAGCCATTGCATGCTAAATGTGAAGCTTGCTAATGATGCATGCAATGATGGATTGTCTACTCTTGAAATTTCTTTGTAGCAATCTTGAGTAAGACATTGAGTTTTCTTTTGTTTAACCATGACCGAAGTTGAAAGGGGCATGATTGTGATGTATTCGGCCATGAAGCATTCATGAGCATGGTTTATGCTTCATGCATGTTAGTTAAAATTTGTGCTTTGGATGGTTATGGACACCTTGAAATTGGCCTTGCACCTATATGTGTATATATGTTTGCACATGATATTTTGGTGATGAAGAAAGTGATAAATATGTTTGTTTAAAGAAGAAATTTGTTGAAGAATGTTGTGAAATTTGCATGTACATTCGGCCTAGTACATGTATAGGGTGAAAAACCTTGAAATTATTTTTGATTTTGTGTATTTATGATCATGTATAATCGGCCACATGAGTAATTTGAGCACTTGATGTTATGTTAAAATTCTTGAGCTTAAATATATGGATGTATGTATATGTGGCCATATAATGGCGTTTTGGTTCAAAGGTTGAATGATAAATTATAATAAAGTGAGATGATATGAGATGCGAATGTGATTGACTAGTAAACATTATTGAGAAAAATATTGAATACTTCTACTTGTATTCGTTAAGCTCAAGAGCAAAGGGGAGCTAAATCCGATAAAGGGAAGGAAAAAGTGATCGAATAGCCGTTGAAGTCGTTCGACAACATCCGAGGTAAGTCCTCAAGAAATGACCCTACTCGAATTATGTGAAATGAAATATGGATCTGTAATGATTATTGATTTATGTGTGTATGAGTATTTGAATGATACCGGGCTAAGTCCCGAAGGCGATTATGCTAGTGATATGTTTGTGTTTGAGCCTTAGTGTAAAAACGAAACATGGATGTGTAATGACTATTGATGTATGTGTGTGCATGAGCAATTAAATGATATCCGGGCTAAGTCCCAAAGACATTTATGCTAGTAGTTAAATCCGGGTTAAGACCCGAAGGCAATTATGCTAGTGACTAAATCCGGGCTAAGACCCGAAGGCATTCATGCAAGTTGTTAAATCCGGGCTAATACCTGAAGGCATTTGTGCAAGTCGTTCTATCCGGGTTAAGACCCGAAGGCATTCGTGCATGTGGTTATATCCGGTTGTATTCCGAAGAAGCTTGGGCAGAAGGTGAGCGTTGGTTGCTGTAATAAATTTAATTAGTACGCTCGAAAAGCCCAAAGGATAAGGTATGTTTATATGTGCATTGGAAAAGTCGATATATTTGAGTAACATTCGTTCAATCGACTAACGAATTTTCAGCTATTGAATTGGTTGATATCTTGTGAAAGTATACAATGAAGAAGTGTGAAGTAAGTGTGATTATGTGAATGTGTATTAATGAAATGATTCATTTGGCTATGTGAATGTAATGCTTTAGTTAAAGCTGATTTTATTGCTTGAGACTTACTAAGCATAAAAATGCTTACCCCGTTGCTTTGGCTCTCTGCTTTCTAGATTTTGTTCGTTAGCGATCGGATACGGGATCATTGAAGTCGAAGTCATCCACACTATCAAAGCCTCCATTTTGGTATAATTTTGGTTGAACTTTGAAATGGCATGTATAGGACTACCCCTTGTTGGTTCAAATGTGTTGTGATGTACATGTGTACGGCCATGCGAAAATGGCTCGTAGAAGTAAAGTACGAACTTAGACCATTCGTGATTTGTATATATATATATGGTTTCATGATGTGATTATGGATTGGAAATGGGAGTGTTGGTCACATGATCAGCCATTGGAATGGCTAAAAATGATCATAGGTGAACCTATGTATGGCAAGACTAGTTGGTTCATGGAGACTACAAAATAGGTAAGACCTACCTTAAAAACAGGTGCTGCCAACTGCAGTGATGGGAATGTGAAAAATCACCAAAAATTTTAGGGATGGTATTAAATAGTGAAAGAATTATGTAAATGAACCTTGATGAGTCTACTTTCATATGGAAGAAACGAAACGGTCATGGGAGTTACGTGTTAAGAGATATTAAAGTTATCGTGAGACAGGGCCAGAACGGTTTCTGGGTCCCCTGTCGCGACTTTGAAAATTTACCATAAATTATCCAGAATGAATTAGAAGTCATTCCTAATATGTGCAGATTCCTTTTTGAGTCTAATTTCATTAGAAACAAACGGAATCAGTATTGAAACCCTGTACAGAGAGATATTCAAGTTGTAACGCGCGAAGGTCAGTGTAGTCGACCCCTGTAACATGGGTGACTTTAACTAATAAACTGTACCAATTTGCCCGACCAAAAATTCTAAAAATAAATCCATGGATGGATATATGAGTCTAAATTCAGGGAAAATTTACGGAATCAGTTTCCGAGTTGTGAAACTCGAGATATGCTTTTTATGGCGACAGCAACGCAGTTTTCCAGCTTGCCTGGAATGTCAAATTGATCGGTGCCATAAGTGGTTTTGGCTTGTTAACCCCTCGTGTCCGACACCGGCAACGGTCTCGGGTTCGGGGTGTTACAATTTATGCTAGTGACTATATCCGGGCTAAGACCCGAAGGCATTTGTGCGAGTTGCTATATCCGGCTAAGTCCCGAAGATACTTGGGTTTGGAAGTGAGCAATCTTGCTGTAATAATTTCAATTAATACGCTCGTAAAATCCAAACGATAAGGTATGTTTCGTATATGCATCGAAAAAGTCGATTCGTTTTAAATAGTATTCGTTCAATTGATTAACGAACTTTCGCCCTTTAGTTAGGTTTGATACCTTGTGTATGAATATATTGATTGAAGCGTGAAGTAAGTATGATTATGAGAATGTGCATATATGAAGTTATTCATTTAGCCATATGAGTGTTATGCTTTAGTCGAAACTAATTCCATTACTCAAAACTTACTAAGCATTACATGCTTATTCCGTTTCTTTGATTCTCTGTTTTATAGATTTTGTTCGTCAGCTATCGGACTCGGGAGCGTCAAAGTCGAAGTCATCCACACTATCTAAGCCACTTTTGGTACTCTTTTAGTTTAATTTTGAAAATGGCATGTATAGGGCTGACCCTTGTTGTTAATTAAGTACCCTTGGTAATGTGTATTCGTATAGCCATGCGAAAATGGCTCGTATATTTCGAAGTATAACATTATGGTCTCGGGATATGGTTATTAAATGGTGTGGAAATGTTTGGTAATGACTAGCCATTGGAATGGCCAATCATGGTCCTATTGGTGCTACGTACGCCATGGCTAATAGGGATTACCCTTGATAATAATGTATGTCAATTTGCTATTTGATTCATGGAAAATTATGAAATAGGTAAAAATGTACCTTAAAATAGATGCTGACAGCAGCAGTGACGTAAGTTGGAAAAATCACTAAAAATAGTAGGAGTGGAATTAAATAGTGAATAAATTATGTAATCGAACCTTGATGAGTCTATTTTCATATGAAAGAAACAAAATGACCACATGAGCTGTATTTTATGAGATGTTTAAGTTTTCGTGAAACAGGGCCAGAGCATTTTCTGGATCCCCTGTTCTGAGTTTGAAAAATTACCATAAATTAACCAGAAACAATTAGAAGTCATGCTTTATATTTATAGATTCCTTTTTGAGTCTAGTTGCATTAGAAACAAACGGCATAAGTATTGAAGCTTTGTACAGGGAGATATATAAGTCGTAATGCATGAATGTCAGAGTAGTCGAACCCTGAAACAGGGGAGAATTCAACTAATAAACTGTACTAATTGGCTCGACCAAAAATTCTAGAAAACAATTTGTAGATGGACATATGAGTCTAGTTTCAAGAAAAATTTACGGAATTAGTTTTCAAGTTTTGGAACTCGAGATATGATTTTTAAAGCGACTGTGATGCAGTTGGCCAGCTTGTCTGGAAATTTTAAAATGAACTGTGTAAGCAAATGAATTAAGTCCGTTCACACCTCGTGTTCGACTCCGGCAACGGTCTCGGGTACGGGGTGTTACATAATTAATACAAAAGAAATTGAAAAGAAAGTTGAATCAGTGCCAATTGTGCGTGAATTCGTGGATGTATTTCCAGAAGAGTTGCCGGGTTTGCCTCCAGTCAGGGAAGAAGAATTTGGTATTGAGTTGATACTGGGAACAGCTTCGATCTCGATTGCTCCGTATAGAATGGCACCAGCAGAGTTGAAAGAATTAAAGTCACAATTGTAAAAGTTGACTGACAAAGGCTTTGTGAGACCAAGTTTTTCACCTTGGGGTGCTTCCGTGTTATTTGTGAAAAAGAAGGATGGTTCTATGAGATTGTGTGTTGATTATCGACAATTAAACAAGGTGACAATCAAGAACAAGTATCTATTGCCGAGAATTGATGATTTGTTTGATCAGCTGAAAGGAGCGACATGGTTTTCAAAGATTGACTTGAGATCTGGGTACTACCAGCTGCGGGTAAAAGAGTCGGATATGCCTAAAACTGCTTTTAAAACAAGGTACCGTCATTATGAATTTTTAGTTATGCCATTCGGGTTAA
The DNA here is from genome assembly GCF_025698485.1 of Gossypium arboreum. Taxonomy (NCBI): domain Eukaryota; kingdom Viridiplantae; phylum Streptophyta; class Magnoliopsida; order Malvales; family Malvaceae; genus Gossypium; species Gossypium arboreum. The sequence continues at coordinate 75,495,007 of NC_069079.1, read as the reverse complement.
CAAATGCTTCTACTGTGTTTATGGATTTGATGAATCGCATATTTCAGCCATACTTGCACAAATTTGTTGTGGTATTTATAGATGACATCTTAATTTATTCGAAAGATGAGACAACGCATGCCGAGCACTTGAAGATAGTTTTGCAAACTTTGAGAAATAAACAGTTATATGCCAAGTTTAGTAAAAGTGAATTTTGGCTTCGGGAAGTTGGATTTTTAGGTCACATTGTTTCAGGTGATGGTATACGGGTTGATCCTAGTAAAATTTCAGCCATTGTTGATTGGAAACCACCGATAAATGTAACTGAAGTTAGAAGATTCTTAGGGCTAGCTGGGTATTATCGGCGGTTTGTAAATGGATTTTCTATAATTGCTGCTCCTATGACTAGACTACTCCGAAAGGATGTTAAATTTGAGTGGACGGAAGAATGTCAATAGATTTTTGAAGAATTGAAAAAGTTATTAACTGAAGCACCAGTGTTGGTACAACTCGAATCAGGTAAAGAATTTATAGTGTATAGTGATGCTTCTCGAAATGGCTTAGGATGTGTGCTTATGCAAGAAGGAAAAGTGGTGGCTTATGCTTTGAGGCAGTTCAAATCTCAGGAAAGGAATTATCCGACTCATGATTTGGAATTGGCTGCTATAGTGTTTGCTTTGAAGATTTGGCGACATTATCTGTATGGTGAAAAGTGCCGAGTATATACCGACCACAAAAGTCTTAAGTACTTGATGTCAGAAAAGACTTGAATTCGAGACAGCAAAGATGGTTGGAGTTATTGAAAGATTACGAGCTTGTTATTGACTATCATCCGGGAAAAGCGAATGTGGTTGCCGATGCTTTGAGCAGAAAGTTCCTATTTGCTTTGAGAGCTATAATACTCAGTTAAAGGTATCAGATGATGGTTCGATTTTAGCAGAGTTAAGAGCAAGACTGATGTTTTTACAAGAGATTTGTGAAGCTCAGAAAAGCGATGAAGATTTGTAAGCCAAAAGAAAACAATGTGAGGTTGATACGAGGTCAGATTTCAGAATCGGTTTTGATGGTTGCTTGATGTTTAAAAACTGGATTTGTGTACCGAAAAATGATGAGTTGATTCAAAAGATTTTGCATGAAGCACATAATGGGGATTGGCGGTTCACCCGGGTAGTACAAAAATGTATAATGACTTGAAGAAAATGTATTGGTGGAGTGGAATGAAAAGAGATATCTCTGAGTTTGTATCAAAGTGCTTAATTTGTCAACAAGTAAAATATGAACACCAAGTACCTTCGGGACTACTCCAACCTATCATGGTTCCTGAATGGAAATGGGATCGGATTACTATGGATTTTGTGTGAGGGTTGCCGTTAACTCCAGGGAAGAAAAATGCCATTTGGGTAATAGTTGACAGATTGACTAAATTGGCTCATTTTATTTCGGTACGTACAGATTATTCTCTTAATAAGTTGGCTGAATTGTATACCAGTGAGATTGTTAGACTTCACGAAATACCTTTGTCAATCATTTCGGATAGAGATCTGAGATTTACTTTGCTATTTTGGCAAAAGGTGCAAGAGGCATTAGGTACGAAGTTAAATTTCAGCACTGCCTTTCATCCACAAACTGATAGATAGTCAGAGAGAGTGATTCAGATTCTTGAAGACATGCTCAGATGTTGTGTATTAGAATTTCAAGGTAGTTGGGAAAGATACTTACCGTTGATAGAATTTGCTTATAATAATAGTTATCAGACGAGTTTGAAGATGGCACCTTATGAAGCATTATATGGTCGTAAATATCAGACGCCACTGTATTGGACTGAACTCAAGGAAAATCAGATTTATGGAGTTGATCTAATAAAAGAAACTGAAGAAAAAGTGAAAGTGATTCGAGATTGTTTGAAAGCTGCTTCGGATAGACAGAAATCTTATGTGGATTTGAAACGAAAGGAAAATGAGTTTCAAGTTGGTGGTAAGGTATTTTTAAAAGTATCTCTATGGAAGAAAGTTCTTAGATTTGGACGGAAGGGCAAGTTAAGTCCGCATTTTATTGGATCGTATGAAATAATTGAAAAAGTTGGACCAGTAGCTTATCGGTTAGCATTGCCATCTAAATTACAGAAGATGCATGATGTGTTCCACGTATCTATGCTACGTCGGTATCGCTCGGATCCTTCACATATAATTTCACCGACAGAAATTGAGATACGACTGGATATAACTTACGAAGAAGAACCGATTAAGATTTTAGCTCGAGAGGTTAAGCAACTAAGAAATAAAAGTGTTGCTCTCGTGAAAGTATTGTGGCAAAAATACGGGGTAGAAGAGACAACTTGGGAACCTGAGGAAACCATGAGAAATTAATACCGACACATGTTTACCGGTAAGATTTTCGAGGACAAAAATCCGTAAAGGGGGGAGAGTTGTAATATCCCAATCAGAATAGTGGTTTCGTGACTACAAATTCAAGATAGAAATAATTATTTTATAATTATTTTGAGGTTTATGATATGAATGATTGTGTGAAAATTTCGTGACAAAATTCTATGCATAAAGTGCTTAAGTTGAAATTAGGGACTAAATCGAATAATTTGCAAAACTTGCATTTTAGAGGTTTTTAGTATGAAATTGCTTTGGAATATTAATGAGGAGGTCTTAAATAGGAATTTGACCAATTTCTAAGTTTATGGACAAAAATTGGACATGAATGGAATTTTTGAAAGTTAAGTAAGGAAGGGCATTTTGGTCATTTGGATATTAAATGAAATAAAATGGGAAAAATAACACAAAAATGATCATGTTCTCCATAAGTTCTGCCAAAATTTGCTCTCCACCATAGCTAGGGTTTCAACACTTTTAAGCCTTCATTGTAAGTGATTTCTATGCCCATTTTTAATGATTTTTATGTTTTTGAAATCCCGGTAGCTCGATTTAGCTTATGCTAGCAATAATTCAACCTAGGGTTCATATATGGAAAAACACCCATAGGTGAAATTTGTGTATTTTGGTGTTTTATGATAGGATATGACATTTTAAATTATGCTAGACAACTTGTGCTACTCGGTTTTAAGTGAAAACAAGTAAAAGGGCTTAATCGGTAAAAATACCTAATATTCATATGTACATGTTAGAGTGTGAATTTGATGTTGCCATAAAAGGGAAATATGATCAGCATGTCATAAAACATAAGAAAATAGGATGAGGTCTAATTTACAAGCCTTGGGGCAAAAGTGCAAATATGTGAAAGTTTAGGGGAAAAATGGTAATTTTGTCAAAGTTCGTATTAGGGGCTGTTTTGATGAATGAATGTATTAAATAAATTAATTTGGCATTATAGATCAAGAGAAATGAGATTCAAGTTGCAATCGAGGGAAAAACAAAGTTTACGAGGAATAGGCTCGATTGCTAATATTTTGTATCGAGGTAAGTTCATGTGTAAATAAGGTAACATAATTTTTATTTTAAGTGATTTAATGTTATTTATATGACATGATACTTATTATCATGAAATATGATGTTTTGTAAATTATTATTTGGTGATATGCAAATTATGTGATCAACTTGATAAGTATGAGATGTTAGCAAGTATCAGTTTCTACATTTTGAAGAAGGCGATCAAAATGTGTAAATGAAAAGAATCCCGTTTGAACCTTGGGAATAGATTAGGGTACAAGTGACATGTCACTAGGATGGTTGAGTTCCGAACTCGTTGAGTTGAGTCTGAGTTCGTGAGATGTAACTAGGCGTCCGAACTCATTGAGTTGAGTCCGAGTTCACTTATGGATGCGAACGCCTGAGCTCGTTGAGTTGAGTTCGAGTTCGTTTATGGGCGGGTTACATGGTAGCTTGGCTACATAGATTTCAAAAGCTATTGAGCTTGTTTAGCTATGAGTATAGCACTTATGTGCACATTATCCGTGTATCCGAAATCATATTCCGATGTGTTCAACGGGAGATCTCTAATAGAATAAGGAGAATGCCTAATACGAAGGTGACATGTTGGTAAGTGTGATAAGTAAGAAAATTTGATAGGTATGTGTTTAAACCCTCAGGTTGAGAACTTAGTATGATGAAATTGTTGTAAGATATTAAATGCAAATGTAACATGAATGTCTTGGTGTTGTTTATGCAAATAATGTTTATGTTGAATGGCATGATTTTGTTTCTTGTTATTTGCATGTGAACTTACTAAGCATTTATGCTTACTCCCTCCTTTTCCTTCATTGTAGTTTTAACAAGCCGGCTTGAGAATCGGGATAGGTCGAAGGCTCACTCACACTATCCGAAGACCTAAATTGGTAAAATGGCTTGTATATTTTGAGTGTGGCATGTATAGCAATATACTCACTTTGTGTAAATGATCATATGATATGGTTATGGTTTGGTAAGAAAAGGGTTTGTAAATGATTAGCTATTGGAATGGCTAATCAAGTTTATATATAATAACATGTATGTTTTATGTCTTAACTAAACCATGAATATCCTTGGAAAGGTAAAATTGGCCACAAAATAGAATCAGACAGCAGCAGTGACATGAATTTGAAAAATCACTAAAAATATTAGAAATGGAATTAAAGGATGAATAAGTTATGAAATCGAACCTTGATGAGTCTATTTTTATATGGATGGAACAAAACAGGTAAATGAGTTATATTTTATGAGACATTTAAGTTTTGGTGGAACAGGGTTAGAGTGGTCTCTAAATCCCCTGTTCTAAATTTAAATATTCGCCATAAATTGTAAAAAATAATTAGAAGTCCTATTTTATATTTAAATATTCCTTATTGAGTCTAGTTTTATGATAAATAAATAGCATAATCATTGAAACTCTATACAAGGAGATATCTAATTCGTAATACACAGGGGTCAGAGTAGTCAAACCCTGAAACAGGGGAGACTTTAATCAATAAACTGTACTAGTTAGCTCGACTAAAAATTCTAGAAAACAATTAGTAGATAAATATATGAGTATATTTTCAGGGAAAATTTATGGATCTTAATTTTGAGTTTCGGAACTCAATATATGAATTTTTAAGCGACTGTGACATAGTTAGCCAGCTTGTCTGGAAATTCTAAAATAAATTGTTTAAGCTGTTTAATTAATGAATTAAGTTTAGTAACACCTCTTACTCGACTCCGACAACGGTCTCGGGTATAGGGTGTTACACTTTTATAGTAAACCGACCGTCTAGATGTGGGCATAAGATCGTTGAGGCTGGCCATGAGTGATTTCATGGGCCGAAGTCGATTTAGGCCACGTTGGGCCAAAATGGGCTGTGTGGACCCCAAAAGCCTGTGGGCCGTACATGGGTAAACCACACAAAGTGTGGAGAATATTAGGTCGACCTATTTAGTTCACATGCCCATGGCCATTTCTAGGCTATTTGGGCCACACGGGCGTGTGGGCCAGCATTATGAGCATTAGGCCCATTTTCACTGTTGACTATTAAGGTTGCACGGGTCGCTCGAGATGACTGTGGACCTACTGTTGGGTCGGTAACTTTACCTAGACCCCTTGATTGATCAAAACAACTATCTTAGCCTGATGTGGTAAAATGACTGTTTTTCCCTTATGTGGTAAAATGACTGTTTTGCTCTTATGTGGTAAAATGACAGTTTTGCCCTTATATGATAAAATGACTGTTTTGCCCTTATGTGGTAAAATGACTATTTTTCCCTTATATGGTAAAATGACTATTTTGCCCTTATATGGTAAGATGACTATTTTTCTCTTGTGTGTTGTATATATATATATGCGCTTGTATGACCGTATTTTAGCATGTTATTTAAACTGTAATGGATACATGTATGATTCTATGATATGACATGACATGACTGTATGATGCATTGCATGGGTATGGGTTTATACTGATCGGAGGAAGTGTATTGAAAGGCTTCGAGCCTAAATTACTAGTAGCCCAGTTGCATTTTACTGTTTAGTGCTGCAACCGATGCTAATTCTGGAGTGTAGGGATGGTTGGGTTGATTATATCCCCACATGGAGTGTAGGGTTGGATGGAGATGGAGTGTAGAGGCTGGATAGGTAGGACTTGTATATTGTTACTACACTGATTACTGTTACTGTACTGTCTATTGTTACTGCAATGGGCCAAGGCCCGAACACATGACTATTTCTATATTGAGATGGGCTAAAGCCCAAACTGATATTGTCATTGTTTCTAAAAAAGGGCTTAGGCCCAGACTGTGCTTATTTTCTGATTGTTTGCTTATATGGGATTACACACTGAGTTTTCATAAACTCACCCATCTATTTATCTATATAGGTAATCCCCAGGTTTAGGAGGATCGGTACTGCGAGGGACTGAAGGGCGGGCACACAATCGCATTCAGTATCATAGTTGATTTATTTTTATAAGTAATTTAATTTGGGTATTTGTTTATGTAATAAGGCCTCTTTAAATTTTTAACTTTTAATTTGGGGTTTTATTTGCTTTGGTTTATAACTGCCAGAGATAGGAAAACTCGAGTTTTCAAAAGAAACAATGTTTTTACAAAGTAAACGCAAGTACGCAACTGTTTTAAAAAGCTTTCGCTATTAAATGATATTTTTGGAAATAAATATTGATTTTAAAGTAAATACTTTTTGGATAGTGACGCACTTTTTGAAATGACTGTCATGACTCAGAAACATACAAAAAGGTTAAATATATAGAATAGTTTTTTCCACGAAAGTATGTTTTTTGAAAAACACTGCAATGTGACATCGCCAGATTCGACCATAACTTCTAGGACGAGTTTGGGGTGTTACATTTAGTGGTATCAAAGCCAAGTTGTAAAACTTGGCTGTGGATTTGGGTTTCTTCTAAAACTTGGAATTTTCAAAAAGAACTGTTCCAAATGATTTGGAGGTATTTTGAAATGTTTTTACTGAATGTGTGGTGCACCGAGTCTCCGTGCCGATCTTGTAAGTTCTCTCTGAAAACTATATTTTGGTTTTGATTGAAACTGCCATAGGTAGGATTATTGAGAAAATTGTAGGTAGTATACCATACTGCAAACTCTTTAGTAGTGTATACTAAAACTGTAGAAAAATTGATAGACACCAATAGACACTGCGTTGTGTGAAAATAAAACTCTATACTTTTGATATAGTCTCCATAAAATATCTGTTAATAAACAACTAGAACTGTAAACTGATCTATATAAAACTGTTAATCCAAGATAAAGCATAATTCGATGGTGAGTACTAGAGGTACTGGGTCTCTTGATCGTGCGGCCGGGACGACGCGCTGTTCTAAGCTATGTTGTGAATTTTGGAGAGGGTCACAAGACCCAATACTGGATTTGGGGGCTGAGGGTTGGCTACGAAACAACTCCTATCCAATGGAGTTGAGCTCTTCAGGGGGAGTGTCACGTTGTCGCCCCTGACATGGCCAAGTATTGGATTGACGTATTGTCCCAGTCTATTTATAAACTGTACTGAAAACACTTGAGTTAAATGTGGTAGTGTTTTGGAACTACAGTGTGCAGCAGGAACGTAGTGGTGTAGTCTATGTTATGCGACTGATTTGATAGTTGGAAATTTCAGGGACAAATTTCTTTAAGGAGGGGTGAATTGTAACGCCCTAAATTTTGGGCCTAGAAGTATTAAGTCTAGAGCATGGGAATAGTTAGGAGGCTGCACCTAAATGTCTAATTGTGAAACAAAGTGACACACAACAGTGTATCTGCTTTAGTGGTTATGTGCTCTAGGAAGTGTCTAAAAAGTCTTGGGGTCAAATGTGCGAGCTGTTTCTTCTCTTGGCAAATAGAAGCAAGGTGTGTAAAACATTACCCCTACTCGTAAATTGGCAAAAGCCGAAATAAATGACTAACGATGCTACACGAGTGTACGCTCGCTTGTATAGTAAATCGAATGCCTAGACGTGGGCGTAAAATCGTTGAGGCTGGCCATGAGTGATTTCATGGGCCGAGTCGATTTGGGCCATGTTGGGCCAAAATGGGCCGTGTGGACCCCAAAAGCCTGTGGGCCCCACATGGGTAAGCCACACGAAATTGTGGAGAATATTAGGCCGAGCTATGTAGTTCACATGCCCACGGCCATTTCTGGGCTATTTGGGCCACACGGGTGTGTGGGCCCGCATTTTGGGCATTGGGCCCATTTTCAGTGTTGACTATTAAGGTTGCACGGGTCGCTCAAGACGACTGTGGACCTACTGTTGGGTCGGTAAGTTTACCTAGACCCTCTGATTGATCAAAATTATTATTTTGTCATTATGTGGTAAAATGACTATTTTGCCCTTATGTGGTAAAATGACTGTTTTGCCCTTATGTGGTAAAATGGATGTTTTGCCCTTTTGTGGTAAAATGACTCTTTTTCCCCTATGTGGTAAAATGACTATTTTGCCCTTATGTGGTAAAATGACTATTCTGCCCTTATGTGGTAAAATGACTGTTTTGCCCTTATATGGTAAGTTGACTATTTTGCCCTTATGTGATGTGTGTGTATATATGTGCATGTATGATCGTATTTTAGCATGTTATTTACTGTAATGGATACATGTATGATTTTATGATATGACATGACTGTATGATACCTTGCATAGGGATAGGTTTATACTGATCGGAGGAAGTGTATTGAAAGGCTTCGAGCCTAAATTATTGGTAGCCAAGTTGTATATTACTGTTTAGTGCCGCAACCGATGCTAATTCTGGAGTGTAGGGATGGGTGGGTTGATTATATCCCCACATGGAGTGTAGGGTTAGATAGAGATGGAGTGTAGAGGCTAGATGGGTAGGACTTGTATATTGTTACTGCACTGATTACTATTACTGCACTGTCTATTGTTACTGCAATGGGCCAAGGCCCGAACACATGACTGTTTCTGTATTGAGATGGGCTAAAGCCCAAACTAATATTGTCACTTGTCTTTAAAAAGAGCTTAGACCCAGACTGTGCTTGTTTTCTGACTGTTTGCTTATATTGGATTACACACTGAGTTTTCGTAAACTCACCCATCTGTTTATTTGTACAGGTAAACCCAATGCTTAGGCGGATCAGTGCTGCGAGGGACTCAAGGGCGGCCACACAACCTCATTCACTATCATAGTTGATTTATTTTTATAAGTAATTTAAGTTGGGTATTTTTCTTTTGGTAATAAGGCCTCTTTAAATTTTTAAATTTTAATTTGGGGTTTTATTTGCTATGGTTTATAGCTGCTAGAGATAGGAAAATTTTGAGTTTTCAAAAGAAACAATGTTTTTACAAAGTAAACACAAGTACGCAACTGTTTTAAAAAGCTTATACTATTAAATGATATTTTTGGAAATAAACATCGATTTTAAAGTAGATACTTTTTGGATAGTGATGCAAGTTTTGAAATGATTGACATGACTCAAAAACACACAAAGAGGTTAAATATATAGAACGGGTTTTTCCGTGAAAGTATGTTTTTCGAAAAACACTACAATATGACATCGCCAGATTCTCCCATAACGTCTAGGCTGGGTTTGGGGTGTTACAGATTTGTTGTTGTATTTATTGACGACATATTGATATATTCACGAGATGAAACTGAGCATGCCTAGCATTTGAGAATTGTATTGCAAACTCTGCGTGATAAGCAATTATATGCAAAGTTCAGTAAATGTGAATTCTGGTTACGTGAGGTTGGTTTTCTAGGGCATATTATGTCAGCATCGGCCATTCGAGTTGATCCAAGCAAGATTTTTGCAATAATAGATTGGAAACCTCCAAGAAATGTTTTCGAGTTCCGTAGTTTTCTGGGACTAGCTGGTTATTATAGACGATTTGTGAAAGGCTTTTCGATGATTGCGACTCCATTGACAAGATTACTTCAGAAAGATGTAAAGTTTGAATGGTCCGAGAAATGTCAGAAAAGTTTTGATCAGTTGAATCCTCTTTTGACTAAAGCTTCAGTGTTAGTACAACCAGAATCGGGTAATGAATTTGTGATCTATAGTGATGCATCGTCGAATGGTCTGGGTTGTGTTTATGCAAGAAGGAAAAGTTATAGCTTATGCCTCGAGACAATTAAAACCGCATGAAAAGAATTACCGACGAATGATTTGGAATTAGCAGCCATCGTGAAGATTTGGCGTCATTATCTGTTTGGTGAGAAATGCCATGTTTATTTTGATCACAAGAGTTTAAAATATTTGATGACTCAAAAAGATTTGAATTTACGACAACGAAGGTGGCTTGAATTACTAAAAGATTATGAGTTATTGATTGATTATCATTTGGGAAAGGCTAATGTCATTGCTGATTCTTTGAGCCAAAAATCCCTATTCACTCTATGTGCAATGAACACTCAAATAGATTTGTGTAATGATGGTTCGATAATGGCTGAGTGAAAAGCGAGACCATTTCTTATATAGCAGATTTGTAAAGCTCAGAAAGTTGATAATGAAATGTTAGCAAAATGAGCCCAATGTAATTCGAACCTTGATTTAGAAATTTCAAGTTGATGTTGATGATGTTTAAGATTCAGAGGCCGAATATATGTTTCGAGAAATCCAGAGTTAATTTGGATGATTTTGAATGAAGCATATAATAGTTGTTTATCTGTTCATCTGGGAAGCGTGAAAATGTATAATGATTTGAATCAACTTTATTAGTGGCATGGCATGAAACGAAATATCTCAGAGTTCGTTTCTAAATGTTTGATTTGTCAGCAAGTTAAAGTTGAGCATCAGGTACCGTCTACTTTATTGCAGCCGATTATGATTCCCAAGTGGAAATGGGACAAAGTGACTATGGATTTTGTGTCTGGATTGCCCCTATCTTCAAGAAAGAAAGATGTGATCTGGGTTATGGTTGACAGATTGAAAAAATCGGGTCATTTCATTCTGTTACGAATGGATTATTCGCTTGAAAAGTAAGCTGAGTTGTATATCTCGAGGTTGTGAGATTACACGGAGTACCTATTTCTATTGTTTCGAATAGAGATCTGAGGTTCACATCGAGGTTTTGGAAGAAACTATTGGGTACAAAACTACATTTTAGTACCGTATTTCACCCACATACGAATGGTCAATCTGAGCGAGTTATACTGATACTTTAGGATATGTTAAGATGTTGCATTCTTGAGTTTGAAGGCATGAGGGAAAATTATTTACCGTTGATTGAATTCACATATAACAATAGTTTTCAATCGAGTATTAAAATGGCACCGTATGAAGCTTTATAAGGTCGAAAGTGTCGAACACCGTTGTACTAAACTGAGCTAAGCGAGAATAAGATTCACAGGGTCGATTTGATTAAAGAGACCGAACAAAAGTTAAAGTAATTTGTGATAGTGTGAAAGCAGCGTCAGATTGTCATAAATCATACGCAGACTTGAAACGGAATGATATTGGGTTTCAAATCAGGGATAAACTGTTTTTGAATGTATCCCGTGGAAGAAAATACTTTGACTTGGTCGTAAAGGCAAATTAAGTCCTAGATTCATCGGACCGTATGAGATTATCTAGCGAGTCGGACCAGTGGCTTATCCGCTAGCAATTCCATCTGAGTTAGAAAAGATTCATAATGTATTTCATGTATCTATGCTTCAATGATACCGGTCCGACCCTTCACATATAATTTCCCTGACAGAGTTGAAATTCAATCAGATATGTCGTATAGTGAAGAACCGATTTGGATTCTAGCTTGTGAGATTAAAGACCTGAGAAATAAGAAAATTGCATTACTGAAAGTCTTATGGCATTGATAAGAGATCAAAGAAGCTATGTGGGAACCCGAGGATGCTATGAGAGAACAATATTCGAACCTATTCACTGGTAAGATTTTCGGGGACGAAAATCCCTAAGGGGGAGAGTTGTAACAACTCGGTTTTAGTTAAATCGGAACAATGGTTTCAGAACCAAAAATTCTAGGTCAAAAAATTATTTTAATATTATTTTCAATGTTTATAGCATGTGGTTATATACGTGTGAAACTTTCATTAGCTAATTTTATCATTTAATAGCTCAATTTGAGAAAAAGGACTAACTTGCGTAAAATGCAAAAGTTGCATTCTATTTGGTAAAGGTGTCTAATTGCTATGTCTTATTAAATGAAAGGTCCTTATGATGTTATTAGACCATTGATAGTGGGAATGGACATAAATGGGCATATTTTAGGTGATTTTATAATGGTTTCATTAAGGGTAAAATGGTAAAATATGTTTTAAGTATAATAAAATAAAAACAAATGTAATTTGTGTTCATCTTTCTTGCTATCAACTAAAATTGAGAAAGAAAAAGAAGCCATTTTAGGGATTTGATATTCGGCTAGCATATTCCTTGATTAAGGTATGTTCTTTGCTCGGTCTATTATAATTTTTATGTTTTTAAGATCGTTGTTTCGTATTTTAGCTAGCTCGTACCCTAATTTTTGAATTTGTTGATGATTTTGTGAACTTCCATTGATGAATGCTTGATGCTTCGTGATAGATGATGATGAAAAATGGAAGATAAGTGGTAGATTATCATGTTTTGTAAAGTGATATTTGGTAAAAATGCATATTAGGTATTAAATTAAGAAATGTGTAAATTGAGGGGTTGAAATGTGAAATAAATGAAAGTTTTAGGCTGCTAGGGACCTATATGACATTTGGAACACATGGGTTTGTAATGAATTGGTGTAATTTTGTTGTTTATTGAAATAATGACTAAATTGTAAGAAATGTGAAAGTTTAGGGTCAAAGTGCAAATTGGCTTAAATATGTGTTTCTGGAAGAAATTGATTGAGTTGGTGATTAAATGGATTAATTTTGAATATATATAGATCAAGAACGAAAGAAATTAGACTTAGATTGAGGCAAGAACAAAGTACTCGATTAATCGGGTAGTTTCATTTTTTTACGACTGAGGTAAGTTCATATGCAAATAAATGTCTTTAAATTGAATTATATGTTTATTTTTGTCATTGAATTGCTATGAATGTTGAACGAGCAAATACGACAAGAATCGATGAAGTTTCAATATCTGAAAGTCTCGTACGAACCTTAGGAATAGTATAGGATACAAATGTCATGACATTAGGTTACCGAGATGTGATTACTTGTAAGACCATGTCTGGGACATTGGCATTATATTATGATTACGTGTAAGACCATGTCTGGGACATTGACATTGTTAACCGATTTTGTGTAAGACCCTGTTTGGGACAGTGGCCATTGATATGTGATAACATGTAAAACCGTATCTGAGATATGACATTGTACAAGCTATATGTGATTGCTGAGTATCCTTAACGATTCTGAACGGTTCAACGGGCAAAGTTTAGTCAAGAAAGAATGCATGAATGAGTTAAATGACTCAGGTACGTACGAGATTCATGCGAGTATTGAAAAGGGAAGTAGTTGATGAATTCAATTATGATATTGAATATATGTGCACAATGAGAACGGTTTGTGATTTTATAAATGTTTACTCATAGTTTCCTATTGATGGAAATGATATTGATTTATGTGGTAATTTATTTATATATGGCTTATTAAGCTTTTAAAGCTTATTTTGTGTGTTCTTTCCCTATTTTATAGATTATCGAAGCTAGCTCGGACTCAGGGATCGTCAGGAAACTTCATCACACTATCGATCATTTTGTTGGTACTTTTGAAGCTTTGTATATGTGGAATATGGCATGTATAGGCTAGTGTCATCTTGGTATGTTTTGAGTTATGATATTAGCCATGAGATTTGGCTTATAAATGTGGTGTGTATTTGGCCATATAAGTTTGCTTAATTCATAAGTTTGATAATTGATATATGATGCACATAATGTCTTGTGTTTTGACAAGTTTAATATGGATTTATGTGTTTGCTAGATGGTTAATTGATTTGGTTAATTATCAATGATATGTCGTGTAATATCTCAAATTAGGGCCTAATCAGAATAGTAGTTTTGGGACCAAAAATTTGAGATAGAAATAATTATTTTATCATCATTTTAAGGTCAATGGCATGATTTCATGATTGTGTGAAATTTTCGTTTAGAAATTTTATCGATAGGGGTCCAATTTGATATTTAGGACTAAATTGCAAAAGTTGTAAAATGTGTGTTCTAGTTCACAAAGGTACTAAGTACTTGTGAGTAATGGGTTTTCAAAGTGAAGGTCCCTGGATAGTAATTAGACCATTATACCTGTGTGGACAAAAATACCTTAAGGAAGAAAAAACATCATAGTTTTTAATTAAGGGCATTTTGGTCATTTAGTTATTAAAATGAATTATAAACAAAATTAAAAGCCAATTTTTGTCCATCTTCACCCCCTTGGCTGAATTTCACATGAGGAAGACATAGCAAGGGTTTTTGAAGCTTCCAGCTCAATTGTAAGTCCATTTTAGCCCCGTTTTTAATGTTCTTTACATTTTTAGAGTCCCGGTAACTTGATTAAACTTATTCTAGCAATAATTTAACCTACGGTTTATATTTGGAAAAATACCCATAGGTGAAATGTGTTTATTTTGATGTTTTATGATAGATTATGAAGCTTGAAATTGTATTAAATAACTTTTGCTAAGTGATTTTACGTGAAAAAGAGTAAAATGACATAATCGGTAAAAATACATAATGTTCATAAGTACATGTTAGAGTGAGAATTTGATGTTTTCATATAAGGGAAAAATGACCAGCATGTCATAAAACATAAGAAAATAGGATGAAGTTTAATTTCCGAGCCTTGGGGAAAAAATGTAAATATGTAAAAGTTTAGGGGCAAAAATGTAATTTTTCCAAAGTTTGAGTCAAGGACTGTTTTAATAAATGTGAGTATTAAATAAGCTAATTTGTTGTTTTAGATCAAGAGAAACAAGATTCGAGTCTTGATCGAGGGAAAAATAAAGTTTACGAGGAATAGGCTCGATTTCTAACATTTTGTACCGAGGTAAGTTCATGTGTAAATGTAGTAACATAATTGTCATTTTAAGTAATTTAATGTTATTTATATGATATGATGATTATTATAATGAAATATTATGCTTTGTGGATTATTATTTAGTAATATGAAAATTATGTGAGCTACTTGATAAATATGAAATGCTATCAAGTATCGGTTCCGACATTCCGTGGAAGACAACAAAGTGTGTGATTGAGGAAAATCCCGTTTGAACCTTGGGAATAGATTAGGATACAAGTGACATGTCACTAGGATATTTGAGTTCGAGCTCATTGAGTTGAGTCGAGTTCATGAGATGTAACTAGGCATCCGAACTCGTTGAGTTGAGTTCGAGTTCACTTATGGATGCAAATGCCCGAGCTCGTTGAGTTGAGTCCGAGTTCGCTTATGGGCGGGTTACATGGTATCTTGGCTACATAATTTCCGCAGGCTATTGAGTTTGTCTAGCTGCGGGTATGGAACTTATGTGCATGCAATCCGTGTATCCAAATTATATTCCGATGTGTTCAATGGGTGAATCTTAAGTGAATAAGGAGAATACTTAAGACGAAGGTGACATGTTGGTAAGTGTAGTGAATGAGAAAATTTGGATAGGTATGCACTTAAACCCTCGGGTTGAGAACTTGGTATGATGAAATCGTGGTAAGATAGTAAATGCAAATGTAACATGAATGTCTTGGTGATATTTATACAAATGATGTTTTATGTTGGATTGCATGATTATGTTACTTGCTATTTACATGTGAACTTACTAAGCATTTATGCTTACTCCCTCCTTTCCATTCTTTGTAGTTTTGACAAGCCAGCTCGTAAATGGAGAACGGTCAGAGGCTCGCTCACACTATCCATGGACCATTTTGGTATAATGGCTTGTATATTTTGAGTATGGCATGTATAGCATTATAATCATTTTGTGTATATGATCTTATGATATGGCTATTGGGTGGTAAGGAAATGTTTGGTAATGATTAGCCATTGGAATGGCTAATCAAGATCATATTTGGTGTTATGTACACTTAATGTGCTATCTAATCCATGGAAATTCATAAAAAGGTGAAATTTGCTATAAAACAGTATCATACAACATCAATGATGTGAGTTTGAAAAATCACTAAAAATAGTAGAGATAGAATTAGATGATGAATAAAATATAAAATTGAAACTTATTGAGTTTATTTTCATATGGAAAAACAAAACAGGTAAATGAGTTGTATTTTATGAGAAATTTGAGTTTTAGTGAAATAGGGTCAGAGCGATTTATGAATCCCCTATTCTGACTTTAGAAATTCACTAAAATTAAAAAAAATTAGGAGTCATAATTTATATGTATAGATTCCTTATTCAGTCTACTTGTAAGAGAAACAAACGACATAGTCATCTGAATTCTGTACAGAGAGAAAGTGATTCGTAGTGAATAGAGGTCAGAGTAGTCGAACACTAAAACAGGGGAAACTTTATCTAATAAACTGTACTAATTGGCCTGACCAAAAATTCTGGAAAAAAAATTAGTAAATAGATATATGAGTCTAGTTTCAGAGAAAATTTATGGATTTTAATTTGGAGTTTTGTAACTCGAGATATGATTTCTTTTTAGAAACTGTGATGCAGATGGGCAGTTTATTACGAAAGGTGAAATAAATTGTTTGAAATTGTTTAAGTGATAATTTAAGTCTGTTAAAGCCTCGTGCTTGACTCCGGTGATGGTCTTAGGTAAGGGGGTGTTACATGTCGTGGTTGAGAAATGGCATGTTGTGAATTGGTTTTAAGATGATTAAATGGTATGTTTTGGGCATGAAATAGATGATGATATAGTGAGAATATGCATAAGAAAGTTAGGTGAAAAATGTTGATTATGACATATTTATGTGGTATGGTTTTGGTTTTAATTTTAGGGGTTGAAAGTATGAATTATAAATGGAATATTGTGTGTATGAATTATCATGCTTTGGTTGCCATTGAATGTATTGAATTGGTACCAATTTTGTTGTTAAGTGTGCATGAAAGAAGGGTGAGAAATGTGGCTTAAACTAAGCCTATTTTCACTCCACACGACCGAGTACACAGGCATGTGGCTCGACTGTGTGTGATACATGGCCTTGGTACAAGACTGTGTGTCCCCTGGGGTACCCTTTCTAATTAAGTTAGTATACTCTACAGGTTTGACATGGCCTAGACACAAGGACGTGTCTACTAGTGGTGTATGACACACGGGCTAGCACATTGGCGTGTGGCTGGCCGTGTGAATAAAAGTCAGTAACCCCTCTAGATTTTACACGGCTTGGCACACAGGCTTGTCTTCGACCATGTGGTACAATTTAGAATATATGCCTTGTTTTCACATGGCCTGTGACATGGGCGTTGTAACACCCCTAACCCATATCCGTTGCCGGATTAGGGTTAAAGGTGTTACCAGACAATCGAAATATTTTACAGACAATTCATATACATCATTCTCAAATCATAATCAAACATCAACAATAAGTCCCTTGCTTAGGTCAACGAGATCTTAAACATACTTTAGAAAGGAGTTAGGACTAAACCGAGCACATACAAGTTTTTCCAAAACTTAAACATTTTTCTAAGTTATAAAGGTTAGACACCCATGTGAACAAGCCGTGTGCCTCACATGGCATTAGACATGCCCGTGTGTCAAGGCTGTGGCAAAACAAGGCATACATACTGACTTCATCACACAGCCACAAGACACGCCCGTGTGCCTTGGCCGTGGTCAAAACTGACTTGGGTCACACGGCCAACCACACGCCCATGTGTCTAGCTTGTGTACCATTCGAAATGGCCACACATGCCCATGTACCAAGGTTGTGTGCCTCACATGGCCACCAGACAGGCCCGTATGTTTAGGCCGTGCTCGAGGTTGACTTGAATAGCTAAATTACAACAGACAAACGGTCGAGACACACACCTATGTGCTCAATTGTATGGGGTGAAATTAGGCTTGGTTTAAGCCACATTTCCCACCTAACTCAAGAATTTCAAAATCACAACATTTTAGCATTATTTGCATACATTCAGAGGCAATCAAATCAACCAATTTGTATATAATTCATGCCATTCAATTACCATCCAATTCAATACTCAATTTCAGGGTGACGCCACTAGGCTCCAATCTGTGATCATTGCTTGTGCCGATTTCTTCAAAGCCGGTTCTCCTATGTTCTTTTGTTTTATTAATTTGCAATTATCTTTTCTTAATCCTAGATCTCGACCGCAATTCTACTTCAAGGTTGTAGCCCACATTATCATCTTCTTCATCACACAAAAGCGAAAAACCATAGATTTGGGGGCTTATAGTGAAACTTCAAGACTTTGGGGAATCGAGTTCTACTGATCGTTTGATAGATAAATCCACACTAGATTGCGTGGAAATCAAGTGGGAGTAAGGGTAAGTACGTATCATCTCGGATCTGTTCTTATTTTGCAAAGTTAAGAAAAGCCAAGTCCTAAAATTAGGAGGCTGTCGATTTGGGCAGATGGCTCTAAGAGTCTTTAAGCGATGTTTTCTTTCGGTGACTAGAGTCTTCTTAGCGTTGAATCTAAGGCGTGGTTCATTGGAGCAATCGGATTCGAGCTAACTATCGATTTTGGCAAAAGGTAAGGTTTCAAAGGTTTTAGGGATATGGTTCGATCATGGATAAGTAAGATTTAGGGTTTAGTGATTATGGTTTGTAAATAAGAACTGTGCTAATAAATTGTAAGACATCGAAAGGGATCTCAGAAGCAGTCGTCGCGAATCAGGTGTGTACCGAACACCCTTTCTTAGTTCAATTCGGCAAAAGCCGAAATGCCGAAATTCCGCTTTTCATGGTCATGTAAGTATGTGAATGCTCTCAAGTCATAGAGGAATTGTTAGATCCGCACCGCAAGGTGGTAAGCACGTTCAGCGTGATGCTTTAGCGTATTTCGAAAAAAGGGGCTTGATGGGCCAAAAGCGGGCCCAATGGGCTTACTGGACCAATATGGATAAGAGATGGGCAAATTAGCACATTAGGTAGATGGTGGAATCAAATTGCATAAAAGCGATAAAAATTACTGAATTAGCTTGTGATGAGCGTAGATCACGAAATTACCCTAAAGAGCGAAATTACCCTAAAGAGCAAAATTACCGATATACCCTAGGGTTTTAAATTGGTGAACGCATGATTGCTCAATGTTGTATTTTACATGATATGCTTTTATTAATATCTGTTGCATGGGGTTGGGGTATTAATGGAGGAAATCTTGAAAGTGGTTCATCCACGTCTTGGAGGCTTTGCCTCAATCGATTGAAATTTGAGTGCGCTTCTTTGCAACTGTGGTGTGTAGGGTGGGTGGGTTGAGATATTCCCCACATGGTGTGTAGGGCTGATGCAGGCGGTGTAGCGGTTGGTGGGTTGAGTAGTCTCCCGGATGGGCTTGCATTCATTATTTTGTTGATACTCATGTTCTTGAGGCCTATGGGCCACCTTTGTTATGTAAAAGGGCTAAGGCCTTGCTATTGTATTCGAAAAAGGCTTCGACCCGTGTAATCGTTATCTGAATAAGGCTTAGGCCCAATGGGCTCGAGCTGAATTGGGCTTTGGATGGGTTTGTATACACTGAGTTTTCCAAACTCACCCCTTCCTCTTAGTCCTTGCGGTGAGCCCTAGTTGGTGGACTTGGAGTAGGCGGGATTGAGTGGCCATGAAGATGGATTGCCAATTTTAAATAAGTTTAGCATTTAATTTGGATTATTTTATTTTATTATGTTTAAAGTTGTAATAAGGCCGCTCTTTTTAATTATTTTTATTTTGGGGATTATTAAACTGGTTAGCACTAGGGTTCGTTTTATAAAAACTACTTGATTTTTAAAAGATCACGATGACGCGCAAAGTTTCCATAAAGTAAATGTTTTTCCAAGGAAATAAATATTTTAAACAAACGTTTTCAACTTAAACATTTTCTTAAGACGGACATAATCAAGCGATTTTCTCAAAATTATACGAGATGTTAGAGTGTGGCAATGGTGGTGTGCATGTCTAGGATTGGATCCGGAAGAGCTTGGTACTTAGCGGTCAAGCGGACTCACCTCCTCTTTTTCGGTTTCCTACCGGTGCACAGCTTCTATTCACTTTAACCTACCTTTAAAAGTACAACCACATAGCAAATCAATGTACCAAAATGATCACAACTTGTATAAGTTCCAAATACATATACTCATCATTTTATCACATACATCATACCAAAAAACTTACCAAATCAACATTCCATATTCAAACTATAACAGCCCAATTTAGGCCATATTCAGAACGGTGGTGTCGGGACCACGAATTTGAATCAGAAAAATATTTTAAAATTATTTTCTGTGTTTATTATGTGGGAATTTATATGTGTGAAATTTTTGTGCTTTAATTTTATTGTTTGAGTGCCGATTTAATAAAAGCGCTTAATAGCATAAAATGAAAATTTGATGGCTATATGTAAAAGGGCCGAATTATTGTTGTCTTTTTAAATTGAGGCATTTATGTTGCAATTATGCCATTGATTATATGAATGGACGGTAATGGCATGTAATATATAGTTTTGTTGTTAAATCATTAAGGTTAAATATGTAAATTTATTAATATGTTAATATATCATAAAACATAAAATAATCATAATGCATTCATCATTTTTCTTTCATGACCGAAACACTTAAAGAAAAGAAAGAAACAAAGCCTAGGGTATTCAACCTTTGTTAAGCTCAATCAAGGTATGTAACTAGCTCGGTTGTTGATAATTTTACGTTTTTGAGATCATTGCAGTGTAATGTACAAAGCCCATGCTTGAATTTCTGATTTTGATGAATATTTTGAGTTATTGCATTGATGAATATTTGAGTTTTGTGATGTTAGTTGATGAATTATGAAAGATATGTTTTGTAGTGGAATTTTTGATGATTTTGAGTAACTAAGGTTAAATTGTAAAAATAGTAAATTGAGAGACTAAAATGTGAAATAAATGAAATGTATGGACTTGTAAGAACATGGGTAGTATTCGGCCTAAGCATGGTATGTGCAAATTTTGCATGTTTTGTGTTTTGTGCAATTTGGACTAAATTATAAAAAGTATAAAATGTAGGGATAAAATAGTAATTTGCCCATTTATTTGTATTTGGACTAAATTGAGTGAAAATATGTTTGAACGAGTTTAATTTGAATATGTTTTGATCAAGAACCAAAGAAATCAAATTTGGATCGAGGGAAAACTAAAGTTGTCGATTAGCCATCCTGTTCTGATTTTCATTGTCCGAGGTAAGTTTATAAGTAAATAACTGCTATTAGTTTTGAATATATGTGAATTTAAAATGCTGAATTGAATTTTATGAGTATATATATATGATGGCCGAATGGTTATATACATGGGAGAAATGTGTATAAGTTCGTTTCAACCGAGTTACAACGTCCAAAGCCCCGTACGAACCTTAAGAATAGCTAGGATACATATTTCATGACATAGGATTTCTAATATGTGTTCTCGTGTAAGACTGCATCTAGGATGTTGGCATCGATATATGTGGTTACCTGTAAGACCATGCCTGGGACATTGGCATTGTATTTGATTCGTGTAAGACCCTATCTGGGACAGTGGCATCGATATGAGATAGCATGTAAGACAACATTTGGGACGTTGGCATTGTGCAATATATGTGATTATTCAAGTATCCTATTTAATTCCGAATGGTTCAATGAGCAATGATAATTGTGATTGATTGTGTAAAACGAGTAAAGGTGATCAAGTATGTAATAACCTATTCCTTATTTGAAATAACGTAAGTTGGTTTCTTGATTTGTGTTGCAAATCAATTATGATGTAAATGAAAAATTACATGTATATATGAAATGTATATTCGGTCAAAGGATTGGTATAGTGATATTATAATGGTGATTTATATACAAATATATATATGAACGATTATATTCGGTCTTATTAATGTATGTATATGATTTTATGTATATTACATTATACAATGGTATCATGGTTTTGAATTTTAATTTTACTTTGATAATAGATACATGTATATTCGGCCAAGGTAAAATTTGTAAATGGAAGTATATGTTATTTATGAAATTGAGAACTTGAAAATAAAAGTGATCATGTTAGTAGAAATTAGTTTGGTTAAATTGAGTTCAAATTGATATTGAATTATTTATTTGCTTATGACTTAGTAAGCTATGATAGCATACTGTATGTGTTTGTTTACATTGTTTTATAGATTTTGGAATCAAGTTATGAGCTTAGGGATCATCGTCAAAGTTTATCACACTATCGTCTATCTTCATTATTTATTAAGCTGAATTTTTGAACTTATGGCATGTATAGGCTGGACTATATTTTAAAATGTTGGATTTTGGTTTATTTATATATATAAGCCATGTGAAAATGGCTTGTTTATTTTGTTAGAATAGGCTTCAAGGTTTGAACAACTTATGAGTTTGTTTGGTTGTGGTTTTGATGTTTAGGCCAATATATATATATGTGAATCATGGTTGATACATGTGCTAATAGTGATGAGGTTATGCCAAAGTATATGTGTATGGTATACTTGTTTTGAAGTGAAATTGTGGTTGTATATTTTGTTGAGTGATTTACATAATTTATATGTGGGATATATTAGGTAAATGATTATGATTTGAAATGTTGATATTCGGTTGTGCAATGAAATAGATATAAATAATAGTTTATTTCCTTTGATCATTGAATATAAATGAGATGTTAAGCATAATGAATAGCTTGTGAAATGACCATGCTTAGATTTGGGAAACAAGGTGAATTAGCTTTCGGTGGATGTTAGATAATTGGAGTAACATGTATTTATGTTTAAAAGTAGATTGTTTTGACTATATATGTTTATATATGTATTTAGCCGAATATGGCACTAATGAATTAGTTTTGAATATGACTTTTGATACTTTGTGTAATAAGTGATAATAGCATGTTAAAAATTCGATTTCGGTATGTAATATCCTGAATTAGGGCTTAATATAGTGGTTTCGTGACCACAAATCTGAGATAGAAATAATTATTTTATAATTATTTTGATGAATATGATATGATTGTATGATTGTGTGAAAATTTCGCGATGAAATTCTATGCCTAAAGTGCTTAAATTGAAAGTAGGGACTAAATCGAATAAGTTGCAAAATTTGCATTCTAGAAGTTTTTAGTATGAAATTGCATTGAAATATTAATTAGGAGGTCTTAAATAACAATTTGACCAATTTATAAGTCTATGGACAAAAATTGGACATGGATGGAATTTTTGGAAAGTTTAGTAGTAAGGGCATTTTGGTCATTTAGTTATTAAAATGAATTAAAAACAAAATTAAAAGCTAATTTTTTGTCCATCTTCTTCATTAGGCCGAAATTTCAAGGGTTCTCCATAGTTAGAGTTTGTTTCAAGCTTCCAAGCTCCATAGTAAGTGATTCCAAGCCCCGTTTTTAATGTTCTTTACGTTTTTGGAATCCCGATAGCTCGATTAAGCTTATGTTAGCAATAATTCAACCTAGGGTTTATATTTGGAAAAATACCCATAGGTGAAATTTGTGTATTTTGATGTTTTATGATAGAATATGGGGTTTTAAATTATGTTAGACAACTTGTGCTACTCGGTTTTGAGTGAAACCGAGTAAAGGGGGTTAATCGACAAAAATACCTAATATCACAAGTATATGTTAGATTAAGAATTTGATGTTGCCATAGAAGGGAAAAATGATCAGCATGTTATAAAACATAAGAATAAGGAATAAAGTTTAATTCCCGAACCTAGGGGCAAAAGTTAATTATGAAAAAATTTAGGGGCAAAAGTGTAATTTTTCCAAAGTTCGTATTAAATGTTGTTTTGATGAATGTATGTATTAAATAAGATTAATTTGGCATTATGGATCAAGAGAAACGAGATTCAAGTCGCGATCGAGGAAAAGAAAAGATTGTGGACTAAATTGCAAAATCTTTATATTTTGGTACCAAGGTAAGTTCATGTGTAAATAATGTAGCATAAATGTTATTTTTAAGTTATTGATGTTAATTATATGATATGCTGATTTTTATTATGAAATATATGCTTTGTGGTTATTTTCGAATAAAATGCAAATTATGTGTATTAATTGTTAAATATAAAGTACTACCGAGTATTGGTTTTGCTATTTTAAGAAAGATGGCAAGGATATGTGTTCGAGGAAAGTCTCGTTTGAACCTTAGGAATAGATTAGGATACAAGTGACATGTCACTAGGATGGTTGAGCATCCGAACTCGTTGAGTTGAGTCTGAGTTCACTTATGGATGTGAATGTCCAAACTCGTTGAGTTGAGTCCGAGTTCGTGAAATGTAACTAGGCATCCGAACTCATTGAGTTGAGTCCGAGTTCACTTAGGGGCGGGTTACATGATTTCTTGATTACATATGAGGCACTTATGTGCAAATTATCCGTGTATCCGAGTTGTATTCCGATGTGTTCAACGGGTGAAATTTCAAGTGAAATGGAAGAACACTTAAGATGCAAGCGACGCTTTGGTAAGTGTTGTGAAATGGACACTTTGGACAGGTATGTTCTTAACCCTTGGGTTGAAAATAGATACAACAACGATAAGGTGGTAAGATGATGAATGATGTTTAGAAATGTGATATATGTTTTGGTGATACCATGCTAAAGTTGTTTGGTATATTTGTATTGTTATGTTACTTGTTATTTACATATGAACTTACTAAGCATTTATGCTTACTCCATCCTCTTTATTTACTGTAGTTTTGAACAAGCCAGCTTGGGAATCGGGACGGGTCGAAGGTTCGATCACACTATCCAAAGGACTTTCATCTGGGTAAATGGCTTGTAAAACTTAAGTATGGCATGTATAGCAATATACCTATTTTGTGTAAATAATTATATGAAATGGCCATGTTTGGTTGAGAAAATGTTTGATATTAATAAGTCATGGTGATGGCTAATTTAGATCATGTTTGATATTATGGAAGTTTAATAGGTTATCTAGTTCATAAAAATTCATGGAAAGATGAAACTTGCCTTAAAATAGAATATTGCTGCAGCAATGACATGAATTTGAAAAATCACTAAAAATAGTATAAATGGAGTTAAATGATGATCAAGTTATGAAATTGAAGCTTAATGAGTCTATCTTCATATAGATAAAAAAAATAGGCATATAAATTATACTTTATGAGATATTTGAAACCTTGTGAAACAGGGCCAGAGTGATTTCTGGATCCTCTGTTCTGAATTTAACAATTCATAATAAATTGTACAAAAATAATTATAAGTCATTTTTTATATTTATAGATTCCTTATTGAGTCTAGTTTTAATAGAAACAAACCTTGTAGTCATTGAAATTCTGTATAGAGAGATATCTGATTCGTAATACACAGATGTCAGAGCAGTCAAACCCTGAAACAAGGGAGACTTTAATTAGTAAACTGTACTAATTGGCCCAACCAAAAATTCTATAAAAAAATTAGTAAATATATATATGAGTCTAGATTCAGGGAAAATTTACGGATCTTGATTTCGAGTTTTGTAACTCAAGATATGATTTTTCTTGTAACTGTGATGCAGGTAGCTAGAAAGCTGTGAATGTAGAAACAAATGATTTGAAGTTCTTAATTTGATAAATTATGTTCGGTAACCCCTCAAGCTCGACTCCGGCGATTGTCTCGGGCGTGGGGGCGTTACACGGTATGCTAGAATGTTGGACAAATAGTTTTTAAGTATTATATATATATTTGATGTGTTGATGTGAAAGGTAAAATAATATGCTTGATTATTGGTTTAATTCTTCGAAATGTTTCATGCTTGTTAAGTGATATAGCATAATGGAAGTTGACATTAATTAGGTATATGTATTTAGCATGTTATATAGTTCGGCTAAAACTTTAGTAAATGACTTTATGAATGGTAACTTAAGTTATTTTTAAACAAGATGATTTGATAAAAGTTGATATGTGTTTTTGTTATTGTATTTTAATTATTAAGTAAATCTTATCTGACAATTATAATTGACCATTTGTGGATGTTTGATAATGTGTCTTATATGGATAATTAATAAGTTGTATAATATGGTTTGTTTCTGATTTGATATGCAAATGTACATAAGCTTAGTTCTAAGCATACAAAATAGGTGTACTTTTCATTGATATATGTGTTTTGTTCGGTTATACCTCATAACCCCATTCCAACGATGGATACGGGTTAGGGGTGTTATATTTGATTGGTATCAGAGCTATGATTTTGTAACACCCCAAACCCGGCCTAGAAGTTAGCCCGAATTTGGCGTGTCACATTGAAGTGTTTTTCGAAAACCATGTTCTCATTGAAAACCCTTCTTACTACTCAAAACCTCTCGCCATTTAAAAACTTGTGAAACATTAATTCCCTTAAAACCTTACTTGCTGTGAAAGTTTACTTTTAAACAATTGTGAAAACATGATATTTTGAAAACCAATTGTTGTTTTGGAAAATCGTGCCCTACTTCTAATAGATATTAATCATACTAAATAAATTTCCCAAATAATAAGTTAAGAAAATAAATAGGCCTTAATACAACCCAAATAAAAAACCAAAGTGCTTAACTAAATAAACGAAATAGAAAAACATGTGTAGTTGTGTGGCCGTCTCTGAGTCCCTCTGCGACACCGATCCACCTAACGCTGGGGATTACCTACACAGTTAATAAACGGGGTGAGTTTAGGAAAACTCAGTGTGTAATCCCCTTACTAGAGTAACAATCAGTAAACAGACAGAATTCAGAATTAGTCGGGCTTGAGCCCATTACATTAATAGTACAGTCCAGTTTAGAGCATATGTGGGCCAAAGCCCGTTACAATATCATTTGGGTCACAGCCCATAACAGAATTAGTTAGGCCTAGCCCATTTTAGCCTAAGTTGGGCCGAAGCTCACATCGCAATAATATCAATATAATATCATACATGCAATGCTGTGCAACCCACCACAATAATCCAACGCTACACACCAACTCTGTCCCCCGGTACACATCATGTGTGGATATAAATATCGACCCACCCATCCGATACACATCAATGGTATTCGATTGCGGTACTACCTTCATTGCAGCAAGTTGCTAATCAAATATTAGGCTTAATAGCCATCGGTGGATCCACGATCGTCAAGAAACCATGCGATCCTCATATACTTCCTCCATTCCATAATTCCCAACCCATGCAATATGTCGCATATGACATGCTCAATCATCACACGTGTATGCAGAATGGCCATACTCAGTAACAGTCTTTTAAACATATATTAAGAGCATATCAGTCATACAACCACAATCAAGTCAATTAAAACGCAGTCATAAATTCATAATCAAATTAGTCAAATTCTAAGTCTAAGTCGATCATTTACCCTCAAGGGCAAAATAGTCATTTTACCCTATAGGGGTATGTCGGTCATTTTACACTACAAGGGTATTTTAGTAATTTTACACTACAAAGGTATTTTGATAATTTTACAAATTAGGGATGTTTCGATAATTTTACAAATCGAGGGTATTTCGGTAATTTTACAAATCAAGGGTATTTTAGTAATTTTACAAATCGAGGGTGTTTCGATAATTTTACAAATCGAGGGTGTTTTGGTAATTTTACAAATAGAGGGTGTTTTAGTAATTTTACAAATCAAGGGTATTTCAATAATTTTACAATCGAGGGTATTTCGGTAATTTTACAAATTAAGGGTATTTCAATAATTTTACAAATCGAGGGTATTTTAGTAATTTTATAAATTGGGGTATTTCGGTAATTTTACAAAGTAAAGGTATTTTAGTAACTTTACAAATTGAGGGTGTTTGGTAATTTTACAAATTGAGGGTATTTTAGTAATTTTAGAATCGAGGATATTTCGGTAATATTACAAATCAAGGGTATTTCAGTAATTTTGCAAATTGATAGTATTTCGATTGTAACACCCCAAACCGTTAAGTTTGGCTCTAATCCCACATTGAAGTGTTTTTCGAAAACCATGTTTCCATTAAAAACCCTTCTTAATAATTAAAAACTTATACCCTTTTTAAACCTTGTTAGAAAACCTTAGCTAAATAACATTCTTAACAACTTTGTAAAAATCTTGGTAGTTGCGAAAGCTTAATTTAAAAACAATTGTGGATACGTGATGTTTTGAACAACAGTAGTTGCTTTGGAAAACCGTGTTCTAATACTAGCAATTATAAGAACAATAAATAAAATTCCAAATTTGAAATCCAGAAAATTACAACGGCTTTACTACAACCCACATAAAACATTTAAAAGTAATAATCAAAACTATAAAATAAACAGTGTGTGTGGCTTCCTCCGAGCCCCTCGCAGTTCCGATTCGTCTAAGGTTAGAAATTACTTGAAAGGTTAATAAGCGGGTGAGTTTATGAAAACTCATGTGAAATCCCTACTATAAAAAGGATCGACACGGTCATATAAAAGAATTAAAAATCGCCTGACCTTACTTACGGTTTCAAGTATCAATTGGGCCTTAGCCCACTATAATGACAAGATACAGATGGGCCTTAGCCTATTACGAATAAGAAACATTATCGAACTAGAATCAAAATGAGAATCGAATCGAATCGGTGACAAAATCGAATCGAATCGAGTTAGGTGATAGAATTAGAATCGAATCGATGTCGTAATGTAATCAAAATCGAATGTGAATGCAATCCCAACCCAATCCGGTAGTATACACCCCGTACCAACCTTACACCATGTGGGAGACTACTTGACCCACCCAACCGCTACACACCACAAAAATTGTAGAGAGGTGCGGATATTGTGATGAAGTCACCAGATCTGATATTGTGGCTAGGCCACGAAGCAGATATATATAGATGTGGTGAAGCCACTAGATTGCAATGAGGTGCCGGATATTGTGACGAAGTCACCGTATCAGATATATGTGGCAAGGCCACTAGATTGCAATGAGGTCGCGAACGCTTCCTCCATCAATATAAACCCGTGTCCCATGCAGCGAGATATACATGTCATG